>NC_090921.1:1440751917-1441116917 GCF_040938575.1 Ambystoma mexicanum
ATGCTGCATTCTATATCAGACCCTGGCATAAGCCAGGCCACAATTAGCAGTACTTGACCCAGTAACTTGATCCTGGGAGGTTTGCTGGGTTAAAATAATGTAGCTCAAGCTCGAACCTCAGGCAGGGTAAAGAAGCAATTTGTGGAATGGGAATGTAAGGTTGATGCTACAATCAAGGTTGATGAAAAACTTGCTTGTAGAAGAAGGACAAGATAATAAATTCCCTATTGTGAGAAACATGAATGTGTCTCACCCGCTAGTATGGAGTCATGCAGTGACAGTAGCACTTCCACAAGACTCCAAAATGACAGCATGGATTTTTAAATCCTTGGCTGGTGCCAGAGAAATGTTACTTGATACCCTTTTCCCAGGGTGTGAGAATGATTGCTAGCAAAAACACAAGAGGTGAGGGCTGGAAGGTTTAGAATCAATCTAACCCACTGGCACTGCTCTGTACAACCGTCCAGACCATTGTTCTTTGCCTGCCAAACCATTACAAAAGGGGAAAGACCATATGCAAATCAGGCTTAGTCCCACCCCAAAAGTGGCAGTCCAGCCTGAACTGCTAAATCACATCCCTTCTGCACGAGACAACAAGCTTCCCCAAACATGTTTCAGCCTTGTTGAACCTCATCAGCGAAGAGTAGCTTGAGTCTCTGGGTCCTTCAGGCACGGGACCCACTTCTGGGCATACCCATCTCACTTGGGATGACTTTAGAAAAACATAAGAGGTGATGGCTGGAAGGTTTAGAATCAACCTTAACCACTGTCATTGCTCTGGGCAACCAAAAAGACCACAGTTCTTCGCCTGCCAAGCCATTACAGAAGGGGAAACACCATTTGCAGATCAGGCTTGGTCCCACCCTAAAAGGGGAGTATTGCCTAGCATTTTACTGCTGGACTGCCCCAGGACAGGACAAAGACTGATATGATTTGGATATTTCTCCTCTGTGAAAGATAGTGAGCTAAAGAATCAGGGTAAGTCTATCATAACTGGGACTAATGTCTGGCAGATGGACTCCCAGGACCCCCACCCCTGTGTTTTGCATAATTTAAGTAACTTTGGGTCTCACTTCTATGTTACTAGGGGAATCCAGATGTGGACCCCTTGTTCACTATTCTTAGAGAGACACAGCTCAACCCTACTGATGAGGTCCCACCAGAATGAAACACCTGTCTGGGGTTGCTGTGGTTACTCTTGTTCAGAGGAGAATTGCCTAGCATTTCGGTGCTGGACGGCCCCAGGGCAAGACAAAGACTGATATGATTTTGATA
Organism: Ambystoma mexicanum; assembly: GCF_040938575.1. Lineage (NCBI taxonomy): Eukaryota > Metazoa > Chordata > Amphibia > Caudata > Ambystomatidae > Ambystoma > Ambystoma mexicanum. The sequence goes on from NC_090921.1 coordinate 1,440,753,193, forward strand.
TTTTTCCTCTGTGAAAGATAGTGAGCTAAAGAATCTGGGTAAGATCTCATAACAGGGACTAAAGTCCACCAGAGGGACTTCCAGGACCCCCCTTGTTTTTTGCATAATTTAAGTACCTTTGGGACAGCCTAAGTTACTAGGGGAATGCAGACGTGGATCCATTAATCACAATGCTTAGAGAGGCACAGCTCCACCCTACTGATGAGGTCAAACCAGACCAAGGGCCTCATTACACGGATGGCGGTAAGGATTTACCGGTACCGGTAAAATACCGGTACCGGTAAATCCTTACCGCCTTACTACGAGGTCCCTTTGCGGGTTGGGGGATTTAACGCCTGCTTTTTGCAGGCATTAAAAACCAACCCGCAAAGGGACCCAGGGAGCTAATTACGGTACCGCAATTTGCAGTACCGTAATTAGCGTCTTCCCCATTCCCATTGAGCCCTATGGGGCAAAAATGGGAATGGGGAAGGGCAATGGTGGAAGGGGGAATTACCGCCCCGCCAACCTTGGAATGGTGCTGTGATTCCCCTTTCCGCCAAGGCGGTGCCGGTATTTTACCGGCATGAACCATGGCGCTAATAGCGCCATGGTTCTCCGCCATCCGTGTAATGAGGCCCCAAAACATGTGTCTGGGGTTGCTGTTGGTGCGCTTGTTCAGAGGAGAATTGCCTAGCATTTTGGTGCTGGACTGCCCCAGGGCAGGACAAAGACTGATATGATTTGGATATTCTCCTCTGTAAAAGATAGTCAGCTAAAGAATCTAAGTAAGTCTCTTGTATCCAGTACTAATGTCTGGCAGAGAGACTACCAGCACACCCCTTGTTTTAACATGATTTAAGTAACTTTGGGTCTCACCCTAAGTTACATGGGGAACCAAGACATGGACCCTTTGCTCACTATTCTTTGAGAAGGGCAGTTCCACCCTACTGATGAGGTCAAACCAGACCGAAACATGTGTCTGGGGTTGCTGTAGGTACTCTTGTTCAGAATAGTATTGCCTAGCATTTCATTGCTGGACTGCCCCAGTGCAGGACCAAGACTGATATGATTTAGATAACTCTCCTCTGTGAAAGATAATGAGCTAAAGAATCTGGGTAATTCTCTCATAACCAGGATTAATGTCCGGCAGAGGGACTTCCAGGACACCACTTGTTTATTGCATAATTTAAGTAACTTTGGGTTTCACCCTAATTTACTAGGGGAATCCAGTCTTGGACCCCTTGTTCACTATTCTTAGAGAGGCACAGCTCCACCCTACTGATGAGGGCCAACTAGACCGAAACACATGTCTGGGTTTGCTGTTGGTGCGCTTGTTCAGAGGAGAATTGTCTAGCATTTCAGTACTGGTCTGACCCAGGGCAGGACAAAACTGATATGATTTGAATATGTCACCTGTGTGAAAGATAGTGAGCTAAAGAATCTGGTTAAGTGTCTAGTAATCAGGACTAATGTTGGGCAGAGGGACTCCCAGGACCCCCCTTGTTTTTTTGCAAAATTTAAGTAACTTTGGGCATCATGCTAAGTTACTGCAGGAATCCAGACATGGATCCCTTGTTCACTATTCATAGAGATGCACAGCTCCACTCTTCTGATGAGGTGATGAGGTCCATCCAGACCATAACATATGTCTGGGGTTGCTGTTGGTACTCTTGTTCCGATGAGAGTTGCCTAGCATTTCGGTGCTGGACTGCCCCAGGGCAGGACAAAGTCTGATATGATTTGGATATTTCTCCTCTGTGAAAGATAGAGAGATAACACATCTGGGTAATTCTCTCGTAACCTAGTCTAATGTCTGGCAGAGTGACTCCCAGGACCCCCCTTGTTTTTTTGCATAATTTAAGTAACTTTGGGTTTCACCCTAAGTTACTAGGGGCATCCAGACGTGGACCCATTGTTCACTATTCATAGAGAGGCACAGTTCCACCCTACTGATTGCTGGACTGCCCAGGCAGGACAAAGTCTGATATGGTTTGGATATTTCTCCTCTGTGAAAGACAGTGAGCTAAAGAATCTGAGTAAGTCTCTCATAACCAGGACTAATGTCTTGCAGAGGGTCTCCCAGGACCCCCCTTTGTTTTTTGTGAGGATGATAACTGCCAGAGTTGAGTCCTCACAAGGGAGACTAAAAAGAGATGTTCTGGTTTGCCTATAAACAAGATTGAGCCAATCCCTGACCCAGAATAGACAATGATGAGGGAATTCCAATCAGGCGGCCGTTTGAGAGAGAGAGAGATAGTGTCATGATCTCTGCTTCCAAAAGGTCAGGGTTTTCCCAACTCCCTTGGAAGCAGATCCATAACCCAGGTTCCGAGTGCCAACCAGTCCCAATTGGGACCTTTTGGACCCAGTCCTGGCGCCAGCGGCACCAGGCTCATAAAAATGCCCAGTCCCAGCGCTGGAAGCGCCGGGCTCATAATGCTTGGGTGGACTTACCTGCAGCAGACCATGCTGCTTACTTGCCTGCCAGTTGAGCCTCTGATCCTCTTCTGTTTGGAACTACTTTTCCTGTTGGGTGGGGCAGGAGCCACTCCCTAGATTCAGAACACTGGAACTCTTCTGGAAAGCAGGAACTCTTTTCTTACCTAGGCGTGGCTGTGGAAGGAGACACCTAAGCACTACAGGAGGCTATTTAAACCACACCCGATGGATGAATCTTGCTTTGCGTTATTCTGCATCCTCTGCAGCAGAACGCTCATCGTGTCTTCTGCATCTGATCCTGGGCCTAAGGAAAAAGGCTTACCATCCTGAATCCAGTCTTCAGCAACACCTATAAAGACAAGAAAGAACAGGTTAGCATTACGGTCTTCAGTGACAGCTCTTCACTTACCTGGTCCATCGGCTGTCACCAACGCCTCGCGCTGCATTCCGGCATCTGAAAGACAAAGGCTTACCTACTCTTCGTGCGCTCCGGAGGTCTTCACACTGCATTCCGGCATCTGAAAGACAAAAGCTTACCAACTCTTCGCACGCTCCGGAGGCCTTCGGCGCTGCATCCCGCATCTGAAAGACAAAACAAGGTGCGTTTAAAGACATTGGGGAACTTTAACACTCACGTGCCATTACTCCTTCCACATCTAACCCAGTGGGTATACCGGCACCCTGCAGCCGCTCCGAACTTGTACTTGCAAAATAAAAAGACAGTTAGAGCGCATCGTGAAGCAGGCAACAAGTGCTTACTTACGTGCTTCCAGGCGCTTCTATTCATCACACGGGCTCCATCTTCAACTCACTTCAGCCCGTCATCCGCCATCGCCGGAACCCTGCAAAACAAGAGACATCATTACTAAAGACTTTAAAGACATTAGAATTACTCGAAACTTACCGTTCGTGAAGTAAACGACGGACAGCAGTCACTTACCTAAGGTGAGAGCGTTAACCTTTGGGGTTCTACAGGAGAAGAGAAAGGGAAGAAGAGAGAGACATTCAATAACCCAGTTCCTTAATCCCATATTTTCTATCTGCAGACATTTTACCCTTCGAGTCAGACATACAGTGCACAGAGGTCCAGCCCAAAGAGCCAGCCGTGTGTTACACATCACCTTTGAAGATACTGTATACGCCCAGTCAAGACCGGCGCCTCTACGGGAATCAGGTGAGCGTTACAGAACGCAAAGCCTACCACAAAACTCCCGTCCAGGCGCTATGGAAACCTCGGATACCGACCAGCTAGCCCAGTTACTTGGGGAACTAAGGGCAGAAGTGCATGCAGCCCGTCAGGAAACGAACGCTCTAAGAAGGGAACTGATTATTTCCAAGGAGCGAACAGATGATCTCGCTAGACAATTGCTACAGTCACAAGCCGGACAGACCCCGTTACCCGCATCTGGGGGAAATCTTCCTTCTACATCCTCTATGAATCCAGTGCAGATCAACCTACCTGGGAATGTACCTCTGGCTCCGCCCGAACGATTTTCTGGTGACCCAAAGAGGTTTGCAGTATTTATCAATCAGTGCCGGTTGCATTTCTTATGCCGGCCAGCAGCCTTTCCAACTGATCAAGCTAAAGTAGCTTTCGTGCTTTCGTACCTTAGTGGCAATGCGGCAGACTGGTCGATCCCTCTAGTAAATCAAGATGATCCGGTCCTCCATGATTTTCAAGCTTTTCAGCTCAGTATGGAAAAACTGTTCGCAAGACATTCACAGGGACAGGCCTTGGACAATGAGCTTCTTTCGTTGCGACAAGGTAATCAAGACCTTTTGGCTTATATTGCGTCTTTCAACAGACTGATAGTGGAAACTCAATGGCCTGAGGACAAAAGGATTACGCTGTTTTATAGAGGTCTACGTGGAGAGCTCAAAGATGTGTTAGCCCAAGTAGTGAATCCCCCACAAGATTGTTCGGACTATATAGACTTAGTCGTTCAAATAGATCACAGACTGCAGAACAGGAAGGCCGATCGTTCCAAGTTTGATGCTCGAGTATTTTCCAAACCGCCAACCCCTTCCAAAGGAGTAGACTCCGGGGAACCCATGCAAGTAGGGGGTCTGAAAGGTCCTCTAACACAAAAGGAGCGGGAAAGGAGAAAACAGTTGCAATTATGCCTCTATTGCGGAAACTCAGGGCACTTTCTTCGAGACTGTCCGGTGAAACCTGCCAAGAAGGCAGTAGGAGCTGCAGTTACCAAAGTTACAAACTCTGAGCAGGGAAACGACCTCGCCCGACAAGAATAGAGGTCCTCTTGCCGAGCGTGAAAACCAGTTCCGTGACCTCGCATTTCGTGATACCTATGGTCCTCATTAGCCCTGATAATCCGGATCGATTACATGCAATTGAAGCTTACGTCGACAGCGGTGCCATCGGCAATTATGTGGATCATGAAATGGTTTTGAGGATGAATCTAACTCTTTGTCCCAAGGCTGTAAAGGACGTCATTACTACGGTGGATGGTACGGAGATAGCCTCCGGGCCAGTAACGCATACCACTCAAGAGGTGACGCTAGTAAGTCAAGATGGACACCATGAGAAGATCGTGTTCGATGTGATCAAGGCCCCTCAGTTTCAGATTATTCTAGGAATACCTTGGTTAGAGAAACACAATCCTCTGATCGATTGGCGAGCAAGAACGGTCCAGTTTCCAGAATGTGTCTCTACTTGTCACCCTCCACCTGGTGTTGCACTGGCAGCAATTTCTTCAGAGACTCCCCAGTTACCTCCCGAATACCTAGAATACCAAGATGTTTTCCGGAAGGATCAGGCTAACTCTCTACCTCCTCATAGGTCTTATGACTGCCAGATAGACCTGATACCTGGATCTACTCCTCCTTGTAGTAGAATTTATGCCCTCACCGAGCCTGAGAACCTTCACCTTCGACAATACCTGGATCAATACCTGGCAAATGGGTTTATTCGTCCTTCCAAGTCCCCTGCTTCTTCAGCTTTGTTCTTCGTTCCAAAAAAGGAAGGAGACCTTAGAACTTGTATAGATTATCGCTCCCTGAACCAGATCACCGTTAAGAATAGATATCTGTTACCTTTGATCCCTGAACTCCTGGACCAAGTCAGAAAAGCATGCATATATACAAAGCTGGATCTTAGAGGAGCTTACCACTTGGTACGAGTAAAAGAGGGCGATGAATGGAAGACGGCCTTCCGCACCAAGTATGGGCTATTTGAATATCAGGTCATGCCCTTCGGACTTTGCAATGCCCCGGCCGCCTTTCAATATTTTATGAACGATGTCCTCAGAGAGCTCATAGATGTGTGTGTTGTTGTTTACATTGACGACATCCTCGTTTATTCTTCATCGGAATCTGAACATCGGAAACACGTGAAAATGGTCCTCGAAAGATTGCGTCAACACAAACTTTTCGCTAAGTTGGAAAAATGTGTTTTCAACGTGACTGAAGTTGAATTCTTGGGATTCATATTATCACCTGGCGGAGTGCGTATGGATTCAAAGAAGGTCGATGCAGTTCTCAAATGGCCATCACCATCCTCCGTAAAAGGTGTGCAAAGCATGTTAGGCTTCGCTAACTTTTACCGCAGGTTTCTCCCCGAATTCTCTCGAATAGTCCAGCCCATCACTGCCTTGTTAAAGAAAAACAAACGTTTTGAATGGTCTACCGAGGCGGAACAAGCTTTCCAGGATTTGAAGACTAAATTTATCTCTGCACCAATCTTAAAACACCCTCGCCCCGAACTCCCCTACATCGGGAAAACTGATGCTTCAAGCCTTGCCATGGGGGCAGTTCTATCACAAAAGGAACCGGTAACCAATCAGTTGCATCCCGTGGCATTTTGGTCCCGCAAATTCTCGCCTCCTGAAATCAATTACACGATTACTGACAAGGAGCTTCTGGCTATCAAGTCTGCCTTTAAGGCTTGGCGGCATTATCTGCTGGGGGCCCGACACACCGTTACTGTGATTACGGATCACCGAAACCTGCAATATTTGAAAACCGCAAAAGCCCAATCCTCTAGACAACTCCGTTGGGCATTATTCTTTGCCGAGTTTGACTTCATAATTACCTATCGACCTGGTACAAAGAACGGTAAAGCTGATGCCCTTTCTCGGATGGGAGTGGAAGAACACTTGATCAACCCTAAACCTGTACCAATCATTCCCGAACAAAGAATTCTGGGTGTAATCGCCACAGAATCCATAGAGGAAGTTAAGGATAAAGCCAGGCAACTTGTAACTCCAGCAGACATACAGAATTGGCATCTGCAGGGAAAGGACTTTGCAGTAAAGGACAACTTATTGTATTTCCAAGAACGATTATACCTACCCAGCACAGATTTACAGAAAAAAGTAATCTCTTGTTTTCACGATTCTTTAATGGAAGGACATCCCGGTATGGCCAAGACCTCAGAAAAGATCAAGCGCTACTTCTGGTGGCCGTCTTGGAAAAAAGATATCAGAGACTTTATAATGTCCTGTGGAGTATGCGCCCAAAACAAGAGTCAAAAGGAAAGACCAGCAGGCCTCTTACGCCCTATTGACATCCCACCTCGCCCTTGGCATACGCTTTCTATGGACTTCATCACCGATCTACCTCCATTCTCCGGATACAATACGATTCTAGTAATCGTGGACTTATTCTCCAAGATGGCGCATTTCATTCCGCTCAAAGGCTTGCCAACAGCAGCAACTCTGGCCCGAGAATTTCTCGAAAACATCGTCCGACTGCACGGTTTTCCTTCGGTTCTAATTTCGGATCGAGGTAGTCAATTTATTTCTCATTTTTGGCGAAGTTGCTGTCGATCGGCTCAAATTGATGTGAGACTATCGACCAGTCACCACCCTCAGACCGACGGACAAACCGAGAGGACCAATCAAACTCTGGAACAGTATTTACGCTGCATGCTGCAACAAACTGAAAAAACTTGGAAAGACATCCTTTGGATAGCCGAATATGCCTACAATAACTCTGTCCATTCGGGAACTGGGAAAACCCCGTTTTTTCTTTTGTACGGCAGTCACCCTCGAACCTCGGAGTTGAATCCCCTCCAAGATCTTGAAACACCAGCAGTAGACTACCTGCATTCTACAATCACCCAAGCCTTTAAGGAAGCTGTTTCTCACCTTCAAAGGGCTAAAGAACAATACAAGAAAGGAGCAGATCAACATCGGAAGGAAGCCCCTCAATATCAAGTAGGGGATCAAGTCTGGTTATCCACCAAATATCTACCTCTAAAAGGGCCACGCACATTCAACCCAAGATACCTTGGTCCCTATTCCATCACTACCATAGTAAACCCAGTAGCGGTCAAGTTGGACTTGCCCCCGCACATGAAGATACATCCGGTCTTCCACGTCTCTATTAAAACCCGTGCAACCTCAAACCCGACTAACTAAATCTCCAAAACCTATCCTAGTTGATGGAGAACTCGAGTTTGAAGTCAAAAGCATTCTGGACTCCAAGATCTCCAAATCTAAACTATTTTACCTAATTGACTGGAAAGGCTACGGCCCCCAAGAGAGATCCTGGGAACCTGCTGAATATGTCCATGCTCCTCGCCTAATCAAAAGATTTCACCGAACATTTCCTGACAAGCCAAAACCCCCGGAGGAGCCCGGTTTGGGAGGGGCCTTGAGGGGGGGTACTGTCATGATCTCTGCTTCCAAAAGGTCAGGGTTTTCCCAACTCCCTTGGAAGCAGATCCATAACCCAGGTTCCGAGTGCCAACCAGTCCCAATTGGGACCTTTTGGACCCAGTCCTGGCGCCAGTGGCACCAGCCTCATAAATATGCCCAGTCCCAGCGCTGGAAGCGCCGGGCTCATAATGCTTGGGTGGACTTACCTGCAGCAGACCATGCTGCTTACTTGCCTGCCAGTTGAGCCTCTGATCCTCTTCTGTTTGGAACTACTTTTCCTGTTGGGTGGGGCAGGAGCCACTCCCTAGATTCAGAACACTGGAACTCTTCTGGAAAGCAGGAACTCTTTTCTTACCTAGGCGTGGCTGTGGAAGGAGACACCTAAGCACTACAGGAGGCTATTTAAACCACACCCGATAGATGAATCTTGCTTTGCGTTATTCTGCATCCTCTGCAGCAGAACGCTCATCGTGTCTTCTGCATCTGATCCTGGGCCTAAGGAAAAAGGCTTACCATCCTGAATCCAGTCTTCAGCAACACCTATAAAGACAAGAAAGAACAGGTTAGCATTACGGTCTTCAGTGACAGCTCTTCACTTACCTGGTCCATCGGCTGTCACCAACGCCTCGCGCTGCATTCCGGCATCTGAAAGACAAAGGCTTACCTACTCTTCGTGCGCTCCGGAGGTCTTCACACTGCATTCCGGCATCTGAAAGACAAAAGCTTACCAACTCTTCGCACGCTCCGGAGGCCTTCGGCGCTGCATCCCGCATCTGAAAGACAAAACAAGGTGCGTTTAAAGACATTGGGGAACTTTAATACTCACGTGCCATTACTCCTTTCCACATCTAACCCAGTGGGTATTCCGGCACCCTGCAGCCGCTCCGAACTTGTACCTGCAAAATAAAAAGACAATTAGAGCGCATCGTGAAGCAGGCAACAAGCGCTTACTTACGTGCTTCCAGGCGCTTCTATTCATCACACGGGCTCCATCTTCAACTCACTTCAGCCTGTCATCCGCCATCGCCGGAACCCTGCAAAACAAGAGACATCATTACTAAAGACTTTAAAGACATTAGAATTACTCGAAACTTACCGTTCGTGCAGTAAACGACGGACAGCAGTCCTCTGAAGTCAAGAGGCCTGCTCCCCTTATCCAGTGAAGAAACTGGTTACAGCACCCTGCCCCGAGGCAGATGGAGAGCACAGCGTTCACTTACCTAAGGTGAGAGCGTTAACCTTTGGGGTTCTACAGGAGAAGAGAAAGGGAAGAAGAGAGAGACATTCAATAACCCAGTTCCTTAATCCCATATTTTCTATCTGCAGACATCTTACCCTTCGAGTCAGACATACAGTGCACAGAGGTCCAGCCCAAAGAGCCAGCCGTGTGTTACACATCACCTTTGAAGATACGGTATACGCCCAGTCAAGACCGGCGCCTCTACGGGAATCAGGTGAGCGTTACAGATAGTTCTAAAACCTGCTGACGTGTATATCTCAGATACATCAGGAGAACCTAAGAAAGGAAGGAAGAAAGCTACAAGTCTACAGATACTACATCTCAGAAACTTTTCAGGATCAGTAACAAAGTAGAACCAAATGCTACATTCTATCTCAGACCCAGGCAGGAGCCAGGTGACATGTAGCAGTACTTGACCCAGTGGCCTGACCCTAGGAGGTTTGCTGGGTTAACATATTGTAGCTCGATCATGAAATTCAGCAAGTGTAAAGAAGCAATTTGTGCAATGTGAATGTAAGGTTGATTCAACAATTAAGGAGGATAAACATCTGCTTGTAGACGAAGGACATGATAATAAATTCCCTACTGTGAGACACCTGAAGGCATCTCACCCACTAGTCCCCGGGATCTGACATCCAGTTGGCCAGGACACAGACATCACTTTTGGATCCAGTTCCTGGGGTGGACCAGTGTCTGAGGATCACCTGGGTGAGGGGTCTTAAGGGAGTCGAAGTGGGACACTGGATGGCAAGACACAGTATCCCCTTCCCTGGATACTTGAGATACTTTACCCCATCCTAGGATACTTAGGAACTAACCCCCCCCCCTTTCCCAACACAAACACTTTCTCACGGACAGATCACTGTGAAAGAAAATGAACAAACACCCCAGCTGTGTACCTGACATATCCCAATAAAATGGTCAGGCAGGGTCAGGCAATTACTGACCATTACACACACCTGACTTCCATCACACTTCCCCACCTGGATAAAATGCAGAGCACAAGAGCATACGCTGAGCAAGGCAAAGCACACAAGGAAGCAGCAGTTCCAAGATGGGAGCTTTATACAAGGCAAAAGATGGCAAGATCAAAGAGGATCGCAAGGAGGGAAGTGTCCTTGACCTTTTCAATGAAAGACTATTACTTGTTTAAACCTTCAAGAATAGAAAACGTAAGACCAGGAATGAAGGCTGAAGAATCCTGCATTGTGTGTCAGAGGTACCCGAGGCTCTCCCGCAAGGTCAAGGTGGGGAGAATTTTTTGCCACTGTGGTACTGTCCTTGGCTCCTACAACAAAGCAGCGCCAGTGAAGTCAGCACAGCCAGTGAGTTGGAGAGACTGATACCAGACCGGTATGTGTTGAAGCCAAGGTTGCAAGCAACAACATTGCATAGTGAAAACTGAAGAGAACAGTGTATGAAGCGGATGTGATTGAACTTTGAACGCAAGATACTGTACCGGAGACAGAGTGGTCCGGCACTACATGGGTGTTCATTTGAAAGTCTCTGTTAGGTATCCAGCTGAAAGGTGGCAAATGTGAAGAGTGATAAAGAATTGTGAAATGGAAGTGGTCCTGCAACGGGTAAACCAAAACCCTGTGCACATTTGAAAGTCTTCAATAGTTGAGGAAAAATTATATGAAGTTGGTCTGAGTCTGGCGAAGGGAGATCAGATAAAATGTTTTTGTTAAAGCAAGTTTGTATAAAGTTATATTGTAAATTGGAATAAGTCCGAACCCGACGCAGGGAGATTAATTGAACATTGTGTTAAAAGGGATCCGAGCCTGACTGAGGGGGATCTGAAATCTGAGTCCGACTGAAGGGAATTGGAGATCTGAGCCCTGCAGAGATGGGTCCAGGGTGAACCGTGAGTCACCTGAGAAAGAATAACCTACGAGAAATAGGATGCATACATTATTTTACGAACATTGTGTTGTGAGGATCTGAGCCCAGCTGAGTGGGATCCGAGGTGAGTAGTGAATCGCATACAAAATTGAGTACTTGTGAAAATCTGAGAGAGGAATAAAACGTATTGTTTGTCACATCAGGCCCTCTGAATGAAGAGAATTTGAAAGCCAAAGACACTTGGGCATGGAAGGCCCTGCTGCTACTGATTGAACTGTATCCTCGTGCTAGAGAAGCCAGAGACCGTGCTAAGCTCGAGTGTAGCGCCTTGTCCCGCCCTGAAAACGTGGGGAAGGGAGGACAATGGCCTGAACATTCTGACATTTCATTTTGTGAAAACTTCTTTCTTTTTCATAACATTGTTTCCCACACTATTTGTATTTAGAGGTAAGGATTGACAATATGTTTATTAGTATAGGCCCTTTTATTTTGACAAAACACTATCCCATGACATTCATCGACAAATTGATTGATAATCTCAGAAACACCACCTTTCTATCAACCCTAGACTTAACCAAGGGATACCGCAGATCCCGGTGCATGGACCTGATGAGAAAAAGACAGCTTTCTCAATGCCCCTGGGAATGTTCCAGTTCAAAGTGCTCCCTTTGGGCCCCCACCACTTTCCAATGACTTATGGACAGAATATTACAGCTCTATTCGGATTTTTGTAGCTCTTATATTGACGATATAGTCATTTATAGCAAAACCTGGGAAGACCATCTTTTCCATCTCTTTACTATTATGAGAGCCCTCAGAGAAGCTGGCCTAACTGCCAATACATCCAAATGCAAGCTGGCCCAATCAGCTGTGAAATAAATCAGCTTCTTTGTAGGAAATGGTAGTGTCCAACCTCAACGCAAAAAAGTGAAGGCCGTCCTAGATATCCCTATGCCTAAAACTAAAAGAGATATCAGAGCATTCTTAGGGTTAATTGGTTATTACCGTAGGTTTATCCCTAACTTCTCAGACAGGACAGCTAGGCTGACAGACAAATTAAAGAACGCCGAACCCCAGAAAATTAATTGGACTGACAAGGACGATGTATGTTACAACAACCTAAAACAAACCCTGTGAAATAACACGATCCTAAAGGTAGTAGATTTCTCAGAGTTTTTGTTACAAAGAGACACCCCCCCTTACAGGGCTAGGAGCTGTCTTGTCACACTTTTGTGATGGATTGGAACATTCTATCTATTACCAGTCCCAAACTCTTCCCACATGAAAAAAATGCATTGCTCTGTGCTGGAACTAAAGGCCCTTGCCATCAAGTGGGCCATTACCCACCTGTTAGGACAAACTCCCATGCAGGTTGAGGGCTGCTAGGAGTTCACAGACTCAGAACTCCTTCCCTTCCCCAAATGAACACAGGTCCACATGGACAGCAAGTTCAAAATGTGTTTTTTTGCAGCCAGAACCAACAGGGATCAGTACACGGATGAAAGAAATCCAGGGACATCCCATTGAGCTCTGGCTCGCAGGCCAGTTTTGTTAGCGGATTGTGTCATATCGACGTCACAAGCTGGGCCCATCTCCAGCAAACCTATCATTGCACGGGATTGGCCGTTGAGTGGTAGTCCACCTACAGATGTCCTTACACATGTTAGTTCACTGGCTCTTGCATGTCAGGTGGCTGGCCTGACCCGTGCCCAATTACCGAATACTCTACCATGAAGCAGTGTGAGGAATTTGTCATTGGTTCTTGCCCGTTGCTACCCAACCCTGGGGTCCTGAACTGTGATTGGCTAGAGCTGATCTCCCCAGGCCTTGGATTTGAAATAGTTCTCAACTCGTGGTGTACCTTCTCAAGATAATAAGTATAACTATGTGTCTGCATTGTAACTCGTGTGCACCACCAAAGACTATGAGAGTGCTCGCTCTCATCATGCAACACTCGTCTCCCGATGTAACTTCTTTGTTGCAAGCCTTTGTCTGGCTGCATGGGAGAATTCTTTGTTCTCAGTTGCAGGTTTAGATTCATCATCTACTTGGTCAGTCATGTGTCCAGAGACTGTGTTTTTAAGCTCTGCAGCTAAAATTTAGTATGGTTTCTATCAAGAAATATTGCCATTTGCTGGGGCTGGTTTTACTGTAGTTCAGGGAATGGAATGTCACTTGTATCGTGGTGGCCTTGGCTGCCACCCTTGTCTCTCACGTTTTCTCCTCTGTATATCCTGAATTTGCTCGGCTCAGCTCCTGCAGATGGTCTTGGCCTGTGGTGATTTTCCTGAGCCATCGCATGGCTTCTACATGTTTGTGTTATTCTAGAGTTCCCTATAAGTTAATAATGCATTGAATCTGTCACATTCCATAGGTGCTTCTGCAATTCCAAAGGTTATTTGCATGGACACATCTGCAAGTGTGTTCAGAAATACTTGCTTCTTGCGGTTTCTGCTTTGCTTCGGTTAGGCTAATGACAAAATAACAAAACAAGGGCAGTATATATATGTATCCATCCCCTAACTTATAAAATGGTCCTGCATGTGTTCCTCGTGTATTTGGATGCATGAGTGTGTCCCAATGTGCAGATGGCATGTGTGCTTCGTCTCTAATGCTGTTATGCCATGGTGTCTCTAACAACGTCAACAGCACAGCTTCTTGGTGCTTTAGTCGAGGCTGTTAATTGAGTTCTCCTTAGTTGCTTCCTGAGGCTTTCCATCCATTCTATGCAATGTTTGTACTGTGCCTGGGTTATATGGTTGGCAGAGTGGGTACCTTTCTGCATATGTGTCTTCCTTGGAGGCACTGGGGATCATGGTATGGGCGATTGTAGTGTTTGCAGTTCTTCTTCCGGCCATGTGTCTTGTGGGAGGGGAGCTGGTGTAGGATTAGATCATCCCTCTTCAGTCCCCCTCTGGTCGACATGTTGACCACATCTCGAAATGTCCAATTGTTCTCTCTGGGTCACTATATCTTTGTTATCCCTCCAAGATGTCCATATTAGGCTTCATGGTCATCGAAAGACCAGTACATATAACAGCATGTTCCTTCTGGCTTGCACCAGATCCATTTTTCTTCATAGGTTCTTTAGTCATGGGGGTTGTTTACCTTTATTTTTCCTGCTGGGAATAAGTCACACTGCGCAATGTCCTCCCTTAGTCGGACTTGTTCTTTCACGTCATCCTTCGTTCCCCCTTTGTTTACGTCCATCAGTATCTGCATCCCAACTGCCTCCTCTGCTGTCTTCTGGCACCTTGCGATGCATATCTTGATCCCAAATGCTGATGCTGTTCCTAATATTAGTGCTCCTGCTATCATTTTCAGCCCATCCGAAAGCCATGATGGCATCCATGACCACAGACTTGCCAACCAGCACTTGTCTTTTCCTGTCCAACATGCTTCATATTCCATCTTCGCATGCATGTGTGCCAATTGTGTAACTGCATCTGAGAGAGTTCCATTATCTTCATCGTCAGCTGGTATGAATGTGCAACATGAACTCCCGATCTTGACGTAAACTCCTCCTTTCATTGCTGTGAGGAGATCCAGAACGTATCTATTCTGGAGTGCCACCAACTTAATTGCTCTGAGCTCTTCCTTTATGGCGTCGAGTGATCTGTGACCATTTGGCATTTGTGTATGTCTGTATTCCTGGTATCAGTGATGTGAAGAACATTTGTGTTCGGCTGAACAGCCTGTGTTCTTCTGGCATCTCATCCAGCACCGCGTATGACTTTCCTGAGAAATAATCCCCCCTTCTTTTCACCCGTCTCATTCCTGCTGGTTTCTCTACCTCCCTGGGTTCATCTGTTGGTGTTTTCTCAACTGACCTATTATTTCATCTGGTATCCTCCATCTTTGGGAACTCTTCGAGCTTCACATCTTTCTTGGGTAACACCAATGAAGGCATGTTGATGTGTACCAGAGAGGATACATCTCCCCAATCATATGGCAGTTTTTAGTGTGCTTTTGATCCCCACGCCCAATAGTGATCCATTAGCACTGCCGTTCCTACATTCATTGATGGAAGGTGTTCAATTGCCTTGCATCCTACATTTTCACCAACTTCAACATCACTGTTGTTCTGATAGCACAAGGCTGGTGTCTTCAAGGGAATTATTGGCATCAGACCAGCTTCGTTCTCTACCCATGTTAGTGAATTTTCACTAGTGTCCCACTCCTTCAGGCACTTGTCATTCTCTTCCTGCACCTTATTCACTGCTGATTGTGCCAGTGTCAGTGCTTTGCTTCCTACCACTCCATCTTCCCATCCGTCATTAGTATATACTCGTCCATAGATCAGTATCTGTGGTCATTCCCAGAATCCAGGCTCTCCCCCTATCTCCTTTACTCTTGTCCATGGGCATGATAAATCCTTCAGTGTGATAGTCTTTGTCTCTCCTTTCTCTGATCCGTCAGTTATTTACTGCAATCCTTCATTTAGCTGCCAATAGTTATTCACCATGTGTAGTGTTTTTATGTAATTATCTTCATAGGGGAAGGTCGTTTTGGACATCCATCTCAGTGTTGCTGTTCTCCCTTGAAATCTTCCTCGAGTCTGCACCATTGCAAGATTCATCAGGCACTGTGCTCTTGCTGTGGGTATTTCAGTTGCAATTAACGTTTGTGTAGCACTCATGGTGTAGGGGATGAAAGAGCAGACATAACAGGTCTCCCCGGTGGTGTCCATGCACACCTTGAACATATGTTTCTACCACATGTTATTTGTAACCCATGCTGTGTCTGTGAGATACACGTCAACTCCCTTCATGTCTGCATCAACAGTGCGCTTACCTCTCCTTACCTTATCAGCAGTGTCTTCACTTCCACCTGACATGGTTGTCCTTCCTGCTAGTGTTGGGGTAATGTTAGTAGGGGACACATCGGTAATACTCATAGCATGATAAATTGACCAGAACATGAGGGCCAATATGCCAGTGGGAATCAACAAACACACCAGTGTGATAATTTCATTTATTAGTCCTTTCATGACCACTTACGCTGCTGGATCCTTACAGCTGATGAGATGATAAAGTTGCCTGTGTGGAAATCGTACATAAAATCGTTATTTTGTTAGTACTTGTCAGCACCCTCAAGCTCTGCAAACTAAATAGTTGATAATTGAAAAGGCAATGATCTCCTCCCAAACTTGTCTCATTAAGGGATCTCATAATGTAGGTAGAACCAGGTATGCACTATGTCCAAGTTGTGGGTGTGCTTGGCCAGATATTTTATGAATACAAGGAAATACACTGTAGGGGATCGGGCTCAGAATCCTCCTGGTCTCCTTATGTAATGCACAAACTGGTTGGAGAACGTTTCAGGGTTTTCTCTGGGAGGTAACATCCAGAGAATTGCCTATACAGCCCATACCACATTCACATCGACCTGCATATGTGAAAAGGGAAAATAACAATTTAAAAGTATTTTATCACTTTCACGTAGCCCTGCGTGTGCGGAAAGGGAAAACAACAAACCAACTCTGCTTTTAGCTATCTATTTGGACCAGTGTACCAGTTGCAACGTCTGCTACTTGAAATCCCCTAATCATTGGGTGTCCTGCCCTCTCTAACTCTGTGTGATCTGCTTGTGCTAGCTGTTCATCGAGATTTTGAATGTCGGCCCTGTCACTGTAGTTTTGTTGCCAGGTGCAGCCACTGCTTTGTAGAGCTTGATGTCCTGGATGAGATTCGAAACGGTTTTTCCCTCGAGCCTTACTGCTCTGTAAGTCACGGCCTCGACAACATGTGGTCCCGCGAATCTAGGTGAATTCCATCGCCAGAGAAAGTTTTTGAGGAAGACCAGGTCCCCCACTTTCACTGAATGCTCAAGTTTGTTATTAGAGTCTGTATTATTGTAGCCACCTTCTTCGTTGTGTTCAAACGCACCCTGTATCCGCTGTGGCTGGCGAGTGATAAAAGATGCACTAGAAACCAGGGAAGTGATATAGTCAAACATTTCTTGCCCTAACACATCTGCGATACTCTCACAATCCTTCAATGCCCTAGTGGGAGGAGCGAAGGGAAGATGCATGCGCCATCCTGTCACCACCTTGTGGGGCGTTTAATGGTGGTCGGACCCTGGCTTGTTGCACAATTCAAAGAGCGCCAATGGCAAACAGTGAAGCCAGTTTTTCTTGGTGCTTTGATGAGTTTTGGCAATGCACTCCTTTAGGTGTCCATTCAGGCGTTAACACATTCCATTTGCTTGCGGGTGGTACACACAGGCAAATTTGTGCTTGATGCCTAGAAGGGCTATGGTGTGTTGAAACAGTTCATTTGGCGAAGTGAGGAACATTATCAGACCACAGTACCTCACACACACCCCATCTTGGGAATCCTCCCGCACCAGAAATGTTGCTCCTCTGAGTGCATCAGATTGGGAGCATGGACCAGCCTCTATCCATCTGGAGAATGGGCAAACCACCACTATCCTGTATTGGTATCCTTAACAGACTTGGATCATGTCCACATAGTACACGCAGGGGTGCATAAATGGGCCTACGGGTCTTAGTATGGTTCCTCCCACAACTCTTAGAGAATGTGCTGCAGCGAACTACTGACAAGTCAAGCAGTTACTAATGAAATCAGCTACATGTTCACTCGAATTTGGGCAAAACCACATTTATCCAATGCGAGTAGCACTGACCTCCTTCCCTGTATGTGTTGGATGATGCAATTGTGTCATTGCTATTTTTCAATAGTGCAAGTGGCATCACCACCTTCCCTGTGTTGTTCTGTCGCCATAAGGCATCAGTTGGAGACATTGAGCATCCTCTCTTTACCCATAGCTCCTTTTCTTCTTTTGGTGCTGCTCCCTGCAGTTCCATAATTTGTGTCTCCGGTAATGCATTGTAACCTTCCCTCATCACTATGTTCCTCACTCCTCCCTGGGCTTTTGGCCTTTCTTCCAATTCCCACAGGTTCCCAAAATATGCTGCACACTTTGCCTCATAGTCAGCTGCTTCATTCCCTCTTGAGACAGGATCTTCCCCTCTCTTGTGGGCCTGGAATTTCACTAGTGCCACTTCCCTTAGGTATATGATTACCTCAATCAGTTTGCCCAACAAGAGCACATGGTGCCCTGGCATCCCATCGGCTTTTCTGGACCCTCTCCTATTCCATCGCGCCAGTCCTGAATGTACTGTTGAGATGACATAAGCACTGTCAGAATATATCGTCACACGCTTTTCTACACTGTGTTCCAGTGCCAATATGAGGGCCACTAGCTCTACCGCTTGTGCTGAATAGTGGGACGGTAATCATGCACTCACTACTACCTCACTTGTTCTGTCCTCCTTCAGTCTTACCACTGCAGTCACAGTCCTTCTAATCCCATTAGTCTGGTCAATTCTCGAAGAACCATCAATGTACAGTACGTCTCCCCCCTCAAGTGCGTCCTCATCCACTTTGCGTATGTCACTGAACAACTCTATGGTCCTTGTGCAGTTGAGTGCATAATCTACAGGTTGATGGACATCTGGCAAGAATAATGCTAAGTTAATGTCCTGCATCTTACTATCTTCAGTATCACCTCATGCCCTGATCAGGGGTGTTGCTAGGTCTGGAAAAGAACCGGGGCTACGGTGATGTCGGATCTGTCGGGACTGGGGGCTAGCTAGTCTTTTGGCTGTAACTCCTGATATTCTATCCGGGGCTACAACCAAAAGGCCAGGGGCTATAGCCCCTTTAGCCCCCCCCTAGCAACGCTACTGGCCCTGAATCTCTCTGAGTGGTCAGTGTGCTCTTTGGCTGGTGTAAAATCACAAAAAGGCATGTTCCACATACAGGGTGGTGATACACCCCATTGTCACTGCTGATGACTTCTCCACTGTGAAGGCTGCTGCAGCAGTGACTGTCCGCATGGCTAGTGTCCTCTCATCACCGGGTCAAACTGCCCACTGTAGTAAGCAATTGGCTTATGGCCCGTGCATGTCTTCTGAGTCAGCACTACTTTCATCAATACACTGTCATTGTATGAGAACATGAAACACTCCTTTTTATGGTCTGCGGTACCCAACACTGGAGCTGTACATATTGTCTGTTTCAGTACCTTAAATGCTTCAGTCATGTCTGTGGTCCATATCAGTTTCTTTGTTCCCTTCTGAGCTTCCTCTAGTGTAGTCAATAGTGGCCTTGTGTATGTGCTATAATCGAAGGCCCATGCTCTGCAGTAATTGCAAAACCCCAAGAATCATTGCATTTCCCTCACTGTTTTGGGATGGGGGGTATCCTGATGTGTCTCTGCTCTCTTCGGGGCAATGTGTCAGCCATCCTTGGATATCACCTGTCCAATGTAGAGTTCCTCCTTCTGACAATACTGTAGTTTAGCCTTGTCCACCTTGTACCCCTTATCTGCTAACAGTGTCAGCATGTTTACTGAGTCCTGTCTGCATTGATCCTCTGTCTCGCTGCAAATTCAAATGTCATCTACATAGTGTAGGATTGTGCTTTCTGTCTGGATATAGCTTAGAGCCATCTGAATAACCCTGTTAAAGATGGATGGTAACTTGCATTACCCTTGTGGCAAATGAATATGTTTCCACTTCTTGTTGTGGTACATAAAGCTGGTTAGATCTTGTGAGTCTAGGTGTAATGGTACTGAGGAAAATGCATTCTTTAGGTTGATGACCATGAAGCAGATGGCTTCTGCCGGAATACCCCACAAAATTGTTGCTGGGTTTGCTGCTACCGGATACTCTGCTTCTACAATGTCGTTCAAAGGTCTTAAATCCTGAATAAAATGCCATGACCCCCGTTGGCCTTGCACATGGGGCACACTGCTGTGTTGCATGGAGATTCTGATGGTACCAGTATGCCTCTCTCAATGAGGGTGTTGATAGTCTCACAGATGCCCTCATCTGCCTCTTTGGTTAGGCGATACCGCTTTACTCTTGGCAAAATTGCTCCTGGTTTCAGTTTAATCTTCACTCCTCATATGCTCTTTATACAGCCTACATCATAAGGACTGCTGGTCCATAAACTGTCAGGGACCTTGGCCATGTCCTCCTCCCAGAATTTGGACGCCACTGCCAGTGCCATCAACATTCAGTGCACTGCCTCTCAGTAGGGAATCTGTAAACAGAAGGTTACACTCATTTCAAACATAATTTCCAGTTCCTGTCACACTTCTCCAAAGAGCTCATCATCTGTCACTATTGTTAGCCTGCACCCTTTTACAACTGCAATAATTGCTATCCCTGCCCTCTCCGTGTCATCTGTTGCATGCAATTGCAATCCAATCCTCTCTGGCCAACAGTGCCTCAATCTCGATGGACACACTCGTTCCCTCTGGCTCATCTAATGGTGTCTCTGTACTGGACAGGTACTCATTTGGTACTTGCCACACCTTCCCTGCAATACCTGGCATCCAGGCGATGGTAATGTCTGTCCCATATTGGAACAACTCAGGGTCCACTGGTACCATCCTCTGTACTGTACATCCAACGTACGCCTGAACAATCTGTCTTACGCTTAGCATGCGTATACCTGGTTTTGAGCATATGATGTCCTTGTTTGTGAAGGAAACGGTCATGTTTAGTCTGCTAATAATGTCTCATCCCAATATGTTTACAGGTGTCTGTCGAGAGTAAAGTTAGGGTAGTGATAAGTCATGATCTCCTATAGATAGTGAGCTGTTATCAGTAAAAGGAACCACTTCTCGAGCCCCAGAGAATCCTTGAGTGTTCATGGCATCGCCTGACAACTTAAATGTTCCCTCCGTGATACATCACTTAGTCGCCCCAGTGTTGACAAGAAAGGAAAAAGTTTTGTCATCTATCGCCACCCATATGCGAGGTTCCTCCGCAGGGTTGGGTGTGATCGACAGGATGTGACACGTCATGTTTTTCTGTGGGTTTTCCTATTGACGATACATAGATAATCCATTCCCGTTAAAGACATTGGGCCTCCATACGAACATGGCGGTAGCCGTGCCCTTGTTAAGGGTACGGCTGCCGCTGGTAATTAATTTTTACCGGAGCCCAGAAAAGGACAATAACCGGGTCATGCCGACCTTGGTGGACCCGGTAATTGCCCTTTTTCTGGACTCCAGTAAAAGTTAATCCCCATTCCCACTTGATCCCGATAGGGCTCAATGGGAATGGGGAGGATGCTAACAACGGGCCTGTTAATGACGGGCCCGTTGTTAGCATCTTGGCCTGCTAGCGGGTCCTGCTAAGGATGCCTGGTCTGCTCAGGCGTCCTGAGCGGGTCCTGCAGCAGACCTCGTAATGAGGCAGCCCGGAATGAATGGTGCCAGTCCCTTACTGGCACCGTTCATTCTGGGGCCGCCAGGGTCGTAATGAAGCCCCTTGTTCCCCATCATGGTGATCCCTCCCACTTGTCTCACTGGCAGTGTTGTCACTGTACCATTACTTCTTGTGTGCTGTCATACTGTAGTTGTGCGAGCTGTTGTGTAGTTCCCCTGATCTGTGGTAATTGCAAATACCTTGGCAGTGGTACTGTCATTTGTGGTGCCTGTACCTGTGTTTGAGCTGGTGCCTGTGTTTGTGGCATCTGCTGATAGGAGCCTTGCATCTGCCCTTGCTGCGGCTGACCCTGAGCATAATAATCTTCCTGTCTCCCCTGATAGTTCTGCTGCCCTTGATCTCCCCAATTCTGTTGTTCGCCTCTGAATCTGCATGATCTATAAATGTGTCCTAGCTGCACGTAGGTCCAGCACTGTGGTGGTTCCCTTCCTTGTCCTGGGAATCCCCCTGTCATATCCCCTGGGCCTGGCTGCATCTGCTGTCCATAGCCCCAAAACCCTCCTTCATTGTGGTGCATCTGTGGCCCGAAGCAACGCCCTCTTTGGAATCCTCCCCTTCCTCGAAAACCATGCTGTGGGCCACCCCGCTTCATGTATCTGCCTCCCATGGGTGGTGCAAATGGTTGTGGTTGTTGTTAGTGCTGCTGAGGTGCTTGTGCTTGTCCAATGGGGCTAGTTATGACTGCCCCTTCCATTGCATACTTTGATAGCTTCTTTTGCACTAACTTGGCCTCATCTGCCTTTCTCTCTTCCACCTTTTGTTTAACCTTTTCCCGCAGTGATGTACTATTGTGAGCTGTATTTCTGGCAATCCCTTTGCTTCCATCCCCACCAATTTACCCAGACTCTTCTGTACTGGTTCTGGTAATCCCTGCACTAAGAAGTGATAACATAGTGATATAGTTTTGCCCCATCTCCTGAATGTGCTTCACTGGGTCTTCGCCATCTCTCATCTTGCGTGACGTAATTGCCCCAATGTCTGACATGTCCGGGTATTGTGTTCGTAATGCTTGCCACAATGCTGCTCTGCAATTGATATGATATGATATGGAATTGAAAACGTGCCTATACACAAGTGTTTCAAGGCGCGACGAGGCAAGGTAGAGGAAACAGAGGGAAGACAGAGACAGCAATCCTACTAGGCCAGGTGACATTGAGATCGCACAAGTGCAGGGGAGGTGGAAGGGGAAAATTGTGGGGGAAAGGGGAGAGGGCAGTGCAGTACATAGGATAACAGTAAAATAAAAAAGACAAATAATAAGTAAAAGTGCGGCAAGCTGGTGGCAAGTGCAAGGGTAAGTGCAGACATCATGTATCAAGTAGGGGATGTAGGGATACAGAAACAGTCCCCAAGTGCAAGGGTTGCCAGGGGGGTAGTGCAGGTGAGCAACTGGCAGGGAGGGAACCTGGACTTGAGATCAGAGGGTAGCAAGATAGCCAGTGCAGTTTCAGATTCAGTCAGGAGATCAGCAGGGGAGAGGAGGAAAGACAGCAGAAGCAAAGAGGAAGGTCTTGAGGTGCTTCTGGAACTGGAGATGGATGTATGTATGTATGTATTTCATTTTTGTATAGCGCCGGTAGCCCGAGGGCATCAGGGCGCTTAAACGAACAGAAACACAACATAGAACACAGAAAGAGGCCAGCCCAAGGCTAAACCATGAAGTTGTCCTTAAGCCATCCTACCCTAGTTCATCATCTGAAGAGATATGTTTTTAAACCCTTCCTGAAAACAAGAAGGTTTGTTTCGAACCTGAGTATTTCCGGAACACTATTCCACAAGCTAGGCGCCTGAACCAAGAAGGAGCTGCCCAACCCTGATTTCAGCTTGAATTTGGGAACGATCAACAGGCATTTGCCCCCGGAACGGAGACTTCTACTGGGGGTGTGAGGCACTGGTCTCTTTTTCAGATACTCTGGAGCAGAGCCATAAAGGCATTTGTGAACCAGGCAGAGGGCTTTAAATTTTATACGATCCTCAACTCTAAGCCAGTGTAACGCTATTCTATCTGCAGTGACATGGTCTCTTTTCTTCAGATTTTTGACCAGCCTAACCGCGTTATTCTGAATCACCTGACAACTGGAAACATCCCTAGAGGAAGCCCCTAACAACAGGGCATTGCCGTAATCAAGCCTTGATAATATAATGGCTCTGGCTATGGTAGCCATGTTACCCTCATTAAGGTACGGCTTAATGGCTTTCATGAGCCTTAAATAATATGCTGTGTTTTTTTGTAGATAGCTAGTCTGGGCATTAGAGTCTACCACTGCATTAACCATCATTCCCAGGGTCTTCACTTTCTGGACTACCTGGATAGTGGCATTCTTAATTTTAAATGACTTATACTCTGCCCCCAGGTTGGCAAGCTGACGACTAGATCCAAACAGCATCAGCTCAGTTTTAGAGTCATTCAGACACATCCAATTTGTCTGCATCCAGACATTTATTATCTCATAAACCCTAGCTATTACTTCACTGTCTGCGTCATGATGGCTGCCATCCAGTTCTAATATGAGTTGAGGGATCTCCTCAAGTTTCAGAGAGACAGGGAGGCTGTTCCTGAGGGAGGCCCCAGCAGAAGAAAAAGATCTACCACCAACTCTCTGCTTGGAGAAGCGACTAACCCTGAGGGAGTTGGAGGCGGATGAGCGAACAGCTCTAAAAGGAATATATTTAGGAAGAGAGAGTGGAAGGTATTGAGGTCCCATGTCCCAGAAGGCCTTGTGGACAATGCAGAGGGTTTTGGACATATTCCTTGCTGCCACTGGGAGCCATTGCAGAGATTTCAGTCCTGGAGATATACAATCCCTGGGCTTGAGGCCAAGGACAAGTCTCACAGTCCTGTTTTGGATGAGTTGCAGAGGGCGGAGAGTAGAAGCAGGCAGGTTTAGAAAGAGGATGTTGACCATTGGCAAATGGTGACCTGTCAGCTGTTTTCTGTATCATCAACCATGGGAACCCTGCCCTCTTCCATATGTCATCTGCTGTGTCACCCAGTATCGAAACTAATAACCCCTTGACATCACCAACTGCAAGTCTGTGACCCGCTGTCAGTTTCTCCATTTCATAAATCCTTGTCCCTACTCCAGTGCTCAATGGTGGTAACCGGCACTTCTCATTCTCTTTGTGTGTTTCCAAGGCATGTACTGTGGTCTTGCACCTCCCCTGTCTAGTAATGGCATCTGTGAGTGTGTTGCCCTTTCTTCCGGGGTCCTTCAGTACTGTCTGATTTGTATAGGCCCTCTCTTGTCCTCAATGTCCGTGCATATGTCTACTGGTTCTAGTCTGGGCACTCGCTTGCTTTCATCATAAGCTCTAGACAGTCGTCTACTTGAGCAAGCTATTTCAGTTTCCTCCCTCCTTAATCCTAGAAGATCTCTGAGTCTATTGACATATGTGTGGTGCGCCTGTCGTTCACTTGCTGGGTTTGCTCCTCTGCCTCAGCCCATTCTTCTCCCTGTCCAGGGGACCTACATTCCCACGATGCCCTGTTATCTGTCCCCCTGGGGTCTGCTGTGCTCCCCCCTCTTGTTTCCACTGTGTCTATCATCATTATCAGATCATGTGTCCTTGTTGCTACAAAAATCATCAGAAAAGGTTAACCTCCTTGATGTAGAGTCATTGTTAGGTTTCATGCTAAGATCAATGTCTACTAAATTGAATTTGCTACCACCTGCCCAAGCCCCTATGCCTACTCTGCTGCCTCCTGCTGTGCTACTGCTTCATGAATGTGTGCTGTGTGGTTCTACCCATCTTTCCTCCTCAAGCTTATTCCTTCCCCACTCCATGGCTACCTTTGTTTTACGTCGCTTATTGCTCGCTCATCTTCCTCCTTACATGCTCGTTCTCATGCCAATCTGTCCAATTGCAAAGTCCTCTGCTCCCTTTCGGCTAACTTGCATTTGTCTTGCTCTGTTATCTCCCTTTGTCTCTCTGCCTTCTCTGTTTCTCTCTCCCTCTTCTCTCTTATCTCCCTTTCCACTCTCGTCCTCTCCTTCAGCTCCGTCTCTATTCTCTCTTTATGCTCTCTTTCCACCTGCTCTCTTTCCTCTTCCCTCTTTCCCTCTCTGTCTTCCCGCTCCAGGTTCTCTTCTCTCCTCCTTTCTCTGTCCTCATGTTCTGACCTCACATCCCCCTCCTTCTCCCTTCTATCCTCCTCATCCATTAGGTCGGCCCAGTTAGATGTGTCACAATCCTTTTCCAGGCTCTCAATCATCCTAGTTGTCCCTTCTGCCTCTCCCGTGGTTTTCCCTTTGAGTTTCAATAGTATCTGTGCTGCTATCCATTTGTCCATGCTTATGCCCTCAAATTCTTCCTTTGCGTGCTGTAGCCCCTCCTCGATTGCTCCTGCACCGTTAGTTAGCTGTCCTACGTCTGTCTGCTTGTCCTCTTTGGTATATAGTGGTGGCTTGTATATCGAATTGGAATACCCTTCTGCTGTCCTGAGTTCCCTAATTGGGTACATCCCCTGTTCATCATCTGCGTCATCAGATATTACACTTGGTGGGGCAGGGGGAGGTGCAGAGGGATGATTTCCTTCCTCCTTCACCTTGTGTTGGTTCTGCATCCACTGACACCTCGCTGCTTCCCCCTCTCTCTCCTGAAACATGCACCACTACTCAAATATAGCCATGCGTTTGGTCAATTTCTTCCCCTTGTAAGTACCCTGTATGTGTGTCAATAGCGATTGCTGCACGTCTTTGGAGAAACTACCACAAGGCGGCCATGGCTTTGTCAGTTTACCTTTGGTACATTTGGACCATTCTACGCTGTACTTACAAAGCTTTTCCTTGTAAGGTGCTAATGTTTTACACAAATGCTGAAGAGGAGAAAAACCCTCACTGTTCCCTTGGTACATTATAGTACTTTCTTTACCTGACCTCAACTTGAGGATTTTGATGGTCCGTTGTTCAAAAAGAAAGGGATTACAATACACAATAGTATTTTTTGATTTCTATTAGCCTCTAGAGCTCTGTTCCTTGCCAGGCCTACTCCACGCACCGCCCCTCCTTCACAATCTCTGCCCCCTCTGGCACACCACCACAATCCTGCGCATGTGACTTCTGTGCACCTCCACTGGGTCACCTTGTCTGTCAATCCCAAGTTCCCAACGCTAGCTCCTCACTGTCACAACTCTCTGTCCTAAGCATTAACCTAAGGGTGACGTCAGCAAGCTAAAATCTCAATAAAGGTAGATGGACGATTGTGCACCCACAACAATGACCCATTACTCCAACCCCACAGAAACGCCACAGCGTTCTTCCTACCTCTGCAGGGCAGAGTATACCTCTATTCTCTTGTAATAGGACTGCACCGTTGCATCGCCTAAAGTGTGAAATGCCTCTTTCCAGGATGCTTAACCACTCGACTCAGTTTCTGCAATATAGGATAGCTCCAGCTAACCCTCATGGGAATACCATAATCTATGACCTGAGCTAAAAGGCCCAATCCACAGGAATAGTTTGTTACAAAAACTTGTCATTCAAATCCTTTTGGCTACTTAATCCATACTGCTCATCAGAACTTTTACCTCTAAGACCGGATATGTCTTATCAAGAAACATAGAAAAAGGACTTCCACCTCCGCTCTTGGTCCCTACTCACTACACCAATACTAGACAACACCTTGACACTACACAATAATAGTACTCAATAACTCCCAATACTCAACACCCTCCCTTACGCCCACCACTGCTGTCAGTCTGGATCAATTCTTATGTTTTGCGTTGCTCTGACGCTGCTCGGCTGCCGACTCCCCCATCAAGGTGCTCCCCTCCATGTCCTGGTCTGCCTGGACACTCACTTATTCCAGGCGGGATGATTTCCAAACGGCTCCTGACAGCCTGTAAATGTGTATGCATTTCATTTTTTGTTCTCGAAATGCACGCTAGAGTCCCACAGCTTCACAGGTTCAGCGGTGATGTGGTTGGCGTTATGCCCAGCTGGCACAGGCAACCATCCTCTGTCTACCACCTTGTTAGAACAAACTCCCAGGCAGGATGAGGGCTGCTAAGAGTTCACAGATTAAGAAATCATGGAAGGCCTAACTCTTTCCCTTCCTAAAATGAACAGAGGCCCAGATGGACAGCAAGTTCAAACTGTGGTTTATTACAGCCAAACCCAACAGGGATCATTACACGGATAGAAGAAATTTAGGGACATTTCAGTGAGCTCTGTCTCGCAGCCCAGTTTTGTTAGCGGATTGTGTCATATCGATGCACGGGATTGGGTGTTGAGTGGTAGTCCACTTATAGATGTCCTTACACATGTTAGTTCACTGGCTCTTGCATGCCAGGCGGCTGGCCTGGGCCGTCCCCAGTTACCTAATATTCTACAATGTTGCAATATGAAGGTCTTGTCACTGGTTCTTGCCTTTTACTACCCATACCTGGGGTCCTGAACTGTGATTGTTCAGAGCTTATCTCCCCAGGACTGGGATTTGAAATGGTTCTCAGCTCGAGGTGTACCTTCTCAAGGTTATAAGTATAACTATGTGTCTGCATTGTAACTCGTGTGCACCACCAAAGACTATGAGAGTGCTCGCTCTCATCATGCAACACTCGTCTCCCGATGTAACTTCTTTGTTGCAAGCCTTTGTCTGGCTGCATGACTGTGTTCTTCATTCCCAGCTGCTGGTTTCAATTCATCATTTATTTGGTCAGTCACATGTCCACAGACCATGTTTTCAAGTTCTGTTGCTCCGAATTAGTCTGATTTTATGAGGAATTATTCCCATTTGCTGTGGCTGGTGTTGCTGTAGTTCAGGGAATGGAATGTCACTTGTATCATGGTGGCCTTGGCAGCCGTCGTTGTCTCTCACGTTTGCTCCTCTGTGCAGCCTGAATTGGCTCGGCTCAGCTCCTGCTGAGGGTCTTGGCCTGTGGTGATTTTCCTGTGCCATGGCATGGCTTCTGCATGTTCATGTTATTCTAGGGTTCACCATATGTTACTAATGCATTGAATCTGTCAGGTCCCATAGGTGCTCCTGCAGTTCTAAAGGTTATGTGCATGTAAACATCTGCAAGCGTGTTCAGAATCTCTTACTTCTTGTGGTTTCTGCTTTGCTGTGGTTAGGTTAATGACAAAATAATAAAACAAGGGCAGTGTGTATATGTATCCATCCTCTAACGTATAGAACTGTTCTGCATGTGTTCTTCATGTATTCGGTTGCATGAGTGTGCCTCAATGTGCGGATGGCATGTGTGCTTCGTGTCTAATATTGCTATGTCGTGGTGTCTCTAACGATGTCAACAGCGCAGCTTCTTGGCGCTTTAGTCGAGGCTGTCAATTGAGGTCTCCTTAGTTGTATCCTGAGGCTCCTCATCCACTCTAGGTAATGCTTGTACTGCTCCTGGGTTATATAGTTGGCAGAGTGGATACCTTTCTGCATATTTCTCTGCCATGGGAGCACTGGGGATCAGTCTGAAATGGCATGGGCGATCGTGGTGTATGCGGTTCTTCTTCTGGGCCATGTGTCTTGTGGGCGGGAGAGCAGGGGTAGGATTCGACCATCCCTCTTCACACCTTAGATACTACCTCCTAGGAAGGAAGTTCACACTTGTCAAAGATCATTCTGCACTAGATTGCATAAGCCAATGGAAAGATTCGAAACCTCGAGCCATGTAATTTTTCTTAGACCTGCAACCCTACTTGTTCACTGTGGAGCACCGAAAAGGCAAAGACCAAGGGAACATGGATTTTGTTTCTCGGTTCCCTTGTGAAACAGATACAGCTACATTGTATAGGGGAAGGGTATGTGAGAAACCTAAAGTTGTCTCCCCCGCAAACCCCTCAGGGATCTGTCATCAAGGTGGCCAGGACATGGTCATCACTTTTGGATCCAGTCCCTGGGGGTGTACCAGTGCTGGAGGATCACGTGGCTGAGAGGTCTTCAGGTAGTGTAAGTTGGACACCATATGGCGAGACACGGTATTCCCTTCCCTGTAACACCTTTACCCCATCCTACCAAGTAGGATACTTAGGAACTCAACCCCCCACCTTTCCAAAAACACAAACACTTTCTCACAGACATCTAATTTTGAGAGAAAATGGACTAATACCCGAGCCGTATACCTGACATGTCCCAATACAATGGTCACGCAGTGTAAGGCAATTACTGACCATGACACACACCTGACTTCCATCACACTGTCCCACCCATATAAAAGGCGGAGCATGGGAGCACACACTGAGCAAGGCAAAGCACATGAGGAAGCAGCAGTTCCAAGATGGCAGTTTAATACAATGTGAAAGACGGCAAGACCGAAGAGGATCACAATCAAGGAAGTGCCCTTGACCTTTTCAACAAAAGACTTACTTTCATAAATCTTCGAGAATAGAAAACATAAGACCAGGAATCAAGGCCGAATAATCCTGTATTGTGTGTCAGAGGTAGACGGGGCTCTCCTGCGTCGATAGTCAAGGTGGGGAGAATAATTTGCCGCTGTAGTCCTGTCCCTGGCTCCTACAACAAAGCAGCGCCAGTGAAGTCAGCAGAGCTGGTGAGTTGGAGACACTGGTACTAGAAAAGTCTGTGTTGAAGCCAAGGTTGCAAGCAGCAACATTGTATAGTGAAAACTGAAGAGAACAGTTTATGAAGCATATGTGGCAAGTGACACGAAGAACAATTAGAAGCAGATGAGTGACTGAACTTTGAAACCAAAACACGATACTGCAGACAGAGTGGTCCTTCACCACGTGGGTGCTCATTTGAAAGTCTCTGTTAGGTATCCAGCTGAAAGGTGGCGAATTTGAAGAGTGATAAAGAATTGTGACATCGAAGTGGTCCTACAATGGGTAAAGTAAAACCCGGTGCACATTTGAATGTCTTCGATAGTTGATGAAAAAGGATATGAAGTTTGGCCGAGCCCGGCGGAGGGAGATCAGCTAAAAGCTTTTGGTTAAAGCAAGTGTGTGTAAAGTTATATTGGAAATTGGAATTAGTCTGATGCCTAACGTAGGGAGACTAACTGAACATTGTGTTAAAAGGGATCTGAGCCTGACTGAGGTGGATCCGAGATCTGAGCCTGACTGAGGGGGATCCGAGATCTGAGCCCGGCTGAAGGGTATCCGATGGGAACTGTGAGTCACCCAAGAAAGAATATCCTATGAGAAGTTGGATCCATAAATAATTCACAAAAATTGTCTTGAGAGGATCTAAGCCCGGCTGAGGGGGATCCGGGGTGAATACTGAATCGTCTAAGAAATTGAGTACTTGTGAAAATCTGAAAGAGGAAAAGAACATATAATTTATTTGTTGCATAAGACCCTCTGAATGAAGAGACTTTGACAAAGAGACTTGGGCATGGAAATCCCTGATGCTAATGATTGAACTGTTTCCTTGTACGAGAGAAGCCAGAGACTGTGCTAAGCTCAAGTGCACCATCTTGCCCTGTGCTGAAAATATGGGGAGGGAAGCCCAACAGCCTGATAATAATGACATATCATTTTGTAAACACTTCTTTCTTTTTTGTAACATTGTTTCCCACACTATTTGTATTTAGAGGTAAGGATTGGCAATAGGTTTATTAGTATAGAACCTTTTATTTTGACAAGACACTATAAGGACTGTGTTATTATTTGATAGTCGTAGCTCGCTCGCATTTGTACATTTAGGCTTAGATAGGCAATTTTCCAACCCTTCTATTTTAAGTTCAATAAACACTCTTGAACTGTGGTCACTTTTGTCTGTTTTACTGTTAATAACATGCTTTCCTCACACTATGCAAAGGGGAGGAAATACTGCTGGTCAGAGTGGGTTCAAAGCTATTTCCAAAGTGCCAATGCAGGTAACTGGCTGTCATAGGTGGGGCATATCTAGGCCAAAAGAAGACCCCATGCCAGTGGAAAAAAAACACTTGCAGGGTAGTGCAATCTCCAGTGTACACCCTAGGCATGGTGTTGGGGGGAACACATAATTGGACAAGTTAGTAACAAAGCAATGTAGGCGCTATCTCCCAGAAACTGTGAAGCGAGGAAGGATGGTATGAGATATCGACGAGACTGTGGTAGATTAGGACATTCAGACAAGAAAGGTGGTCCTTTAGCTAGGCATTTTCATCACTTTTCTCGGTTGTCCATTCAGACCATGTTGATAATAGTTTGTGTGTCTTGGTTGAAATGTCCTGAAACCAATACCCAAAGAGACAACTTGGACTCATGACAGTAGGACCAACAGCAACCCTACTAAACGCTGCTCTCTCTTTCTGGATTTCTTTGACTCTCTTTCAGCAGGTAGATGTCCCTATCCCTTTGCAGACTGATGGTGTTGATGTTGCAGAAAAAGATGACAAAAGTCGTCTAAATCACGAAAAACCTTTCCCTTTCTTTCAGCATCAATATATACATGTTAAAAAAGAGATACATTCCACAAAAATAATGTTTACTCATATGATCTTTACATCTAAGATTACTGAAGAATCTGTGGCACTTCTAAAGAGCTAACTGGTCAAAACTATGGCTAAAACAATGGCCCTCATTATGTCGGTAACTTACCGATTCCGCCAATGGTAAATGGGGAATTACCACCCCATTCCAAGGTTGGCGGGGCGGTAATTCCCCATTTACCATTGGCCATTCCCCATTCCCATTTTGCCCCATAGGGCTCAATGGGACTGAGGAAGGCGGTAATTACAGTACCACAAATTGCGGTACCTTAATTACCTCGAAAGTCCCTTTGCGGGTCCCTACTTTAACGGCTGGTCCAGACCAGCCGCTAAGGTCGGGAGCCGCAAAGGGACCACGTAATTAGGCTATAAGGGTTTAACGGCGCCGACACCTTTTACGGCGCTGTTAACCCCTTAACGCCAGGGTCGTAATGAGGGCCAATGTCTTATCTTCGATATGATGTGGTACACTATTTCTTTAATCAAATCTATCACCCATCTTTTATTTAATTTGAACCTACAACTATTGGCCAAAGGGTTGTATGAGAATGGAATCGTTTTTTCTATGTATGTTTACCCAGATCGTCTACTTTTCCAAGAGGATCTCGAAGCAGATAATCAGTATTATGAAGCTGTATACATGAAGTGTGCTCCTGTATGGACCCTAGAAAACGGAAATGTCAGCCAGACGAGAAATAGATTCTGGTTTGTGTACAGGTTAGTTTCATGGTTTTGACATTTTGTTTTGGAATGTTGTTTCTCACCAGTTAAAGACTACAAGAAAACGAATGTTCCTCGTAGATTCGGAAATATCAACTTTGGTTAACATCTGTTACATTAAAAAAAAAGTGTTTCTTACAGCTGGGTCTCCAATAGTGATTGTTCTTTTTCTTTTTATGTGCAAACAGGTACCCTCCAGGCAATATTCATCATTTGCCCTGCAGAGTGCAAACTAGAAGTGTAACGTGATGGTGGAAGTGTCCTTATGCCTCTATTTTGCACTACACAATGCAAAATGAGTAAACGTTGCCTGTCATTTACACACAGCAGGCAGCATTTACAATGGATTCCTATGAAATCACCTTGCTTTTTGCTGGTGTTAAAAGCAGGCGGATTACATAGGAATTCATAGTTGTATGCCAGAATGAAAACGTCAATGTAAGTTATTTTTTAAGGCGGGGAGGGGTGGGGGAAGCGTGGCGGAAACATAATCCCGTTCTGCCCCTGCTCACCGCCTTTAAAAACAACAAAAATACCCTTGAGCACGAATGAAGGCGATAAGACAGGCGTGACACAATTCCTCCAGTCTTCTGCACCTTCATTTAAGCTCCAGGGTCTTCACAAATGAGCCCCTAAATGCTTGGCAGCATACCGTTTTGCAGTAAGAGATCACATGTTTTGTAGATGTAATACGAATATGATTGCTCCAAGTAGTTGTGAATGAGGTTGGGTTACTATAAATGGCACAGAGGCAAGGCAATGCTGCAGTTTGCATGCTATTTGAGGCAGCTGTGATACTCCATGCTGCAGTTGGCAGGGTAAAATAGAGTTGGTGACTTAGGTCCATACATGAGGGTCCAACAGTAGGATAGTAATGACTGGAGAGGGGAAAGCACAACAAAATAAGGTGCTAACATAACGCAGGGGGTACATGGGGCTCAGGGAAGATGTCACATGCCTGAGCAGGTAATGGAAGGTTGAGTGTGAGCCGGATGATGCCATTTACCACACTGACCTCCGGGATGATAGGGGTGAGGCCTGGTTGTGTGGGCCTAGTGAGGAGCAATCTTCTTCCGTTGTCCACACTTAGACGTGAGTCAGGAAGTAATAAACGCTTTTTCTAGCATGCTGAGCTCACATGGGGGCCACAAAGTTGGGAGTTATATAATGCTTTGATCTCATACAGTTGTGGTAGCTTCAAACAAAGCTCCAGATGGGAAGTGGGAGCAGGTTCTCCCAGATGAAGAGAGGGGCAGCACACTACAAGCAGAAAGACAGGAGTTATGGTGCTGTGGTACTAAAGGGCCCCAATGCAGAACGTGCCAACTTCTTCCACAGTGGGGGCACAGCCTGGATCCATTGGATGATCAGGGAACAATCTGTGTGCATTGGCCACACTTGGAGGCAAGGTTAGGAGTTCCCTGCAGTTCTTCAAAGATGATGAGCTCACCTGCATCCTTGCGGATGCGATGTTGGGGTTGATAAAGTTAAGAGGATACCTTAGGGATTGTAGGGCATCAGCAGCAAAAAACAAGAGTTTCAGGCCCCCCACATGTCATGAGGGATCAGGCACCCCGTGATGAACAGTAGAGCAGGTGGTTAGCAGCAGGATGACTAAAAGTGAGGGCAATAAGTTATTAAAAGCCACCAATTCATAACACACCTACTTCCTCTGTAGTCAGGCAATAGACCTGATTGCAAGGGTCGAGCTGAGACCGTTGCTCTTGTGCGGGGCACCCTTGAAGGTAAGCTTGATAGCTCTGTGCAGCGCTTCTAGCAGGAAACGGTCACCTCAAGCCTAGGTCTACCCTGTAGGCAGGAAGAGTGTAGTCCTTAGCTCTTGTTTGGTGCAGGCAGCAGTGAGCTAAGGTCCTGGACCCTTTTGGGTATTTTGTGTAGATTTGGGGCCTAGCAGTATTTTCTTACCGCCAAAAATAAAAATAATTTAGCAATAATCACTCCTTGCATTCAGATTGGGTTTGGTATTATAGTGGTATCGTGGCTATGCATTATTTCAGTACACAGATATATTTGGTTGGTATACATTTCATTGTGGTATAGTGATGAGCATAATTTATTTGTTTTATTTGTGGTCCCAACATACAAAACCCCTTTCTTTTGTCTAGACTGTTCTTGTGATCTCTGGAGGCCTCAGGCTTCTACAGTATTCAATAACACCACATTTTCATATGGAGTGCCACTTATGGCTGTTATCACTGATTTATCTACACCAGTGATCTATGCTTCCATAAAGTATTCACAATAACATGTGGTATAATCACTAATTTATTTACATTAGTGAAACTATTTCCAGAGGCCTCTCTCTCTGCTGACTCATGTACATCCAGCAGACTATCAGATTGTGCTACACTCAGAAGTCAACCACATATATACACTGAGTGGAACCACGCACAGAGCTATTTATAATTACTCATAACATAACTTTTTCCACATGGGATGCTTGGCATATATTACCTAATAACCTCCCCTTTTATCATGTGATATGGGCTAACTGCACCAGAGAAAAACAGAAGCAAATAGAAGCCTTTATACAGATTGTGATTTACATCAGTTTCATTTAAAAAATCATACATTACCAGTTTTGCGAGGCAGTCTTTTCTAGAATAAATATAAGAGAAACAATTGCAAAATACATGGCATTTCATTAGATTCTTTGCAACAATAAAAAGAACAGTGCATCAGTTGACTTGCATTTCTGAATGGCAACATTAGAATGCAGCTATCACTACGCTGCCTGACTGAAATAGATTTCATTCACACACCGCACTCTCACTTTGTATAAGATAATTACCAGCAAATTGTAGCTGTTCAGCACGCAAACTCTCTGGGCTGGTCGCTTTCTTTAAATGGCTCAGGGCTTCCTTTTAGAGCACCCGGCGAGGACATGCAGTTCCAATCTGCACTCTTTTGTCCTCAAGTCGGTGCTAATTGATTGGAATCTCCAGCCTGTGAAGGTCAGCAGTGCACTGGAATGACGCCTCTCAATCAGGCAACCCCACAGCAACTCCCGCCAAGTCCTCACCGAAGCTGTGCAAAATGTCCACTAACCTTCTTTCTCCCCGGGCTGCTTCAAGAGACCTCTGTTACAGCCCCTAACGTGATGCCTGCCCAATAAGAATCCACTATGTCATACCCTCCTTCTTCAAACAATAGCTCACTTTTCAGTGAGAAACCATATCCACTCATTTCCTGCTTATTCGAGTTTTGTTTCCTGAGCAAGGACCGTGAAAAGCACAGAGAAAGAGAAAGAAAAAAAAATTCTGAATGCTCGTTTAAAATGAGTTTCAGCCTGCCTCATTTTGCACATGGAGAACACATTATAATATTAAGAAGTTAGAATCATGTTAGTACTGTTAATTATATTAGTTCATTGATCCTCTAATGTGTCTCCTGCAACAGAGGCATTTCAGGTGAGAAAAAAATGGTGTGTTTTTAAATGTAAAAAAAAAATGGTGTGTTTTTGACTGAGTAGCATGTATTCATTTACATGTCCATATGTTACACTGGCAACACATGGCTTGCTGTACCGCATTATAGCAATACATTGATCCCATGCAGTGGCGCTGCACTCCAAAAACACGCTATACATTGATCCCGTGCAGTGGCGCTGCACTCCAAAATACACTAAATAATCCTACATATCCCCTCCTTTTTCTGAGAATTTGGCCATGGTCCAAGCCACAATTGGAAGAAATCCAACGTGCTCCCTTTCTTCTTTTAAAATGTATGCGTGTTGGGATATCTTTCTCTCCCCGTTGTAGCCACTAACATGAGCAACATCTTCATTTTTACTGATAAAACAATCAACCATCCTCCCATTATTAGCACCAGGACAGCTAAACCCACTATAGAACCTTCCCCCCAGGTTCCCCAATTAAATCTTTCCACTTCTATTATACTCTGGTTTCTAACCCTAATATTGTTCTTTCTTAGATTCATTTTCACTACGTGTTTCTCTTTATGATTCATTAAGAATCACAGGAGAGACCTTATCTATAATTCGAAATGGCCCCTGCCAGGCTGCTAGAAATTTGGAATTTTTCTGCTTACCTTTTCCAAAATGAAATTTATACACCTGATCGCCCACACAATATTCCTTTACTGATGTCTTTTTATCATAATATGACTATGCACTGTCAGCAGCTCTTTCTAAATTTTTCTGTACAAAAGCAAATGCATGTTGTAAATGCTTCCTCAGTTCATCAATGTATTCATGAACTGTGGATGCGCTCACAAGTGTTTGCTCATGTGTCCTGTATAGCAGGTGTTGTGGTAACACCATTTTCCTACCTGTTAAAATTTCATGAGGGCTAATACCTGTTGCTTTGGCAGGAGTTGATCTGATTGCCATCAAAACCAAATGTAAACATAAATCCCAGCTGGAACATGCTTCTGCCACAAATGTCTTTAAAATGTCCACAACAGACCTATTGCTGCATTCAATTCCACCCGAAGAAGCCGCCCGATATGCAATATGTAGCTTTCTCTTCACACCCAGTATTTGCCATACCTTACTCATTAGAGCACTTGTAAAATGACTTCCTCTGTCTGATTCTATTCTTTGTGGCAACCCAAACCTTGAAAACACATGATTCACCAGCAATGAGGCTGCTGTTTGCGCACTACAATCTGGTGGAGGAATACACTCAATCCAGTTCGACATTAAACACACCACACTTAAAATATAACGGTTCCCCCTGCTCAACCTCTTTACAGGCCCTACATAGTCTATTTGCAAATCTGACCATGGAAGAGTTAGGCCTCTTTTCATTAATCGAATTCTATGTATTGGTGAAGCAGGTTTAAATTGGGCGCATACTAGACATCCTCTAGCATATAATTCCACATCTTGGGACAGAAAGACAAAACCCAGGTGAATAGGGCCACCTTGACCCGACACCTCTATCAGTACAAGGCCCAAATCCGGAAAGCAAAAAAAGCCCACTACAACTCCCGAATCCAAAACTGCAAAAACCCAAGCAAAGAACACCACAAAATCATCTCTGAATTAACCCATCCGGCTTGCAACACGACCGTCCCGACTCCCTCACAATCACTGTGCCACTCACTCTCCCTCCACTTCTTCACCACGGCTCTCGAAAGAACAAATACTCTAGCCACCAACCTAGCTCTCTTACATCCGCAAAGCAATACAACCCCCATACCGGCCACCCCACCAGATGCAACCATTACGCAACCAACATTTGAATCCGTTAGTCCAATATCACCTGAGCAATTTCACAAACTTCTATCTGCCCGCAAACCATTAGGCTCGCCTCTGGACCCTTGCCCAGCCACAACCCTCAAAGAAATCTTCATTTCCACCTGCGCAGGTGAACATGCAAGATCCATCATAAATACCTCCCTTTCCTCTGGTATCTTTCCCGACGCATTCAAAACGGCTTATGTCAAACCTCTAATTAAAAAACCCTTGCTCGACCCTCTCGAGCCCAAAAACTACCACCCCATCTCAAACACCAGATTCCTTGCCAAACTCATTGACCAAACTGCCTACTCCCAACTAAATGCTTTTGTCGAAGCCAACAATCTCCTAGACCCCGCTCAATCAGGTTTCAGAGCCTGTCACGGAACTGAAACCACCCTAACCTCAATTTGGGATGACCTTAAAATGACTGCAGACTCCGCGGGATGCAAGGCACTAATCCTTCTTGACCTATCCGCTGCCTTCGACACAATCAACCACTCAATTCTCCTAGATCGCCTCCACTCCCTAGGTATTTGTGGAGCTGCTCTTAAATGGATAGCTTCATTCCTCAAGGATCGGTACCAAATAACGATACTCTCCAACTATACCTCCCAAGCCCGACCAGTCAACACGGGAGTCCCACAAGGAGCGTGCCTATCCGCCCTCCTGTTCAATCTCTACTTGACCACCCTCCCACCAGTAATCCGTTCACACAACATCCTGTGCTACAACTACGCCGATGACACTCAACTAATTTTAAAACTCCTGAACTCAAAACCCAACTGCAGACCTGACCTGGCCTCCTGCCTGCTTGACATAGAACTCTGGATGACCCAAAGCCACCTCCTGTTAAATCCCTCCAAAACGGAAATCATGGTGTGTGGAAACCTGGAGCTTCTCCCTCAACCACTACCCTGGCCATCCGCCATGGGCAAATCTCCGACCCCCTCCAACTCAGTGAAAAATCTTGGATGCACCCTTGACTCTGACCTAACACTCTCACGCCAAGTCAACAACGTCTCAAAGTCCTGCCACTACCACCTTAAAACCCTTAGGCGCATCTTTCCATATCACTCCTTTCCCAACAGACTCTCTGCGGTCCAATCAATCCTTATATCAAGACTGGACTATGCAAACCCCCATACCTCGGAGTCCACGCGCACCAAATGAATGAACTCCAAAGGGCACAAAACGCGGCAGCCAAATTGCTTCTTGCGCTTGGCCCAAGAGACCACATCACCGCAGCCCTCAAGACGCTGCACTGGCTTCCAGTAGCCCGCAGGGTGACTTTTAAAACCTTGTGCATCTCACATCGAGCACTGCATAAAACAGGACCTCAATATCTTCAAGACAAGCTAAAACCCTACAACCCCCCCACGCACCTTAAGATCAAGCTCAGCCGGCCTCCTAGTCATTCCGAAGACAAACTCAATTAGGTTAGGTGGATCATCATTCTCAGCCGTGGCCCCCACGCTTTGGAACTCACTCCCACCCCACATCCGCCAGACTGAGGATTTAATTGCTTTTTGCAAACTGCTGAAAACCTGGCTCTTCCCCTAAAACCAACCTGTACCAAACCAACCGAATTAGACCAACAACAACTCAATTGCTCCAATCCATCAAACCACCTGATGCAAGAAACTGGCAACTAACAATCCCCAATAATCTAGAGGGGAAAACAGAATTAAATTAATATAGATGAAAGCAGTGAAATGATTAATAGGAGTAATAAGATTTAGACTCCCGAAATGAATAGAATGCATGAGGAATGAACAAAGTGAATGACGTAGATGAATTACTTAGAACAGATAACTATAGAGTTTGAATGAATGTGGGATTCGAATGAATTTGTAGACCGGATGAGTGTATGGATTGGATGAACATGTTGAGTGGATGAGTGTGTAGAGCGGCTAGATGTGTAGAATAGACAAGCGTGTAGAGCGGATGAGCGCGTAATACGGGGAAGCAAGTAGAACGCAGATGCGCCTAAAACAGATGAATGTCCAGAACGGATGAGCGTATACGGGATAAGTGTGTAGAAATGTCGAGTTTGTGAACCTGATGAGTATGTAGAGTACATCAATATGGACAACGCATGAATAAGGAAGTGTGATGAGTGTGTAGAGCTGAGGAGTGTATAGAGCGGAGGAGTATATAGAGTGAAGGAGTGTATAGAGTGGAGGAGTATATAGAGCGGAGGAGTGGAAAGAGCAGAGGAGTGGACAAAGTGGAAGAGAGGATTGAACGGATGAGAGAATGAGTGGATAGAGCAGATGAATGGATAGAGCGGATGAGCAAACAGAGTGGATGAGAGGATAGAACAGACAAGTGGATAGAATGGATGAGAGAATGAGTGGATAAGGCGGATGAGTAGATGGGGCAAATGAGTGAAAGAGTGGATGAGTGGATAAAGCGGAGGAGTGTTAGAACGTATGAGTGGATAAGTGTACATACTGGATGAATGGATAAAGCGGATGAGTAGATAGAGCGCAGATGAGTGGATAAGTGTGCAGAATGAATTACTGTACAGAACGGAGGAAAGTATAGAACAAATGAGTGTAGAGACGAATATATAGGACAGAATATCGCTGTTGAATGCGTGAAATGCATGAGTCCTTAAAGCAGATGACTACACGGAGCAGATGTGTGCGGGGAGCTAATGAGCACGGGATCAGATAAGTGCAGAGAAGGGATGAATGCGTAGAGGGATGAGTGCGTAAAGGGGATGAAGGCATAAAGGGGGTTGAAATGCGTAGAGGGATAAGTGCGTAGAGAGGAAGAATGCGTAGAGGATGAGTGCATAGATGGGATGAGTGAGTGCGTAGATGGGTTGAGTGAGTGCATAGAAGGGGTGAGTGCGTAGAAGGGGTGAGTGCGTAGAAGGGATGAGTACATAGAGGGGATGAGTGCGTAGAGGGGATTAGTGCATAGAGGGGATGAGTGCGTAGAGGGGGTGTGTGCGTCGTGGGGGTGCATGCATCGTGGGGGTGTGTGCGTTGTGGGGGTGTTTGCGTCGTGGGGGTGTGTGTGTCATGGTGGTGTACGTCGAGGGGGTGAGCACGTTGAGGGGCTGAGCGCATCGAGGGGTTGAGCACGTCGAGGGGTTGAGTGCGTCGAGGGGTTGAGTGGATAGAGTGAATGAAGCGGATAGAGCAGATGAAGCAGATGAGTGGATAGTGCGGATGAGTGGATGGTGTGGATAGAGTGGATGAGTGGATAGAATGGACAAGTGGATAGAATGAACGAGAGAATGAATGGGTAGGGCAGATGAATGGATAGGGCGGATAAGTGAATAGAATGGATGAGAGGATAGAACGGACAAGTGGATAGAACGGAGGAGAGAATGAGTGGATTGGGCGGATGAGTGCGGATGAGTGGATAGGGCAGATGAGTGGCACCATTCACTTATCCGCCCTATCCATTCATAGAACAGTTGAGTGTAGAGATGAATATTTAGAACAGGATACTGATGTCAATGCGTGAAAGACACGAGTGCTTAAAACAGATGAGTACCAGGAGTAGATGAGTGCGGGGAGCAAGTGAGTGCGGGTTCAGATAAGGGTGTAGAAGGGATTAATGTGTAGAGGGCTGAGTGCGTAAAGGGGGTTGGATTGAGCAGACGGGTTGAGCGCGTAGAGAGGAAGAATGTGTAGAGAGGAAGAATGCGTAGAAGAGACGAATGCATAGAGAGGATGAGTGCATAGAGGGGTTGAGCGCATACAGAGGAAGAATGCATAGTGAGGAAGAATATGTAGAAGGGATGAGTGTGTAGAGAGGATGAGTGCGTAGAGAGGATGAGTGCGTAGAGGGGCTGAGCGCGTAGATGGGCTGAGCGTGTAGAGGGGTTGTGCGGGTAGAGGGGCTGAATGGGTAGAGGGGGTGAGTGGGTAAAGGGGTGAGTGGGTACACGCTTGATGCTGACAAGAGTACACGCGTGAGGCTGACAAGAGTGGATACGAGGGCATCGAACGGACTGAAGCGCATAGAATTGCGTAACGGATAAAGTATGGTTTGGAATGCAGAGAACGCTTAAAGTGCATTTAACCCAGAATGACTGGAGCAGGCATGGCGAACTGGAGCGCACGGAGCGAACTCGAACACACGCGGCAAGCCGGAATGCATGAATGCGTGACTGAAATATATGGAACAGACTGGGATGCATGGAGTGGATAGGAGTGCAAGGAACGGACGTATATAGTCTGATTTGGAATGCAGAGAATTTCTGAAAGGGTATATAACCCATTTTTTCCCACCACCACGCTTACTCTCTCCTTACATCACCACTCAACTAGAACACAGTGATACTATGAGACCATTCGGTATAACTGTTCTCATACCAACACTCGCCGCTCACTCCACATCATTATAAGTAATCACTGCTGGTAACACACCCCCCAGCCAGGCATTCTCCTCAGGCCTAACGCAGCCACATCCATTCTGGATAATTCCTGCCAGAACGAACACATACCCCTGACCTCACAACCAGCACACCTACCGCTAGAATGCAGCTATTACACGGATACCGTACGAGCTGCACACATTCCCGGTGCCCACACGCACCCTTTTGACTCTCTCTATTCTCTCTATTGATATGAACTTCGGTTCCCAAGGGCGTTCAACCTACCAGCACCTTCAGACCATACCAATGGTATATAAGGCGCTATATAAATGCAAGATAACAATAACAATAAGCATAATCCTTTAGTATTTCCAATGTTTTCTGTGAATCTCTGTGGCCTGCAGTTATAGCATCATTATGCATGGTGTAGCATTAACCCTCTGAATGAACGGGGTACCACCCACTGTATTTGTCCTGTTATGGACTCTCTAATCATGAGTCCATCTTGTAGTCTTATTCGTTTTTTATTCTTTAATAGCACCCTCAACTCTTCTTTTCCCATACAATCATTTTCTGTTAAATGGTTTTGTTCAGGATCTATCAAATGATTATAATAGATTCCCAAAATTCGATCATCCTTTTGTGCCTCAATTAGATCTTGATCTGG
Source organism: Ambystoma mexicanum (assembly GCF_040938575.1). Taxonomy (NCBI): domain Eukaryota; kingdom Metazoa; phylum Chordata; class Amphibia; order Caudata; family Ambystomatidae; genus Ambystoma; species Ambystoma mexicanum. Next base: position 1,440,795,924 of record NC_090921.1, read on the forward strand.
TGTATCATAACTCCACTGTACCACTGGTTGATCTGTCTCCTTTGGTGCTTTAGAACGTGTTACTGCATCAATTTGTATTTCACCAAGCAAATGTTCAATAGGTAGCAATTCTCCCATCACAGCCCCAATTTTAGCCAGGTAATCTGCCTTATCATTCCCCTCTTTATCCTCTCCTGGAGTTTTTAAATGCCCACGAATTGTCCTCCAGTATATTGTTAAATCATTTTCTGACACCAATTTGTCTATGGCTTGTATCATTTTTCCATGTTTAAGTGGCTTTTTGTTATATGTAATCTTGCCTCTTGCTTTCCAGCCAGGTAAACATTCCACAAATCTATTTCGTGCATAGTCAGAATCAGTCACCAGGACAATTTCACTGAATTTATTATCAACTGCTGTAGCAATTGCCTTATAAATGGCTGCCAGTTCCGCTACTTGACTGCTCCTAGCACCAATTCTCATCCCTATACTCGGGATGACTTCACATTTCAACCAGACATTTCCTATTGCTGACACTGATTGTTTATTACTGTCATTTTCAATGTGAAAAGCACAACCATCAACATATACAGTTGGCAAGTCCTTGCATGTCTTTTCATCAAAAGCTTTGTGTGGTGATTGTTCAATTTCCTGTAAATTAGGTTCCACTTCCATTTCGTTTGATACTTGTTCAGCTGCACAGTCATGTAAATCTGCTAAACCTTCAGCAATTGGGCTTTTTTTATTTTGGCCATATCTCACTTCTACAGGAAAACCTTGCAATGCCAGCGTCCATGAAGTGATTCTGGACTGTGCTAGATTACCTGACCTAATTCTTTTACTCTCTAAAAACTGCAAAGGTTGATGATTTGTTTCAATAATCACCTTTTCTCCCTGAACAATGGGGCGGAAATGTTGTAGCGCCCACACAGTGGTTAATAGGGCCTTTTCACATTAATTGAATTTCATTTCAACTTGGGAAAACGCCTTACTTGCATAGGCAATGGTTTTGTGATTCAAATCATGTTTTTGTGATAACACTGCTGACATACAATGTTCAGAGAAACCTATTTCTATAAAGAAATCCCTATCCTTTATGGGGTATGCTAAATATGGTGCCTTTACAAGACATTCCTTTAATTTAGCCACTGCCTCAGACTGCTCTTTTTCCCATTTCCAGGGTGTATTCAGTTTAAGCAGTTTAGTCAATGGTTGAGTGATTTCAGCATCATTTTCAATGAACTTTCTGTTATAGCCTGTCATTCCTAATAAACTTTTTACCCCTTTCAATATTTTTAGGGTCTTTTAGTTTTTGTATAGCCTTTATTTTTTTCTTTTGTGGATTTAGTCCATGTTCAGTCACTTCATGGCCTAGGAAATTCACCTTTTTCTTGCACCATTGTGCTTTTTGTAAAGCTACTTTGGCGCCTGCTTTCTGCAATTGGCCAAGAACATGTCTTGTTTCATCAAAATGGCTTTTCAAGCTTTCATTTTGTATCAAGACATCATCTACATGAATTATGGTTCCTCTTTCTGCTGCATCAGGCATGGCCTTCCTCAAAAATATTCCAAATTCACTCCCACTATTGACGTACCCGAATGGCGTTCTAACCCATGCGTATTGAGTCTTATCAAATGAAAAGGAAAATAAATTCTGTATCTCCTCTGCCAATGGCACGCACCAATATCCAGAGGTGAGATCTAATGTGGTAAACACTTTTGAACCATGTACATGAGCTAATCCCTGATCAATGAATGGCAGTGGCCATCTGGATACTGGCACTCTTTTATTTAACTCTCTCAAATCTGCACACAGTCGCCATTGACCATTTGGTTTTAACACACCTAAAATAGGTGTATTGGATGTGCTATGAATGGGCCTGATGATTCCCCACGACTCCAAATCTTTAATAATCTCTGCCAATAATTCTAAACATGCCAGCGGTAGTCTATACTGGCGTACAAATACTGGGCTTCTGCTACACCCTTCCGGAAGTGTGGCCATATGTAAATTAGTTAGCCCGCAATCATAAGCATCTTTTGCAAATACATCTTTAAACTCCATAAATATCTTCCGCAATTCATTTCTATCCTCCTCATTGTCGCATGCCTCCGCTGATAAAATCTGCTCCTCTACCATTTTGGAAAATTCTGGAAAATGTTCTGGTAGGGGAATCCCTGCGCTTTCCTCTATCTGTGTCTCTTTGTAAAGCTGCCACTTTTAAATGTTTTGGCATATCAGCTTCCATTTCAATGGGCTGATTTTCCATTTCATTTTCACTTCAGTTAAATGTTATACAATTCTCTTGATGACAACACACTGTCTCACTTGAATCATAAGGGTACACAGAATGAATTTTAAATATTCCTTTGGGCTGAGAGTCCAGGTATTCTGGCAACTCACCCTTGGCATCTACATACTTTTCAGGGATATTTCCAATCACCATGTTACTTAGATCTGCAGTATAATGTGATTTTTGTATGGCCATTCCTAATGGGGAGTTTTCCTCTAAATGAATATCCTGACAACCTTTATTATTCACCATAATGTTTACAGACCCTTCACCCACATCTACCAATGGAATGTATTCATAATCCAGGCCTTGCTGTTTTATGGATTCATTCAGACACACAAATGCATCAGAATCGTTCATCTGCTGTCCATTTTTGCATTTCAGTGTTATTGCAAACTGCTTTGTGAATGCAGGGATAACAGTATCTTTCCTCATTTGCAATTCAATTGCATAAGGGACCAGCTGTGCGCAATGATAAGCCCTTCTTTTGTCTTCAAATTCAGGTGCCGGCCCACCTATGCGTGACCATATCTTTTGATTAAGGAAATCTAACACCATACACATTCTGTGCATGATGTCATTGCCCATGTAAAAGTCATTTTGTGTTCCACACACTATCCAAACATTATGGTAAATTGTTTTTTGTCCAAAACTAATTTTCAGCATGCATCTGCCTGCAATTCGGTTTTCAAAGTCTGGACTGTCCAAACCAGAAATATACTGATTTTTAATCCTAAATTTCGGGATCTACTCCCTCTCCATTATTTTTTACAACAATTTCTCATTAATGAAGCTCCTTTCCTTTTCAAGCGCTAAAGTGGCTTTTATTGTTTTAGAATAGTCATTTATACCAACATGAACCCATGGTTGCTCATCTTCCATGTGTATTTCAGCAAGAGTGGTAATGTGTTTTTCTGAACCTGCTTTAGGAGCAGTATTCTGTTTGCATGTCTCCTCTTTTAAATAAAAACGTAAGGTGTCCTCATCTATGGGCGTCTGCCATTTTTCCTTGGGTGCAAGTATATTTGTACAGGTAGTTTTTAATTTTCGCTCTGCATTTTGTCTTGACACATTAATATAACAGTGACACTAGTATGCAACCATTCTGGAGATACACCTCCACTGCATCATTTGTTTTTGCAACGGTGTGACATTCATTTATATTGCTGTTTTGTGATTTTAGTTTCTTAGATCTCAATGGTTTTTTAGTTAAGGACCACAGTACTCCATTCAGCCCATCTATGAGCGGAGATAATCTTTTCAGGCAATCTGTTCCCATCAGAAATGGAATATCCAAATGGATGTGACCAATACCTCCTGTTTCATTCTGTGTTTACCTATCTTTATGTCAACCTCGGTGATGCCTATAATAGGCACCTCCTCCCCATTAAAATTTGCACTAGACCTTGATTTTCCTTCACTGTGATCTGATTCTGCAGGGATCTCTCTTCATTGATACTCTTTACTAATTCTTTAGACATAATTGTGGCCTGTGCGCCAGTGTCAATCATTGCAAATGTTTGGCATTTTTCTTCTACAGTGATGGGAGCATAATACCTGTCTTCAACTTCCTCTAACACACATAAGAAGTGTGAATTCTTACTGATTTCGGGGCTCACCTTTCTCAGGCCTTTTTCACTTTTTGCTAAGCACATTGGTAAATGGAAAGACATTTTCCCTCCCTGTTGCCCATTTCTGTGCAAGAGACTTTATTCATTTCTCCATGTTCAGAAGTTTTTTGGAGTGTGGCCACTGTTCGCCTATCCATCCAGGTATCATCAGGGACCACATTACAACCTTCCAACTGAACATGTGTAACAATATCATTCAGGAATTTGTCATTGTCTAATTCTGTGCACTTGTGATCATTTAGTGTGGTATCAGCCCTCTTAACCTCTTCAAAAATATGTGGCTCAAAGAATACTTCAGGTGATTGACATGTACCCTCCTTTGGAGTATTTCTTTTTACTGCCTGTGTTTGGTTATTATTCTGTTTGCCGGGGGAAGGAGTTATAGCATCGCCACTTACTCCCTGTTCACTGGTATTCCACATGCATGAGTCATTTTTCCTAAATCTGTCTCTTTGTTCTTTTGGATCTTCAGGTTTTCTTATTTCATTTGTACATATCGCCAATGTTTGATTTAGTTGTAGGTTAAACCTTACCTCTCTTTTAGAAGTATTTGCATTTTCTGTTACATGTTCATGTACTGGTATTTTCACTTTTAAATCATTAGGCATCTCAGAGTCATTATGCAAAATTACATCAGAGAAAACTGTCTTTTTGACGCTGCAGGTATCATAAGTACTTAGTCACTTTTCAGAAGCCCCCCGATCATTGCTATGGCCTTCTGCTCCCTCCTTTGATGACTGTTTTTGTGTTGTACAGAGCTTTCCTATTTGCTCAGCCAACATTTTCACTTGGGCCTCGAGGCACTGGAATCTTTCCATCTCTCTAGAATCCTCTCTCTGTGGCCTAGATCGATATTGGTTGTTTTCTCCCTTATTGGATCTATTCTGATACCTCTCAGGAGAATGATTTCTATTGGGATGGTTCCTGAATTCTTGATTCATTTGCGGAGGGGAGCGGGGTGCACCCATCCTTTGGTTGAAGTCCCCTGGTGTGGAATCATTGTACTGACGTGACATGTAGTTCATATTCTGTCTCATGTCCTGTCTCTCATGTGATGGGTACTGGCCCTTATGTTGATTCCCATTATCAGCAAATCGATCCACATATCAGGGTCTATCCTGATTACCATATATCATGGTATTGGGATCAAATCTGCTTAGTGTCCCCAATGTCTGATAAGGACCATCATTTCTTTGATCCTGATTTTGTCTCTGGTTATTGTTCATACCTGACATATCAGGTTGATAGCCTGCCCGGGGCCTATCTCCCAAGTACCTGGGGCTGATGTAGCTCTCCCTATTACTAGGATCATGTGATTGGAAAATTGGTGCAGAGTGTGATGACCTTTGTTGATTACCCCTCTGTTCAGGTGCCAAATTATTTTTACTTGGACTTTGAGCAGACTCAAGGGACATTTTGGCTGACCTGATTTCCATCACTGTTGCTGAGGGTTCTTTAAATGTAGGTCTAGTATCTTTCATTTTATCACTTTCTCTACCCTGACAATAGAGTACCTCATATAGTTTTGTGCTTTGGTGCACAATCCATTCCAGGGACTTGTCACGGTCAAATTCACGGACCAATTGGGATATGATGTCTTTCTGTAGCCCATAGAAGTAGGCAGTTTTAAACTCATTGGAATTGGGGTCAAAAGATACATCAAAGCGAGAAAATGCTCTTTTTAAGTCTTGTAAAAACTGGCGAGGGGATGTATTAGGGCCAGCAGTGATTGTGTAAGTGACTTTCTTTGCCTCCTGCAATGACTGGAAAGGAGTCAGAAGTGCACTGGAACGACGCCTCTCAATCAGGCAACCCCACAGCAACTCCAGCCAAGTCCTCACCAAAGCTGTGCAAAATGTCCACTAACCTTCTTTCTCCCGGGCTGCTTCAAGAGACCTCTGTTACAGCCCCTAACGTGATGCCTGCCCAATAAGAATCCACTATGTCATACCCTCCTTCTTGAAAGAATAGCTCACTTTTCAGTAAGAAACTGTATCCACTAATTTCCTGCTTATTCGAGTTTTGTTTCCTGAGCAAGGACCGTGAAAAGCACAGAGAAAGAGAAAGAAAAAAAATTCTGAATGCCCGTTTAAAATGAGTTTCAGCCTGCCTCATTTTGCACATGGAGAACACATTATAATATTAAGAAGTTAGAATCATGTTAGTACTGTTAATTATATTAGTTCATTAATCCTCTAATGTGTCTCCTGCAACAGAGCCATTTCAGGTGAGAAAAAAAAATGGTGTGTTTTTAAATGTAAAAAAATGGTGTGTTTTTGACTGAGTAGCCTGTCTTCATTTACATGTCCATATGTTACACTGGCAACACATGGCTTGCTGTACCGCATTATAGCAATACATTGATCCCATGCAGTGGCGCTGCACTCCAAAAACACGATATACATTGATCCCGTGCGGTGGCGCTGCACTCCAAAACACACTAAATAATCCTACAACCCCCATATAGCAGGAGTGGGTTTCGGGCACTCACAGGTGAGGAGAGGAGCATGTCACCATCAGCAGGATCATTTCTTTGTCTTTGTTATTGTAGAGTACAGGGAGGGACATTCTCACTATGGGAAGTGATTCATTACACTTTCAGTCAGTTACTGCATGGAGATCCTTTCATTCAGAAATGCGAAAATCAGAAGGTAACATTTGCCAGCGTATCTATTGTAATTGGTTATTTATAACGGCTTAATACCCAGAGGTTTCTAAGCGCGGACCGGGGATCGAACCTGCATTGTTCTGCACATCCTCTTGCTTTCAATGAGGGCAGGTTGCCCCTGAGCTATCCTCGTGTGTAACATAAGTTGCAGCAGTTTGGTCCTCTTGTAGCTCACTCATTGAAAGACTATTCTCTATTCTTAGGCATTTGTCATCTGCACATTAACCTTGACAGTTGTCTAGAGTAAACTGAATTATACGACGGGCCTCAGTTATCATAGGTTAGTTGTGTGTATTTGATAACAGTCTTTTTGTATTAAAATTAGCATTCATTTTGTGTTTAACTTGTATTCTTCATCTCTTGAACTGCTCCACATTTTGTTATGTTGTGTCTTCCAATATTTTTCTAATTAATTCAGCCTTTAAGGCATGAATTTGAATCCAGCTAGGGCTAATTCAGACCTCTGTCCTTCTGATGACAATACATTGATTATCATTAAACTGGAAAATAATAACACCTGTTTTTCAACTGCTTAGGAATGGTCAGAAAATGCCATAAAGTGCTACATCGCTATACATGCTATTATAATATCTCACTGCCTCCCCCTTTATCAGCTCAGACAAGCTACACAGTCTTATCAGGTGTGGTTCATCTTAAGAAGAACGTATACATATATGTTAGTAAATAAACCATGTCTAGGTGTTTAATGAGTTCACATGTAGTGCAATACGTCTTTTCTCTTGCCCCTAAATGACAAAAAGGCAAGAAAACGTGTTTGCATGGGGATGTGGGAACAAAAAATACTCCAGATGTGTTCAACATGATACACTTTTCACTTGAAAACTCGAATATTTTCCTTGTTTGGGGGATGGTGTCTTTCATATCTAGTACCTCTTTGATGGAGATTTAAGAGTTTCAACTGAAGGCTAGATGGGTGTCAGATTGCTAACCAGATGTTACATGAGAATTGAATGCCTCAAAGCTTACACCACAATTATACGTCTGAAGCACATTCACAATGCATGATTTAGCCCGAACAAAGGTGCTGTTCTACAAGGGGTCTCAGTAAATAAACAGACAAATAAATAAATAACATCATAATAATGTTATTTTAATGCATATTATTATGCTAATATTAATATGGGACCATAAATGTATATGTTTCCTTTAATACATGTAAATATGTATGCAAAGTTCTGGTTGGCTAAACATGAGTAACATTTTCGAAATTCCGAGGCATGTTCTATACAGAAATGTTATGCATGGAGGTACACATAGTGACTTTGGTTCTAAGCACTCCTCTAAGAGGACATGTGTGTGGCTGCACCACGAGGATACTATAACTGGACATCGGGCCATCTACTGGACTGCCTTTTGCCCTCACTAACATGCTCAAACATTAAAACCAGAAACAGTGTGGCAGGATTGTCTGCAGTGTTTTAATAATGTGCCCGTTATTTCTAGAGAGTGGATTCCATCCACACATTTGTAAAGGAGAGAGGTGGGAAGACACCCGGCAAGACAATCATTTCCACGTTGCTTGGTCACAACATATGTTTTTGCTCATTCGGGCTATAACTATTGCTAGTCAGTATGAGTGATACAGGATTGAAATCTATATATAACCTACAAAGTAACAGCCATATGACACATCTCTCCAACATAGACTCACATAAAAGCAGTGTGGCGTACTCGGGTGATCATGAGAGAGCAAAAAAGACTTCAAATGCAACAGGCTCCATCTGCAATTAATAAACAGTTATCTGAGGATTTGGAGTTTAACTCCTTGCGTGAGCTCTGCTATAGCCTACAACATTGTGTTTGCTGGTGTAGACAGTGAGGATCCAGTGGTAACTACTGACATTATTGGGGATATGCAGGAGCCCAGTGCTCATGGGCGTAATTATAGGGGGGGACAGGGGGGTTTGTCCCCCACAACTTCTGTGGCATGCCTTTTTGTCCCCCCCAACTTTTGGAGGGAGGGCAGGGGGGCTGCAATCATCAATTATGTAATTGGACAGCATGAGCCCGGCTGGGGTGCTCAGCAAGGCTTGTGCTGTCTCATTACATAATGCAGAGATGCCTGGCAGCCACGCTGCAACACATTCCGAGCTGGGAAGCCCTGCGTGGCTCAGTCCCTCACCCTGGCTGGCCTGACTCAAAGTCAGCAGCCAGGGTGCTGAACTGGGTGTTACAGCACCTGGCGCTTGTGCTATCACGCTAGCAGCAGCACCTCCGGAGGCCAGCGGCACAGAGCATCACTTTCCGGCTTTGTATTCATGCGACACACAGACAGAAACTAGGCAGCTCATTCAGCTTCCTTGTTTCTGTCTGGAGGCGCGTGAGTGCCAAGAGGTTAGGTTGGTGTAACATGAGACGTGGCCCGGGCGGCATTTGAAAGCAGAGCAGAAGTACTTTAAAATAAAAATATTTTTTTAATTGTGTTTGTGTATGTTTGTTGGGGAGTTCTGTCCAAGCCCTCTGATGCAAAATACATGCAAACTTCCTAATTAGCATATGGATTGCACCAACAGAAGTGACTTCACAGAAAAAGACATTGCAAGGCTCATCATCAGTCTTTGATACTTGGAGGCACCGTGGAAGTGAGTTTAGAATAAGTTGCGATAAATAAGTCAAGTGATAAATAACTTTGCGGTGCAAAATACCTAAATTGCACTATTGTTATATGTGGAGCAACTCTATAGTCATTAGGCATTTCCATTATAATAGTATGATACGTTAACATAAGCTTTGAAGTGAATCAAAATCACTTACAGAGCTGCAGATAAGGCAAATGTGATTAAATAATTTGCTCAGGATCACACACTTGGTTAAATGGTGAAACTGGGATGTGGACAATTTACGCGGCCATGAACATCTTTCCAGGCTTAGTTGATATAGATATTTATTAAGGTTTTGCTTTACATTTCATGTGCTTATTAATTATATAATACATATAACATATAATTATGTATAGCAATGCATTGGAAGCAAACCACATTACATAATAAACTAGCCTTCCATTGTAAACTAACCATACACTATATACATTGTCATAGAAACATGTTGAGCAATGGGAGTATGGATATAGTTTAATTCTCCCCATTCTGCATGCAAAGTCACAATAGCATCATGCAGATTAATGTGCACCTAACAAATCCTCCTTAGGTTTTAAAGCCATAGTCATTATTTCATAAAGCATGAAACATTATGCACCCTTCTCACTTCTGATCACTCCCTCCCATTCAATTTTTAAAGGGACAAAAGTCCCTGCTAATAGTACCCTCTCCCTCCCGTCAGTGCCTAATGGCTCACATTGTAATACTCTGTTGATACAGAGCAACGTGAGGGCTCTCTGCGGCCTGGAGCTCCATGGGACCTTGTCCTGGCAACGGGAGACACCTCTACCATTCAGAACAGGTAAGGTGTCCTGCTGCCAGGACTATGAGCGTGCTGAGCAAGAATTGCTCAGCACACATTGTCCTGCGAGCGGGACACTTTTGCCCTTGGTCACCCTCTTTGAGGTGCCGAATGGGAGTGGGGTCCCAATGACAAATGTCCCGGTCTGGCTCTTAAAAGAGCTACGAGGGGCAGCTTGACCACCCCCTTGCGACTCTCCTACTCGGTACTCCATTGCGTCGAGCCTTTTGAACACAGGAAAACATACCTTAATTTTAATCAGTCAGAATCTTGTAGAAAGAAATCTATCAGCACGTAGACATATATGGTGCTGTGCAGAACCCATGTTTGGGGATATATGGCATTTAAAAATCGATACCAATTATACTTGGTCACCCACTGCACTGTATTAAACAATGGTTTCTGCCACTGGATTAAAGGAATGCAGTGAATCTGGTCCTTTCAGCCATGGCTTTATAGTTCAGCTAGGACAAGTCAACGTAGCCCAAAATTTCAGGTATCAGGGGGTGATGAAGTCTGGTCTGCTCAATGGACGTTGCGCCACTGTTTCCATGTGTTATTGTAAATGTACATATAAATGATGTGTGCACACAGTGTATGTCAGTGGAGGTGGTGGGTGCATTTGTGTGTGAGTGAGAGTGTGTGCAAGGATATGTGTGTTGACTTTTGTGCCTCAATGAATGATAAATAATTCATTGTTTGTATGTTCTAGTGTACTTAAGTTTGTGAATGTTATGTTGTGTCACTGGGTGCATGGCAGGCCGGCTGAAGATGTGTGGGGGCCCAATTGAATTTTAAAGATACGCCACCAGTCTTTTGAATTTTATAACAGAGCGTCAGCAATGGACTCTTGTGGCGTGGTAATTTAGTGTTATCATCCCTCAGGGATTTAGGTTGTTTGACCGACGTACAAAATCACAGCAGAATTAACCGTAGTCATTTCGCTGCAAATACGTTTTTACCTCAGTACAAAAAACCAAACCCATGTCCCCTCAAGCCGTCACTACACCCATAAACCCCCACACTTAACTTTTCTCCATCCGCTGCCTCTCCTGTAACCTGCAGCGTCAGATCCATCCCTTTAACATGGGTCAGATCTGACGCTGCAGTGTCCCTTTTCTTCTTTTTTTTTTGGATCCCCTGCTACCAATGCTGAGGAAGCAGAGGACTCCCCTGCAAACGCCAAAGCCAAAAATACCAAACATGGGCTGAGGGGGCCACCCCTGCAACCACTGCACTTCATGTTCGGTATCTTCGGCTTCGAACTAATGGTGGTAACCGAATTTGGTCAAATCTACCATTCAACCACTTTTTTTTAACAATTTGGCCGAAACAATCCCTCAAAGCCACCATCCGCTCTCCTTTCCCCCCACCCCTTTCCTTTAGTTGTCATGTCCCCCCCCAACATTTTCAGCAAAGTTTCTCCACTGCCAGTGCTTATTCTAAATGTACATTTGTGGACCATGAAGTGAATCTAGGCAGATTGGACCATTCCCTTCTCGAGCCACTGGATAATAATTTCTGTAATATCTTGCTCTTTCCCTTATTATCTAATGGTGAACATGTTGATGTTGCTTCTACAACACTTGCCAATGAAGACACTATCTCTGCAACAGCCTCTCCTTCCTCTTCATCTTGAGCAGGACTTTCTTAAATTCTGGAAGCTCCTCAAGACTTTCCTCTTTACCTCCTCCTCCCCCCCTCTCCTCTGCTAATCTCACAGTTGCTTGTTTGGTGTCCAGGGCCGTTATGAATCCTCAGTGCCCTGACCCCCCACATCGAATAGCCCCTTGCTTCTGTCTATCCTCAGCACTTGCCTCTGCACACTCTCCACCATGGAGGCTTGCACTTGCTATACATTGCACTTCACTTGTTGCTCATCCATGAGCACCCCACCACCTACCCCATTCCCCTGACCTTCTGCACTTGCACATTCTGAACACTCACAAGGCATAGTAGTTTTGTCTTTACCCCCCTTCACCGCTGTATTTATATTTTTATTTTGTATCTATCTTAATGTTTCTCATCCCCTTGTCCCCTCCCTGTTGCCCTGTGGGAGCTTAGAAACAAAATGTACTTACTGTATACGCGCAAACAATAAATAAATAAATTAATAAATACATACATATATACAGGCACTTCATTTTACAGTGAAAACGTTAGTATCTCTTTACCATAAAATGTACTCAGAATTTTATGGTGTAGGAACATTGTTTGTTGAGATTTGTAAAACAAGAGGTTCACCTAATACTAATGATGATTAATGATTTAAGAAGATCTTTATTAATGGCTCAAAATGTGGAACAATTAAAATGTGTGCTAATCAAAAAAAGAAATTTTCATGGAATCCATACCTTTAAGGTTGGAGCAATTGGTGAATGGCATATCTAATATTTCCCTAAATATTCAATTATGAAATATAAATCAATATTAAGACATGTTAGAAACCAATTCAATATCAAGCACAAAATGTAAACAAAATAGAAAGAGAGGAAGGGGAAGAAAGAACCTCGGTGAAAACAAATTGGAAAATGGTAATAAAAGCAAGAAGAGGTGAACGCTCACAGAAATAATGTATTACCCGGCGATCCAACTATAATAAACATTTTATAAATGTTAATGGTTATTATTCTCACTTGAATACTGAGGAAAAGGAGAATATGGGGATGTTTAGTTCTAGTAGTGGCTATGAAAAGGGCATTCGAGAATTTAAGTGAGTGGGTCATTATAGATTCTGAGGCCTCAGTGAAATAAGTAGTATGAGACCAAACAGTAGATAAAGCTAGTCAAACTAGGACTAGAATAAGACAGTAAAACGTAAATTAAATGCGTGTAGAGAGAGTTGAGAAGCATAACATGTTATTGAATTAATTTAAATTGTCTTAAAGCTGATAAACAACTGTGAGATTGTTGTTCATTTCAACCCTTTGGATAGGTATCATGGTGACCCAATAATACATTAATCTAATGTCATTCAGGTAAATTATATTTTTAGTTCAGAATGTTCACAACCTTTGAATCATCGGCAGATCTTGTCAATATTACCATTGAATGTGTGAAATGTCCCTATTACGATTGCTTTCCTTTTGTATGTAAACATATGAAATCTATTGATGCAACACAAATGATAGTGGATTCAATGAATGTGAAACATTTGGATTTTATAACATCAGAGAGTAAGTTGAGTAATCAAGATAGGGTACTAATTGGCTGATTGAGCAGCATGTGTCTCCCTGATTAATTTTTCAAATAGTTACACATTTTGTCTTGGAATATTAGAGGACATAGACTTTGGGCCTCATTATAACTGTGGCGGTACAGTGATAACGGCGCCGGTAGTGATGCTGGCGCCATTATCACTATACCGCCACAGTACGAGTTCTGCTCGCGGGGGCCGCTCTGCAAGCCTGATCAGACTAGGCATGCAGACCGGCACCCATGAGCAGAACAGGTACCGCTGCTACCATCCTCCCCATTCCCATTGAGCTACACATGTATTTAAGCCAATAAAAGTACATGACGTTGGTGCACCAACCTCTAATAGTTACTGGAGAACAATACAAACTTTCTTGGTGGTCTTCCGCCTGACCTGTTGGGGTTACCACTGTTTTGTTGCTGATAGAACCCTGGGACTAGGTAGGGGTATGTCTTCTCTTCTTTATAGTTTTGTAAGTCTTTTTTGAGTTTCCAGACTTTTTTGCCCAGTGTAAACTCTTTGAATTTTCTGATTTCTTCTTCTATTTGTACCAGCTGCTTCTTAATGTCTGTGATGATGGATTTGGTCTTGATCTTGTCTTCCAGTTGTTTGAGCTCCTCGGATTGCTGCCTGCTCTCTTCCTCAGCTGTCTCTATTATTAACAGGGGGTACCAAGCAGCAATCATAAGGAAAGCCCGAAAAACGGCAAGAAATCAGAACAGAACAGAACCGAACAGAACAGATTGCTTGACAAAACAGATAAGAATAGAACAGCAAGATAAGATGACCTGTGTTACCACGTTCTCACCCGTTAGTAACGCACTGAGAAAAACAATTATGAAAAATTGGCACCTACTACAAACAGAGACCTTTAATCCGAGCATGCCACGTTTCACCTTCAAGAGAAGCAGAAACATTATCACCTGGTCCATACATACCCTACAGAGACACCCGCTACAACAGCCCAGACAACTCTCTGGCATTTTCCTCCAGTAGTTGGACATTATCGCTGTGGAAAGTGCTCAGTCTGCCATCTAACTCAAGACCAGAAAGAGGTGTCCTTAAACGGCAAAAGCTTCTCAAATTGCCTAACCAAATGGAGTGTCTACATGATCAAATGTCCCTGTGATCTTTTATACACAGGGAAAAGCAAACGCGAAGTAGACAAAGAATCTGTGAGCACAGATCGTGCCTGAAAAACGAAATTGAAGATAAACCCATGGTGGCCCATTTTTCGAAGAAAGGACACAAACACACAGAACTGAGGTGGTGTGTGATTCAAACTATAGAAGCGAAAGCCCAGGGGGGGGGGCTGACAGAGATCTGGAACTGAGAAAACTTGAGCAAAAATGGATACACCGTCTAGATACGGTGAAGAATGGCCTCAATGTGTCCATAGAGTGGAACTTGTTTTTCTAAATATAGCAAATCACTCTGATCATAACGGGATCTCATTTTCCGCAAACAACACGAGTGTACATGCATATTAAAGTCATACGATGTTGCACTTCATCCTTACCTAACACCAGATGCCAGCACCATTTGACAATGGTCACATCTGACAGTACTCTACCTGATGTTTAGGTTCACTAACAAAAATGTGGAAATAACAAGATGCTACTGTGCGTTTTTGTGCCAAAAATATTGAATAATGCCATAATGCTAAACACGACATGACAAATAATTGTATATGTAAAACAAAGAGTGATTGAGTAAACAATGTCTGTAACTAAGTGCCATGACGTTTTTACATTGTGCGTAACTAATAGAGCTTCTACCGCCTACTACTAATTGATTTACCTGATGTTAACTTTCACTAACAAAAATGTGGAAATAACAAGATGCTACTATGCGTTCTAAGATGTGCCAAGAAATATTGAATAATGCCAGATGCTAAAGACGACATGACAAATTATTGCAGATGTAAAACAAAATGTGATAGAGCAAACCATGTCTGTAATCTAGTGCCATTGACGTTTGTGCATTTGGCGTAACTAATAGAGCTTCTACAGCAGTGCACACAACGTCCCGTAATGCGCACGTTGCCATGCCTCCAGTTGAGACACTAATCCTGCCATGCCTCCAGTTGAGACACTAATCCTGTCTCGCAGCCGCCTGTAAATACTGATCTTGCGCACATGCGCGCTGCAGTCTTAGACGCGCTCCCCTGCCTGATGCGCATACAAATGAAACACGCATGCGCCCAGCTACAGACTGCGCCATTGCCTCGGCGAGCTGTAGCAGAGCGTAAAGGTAAGTGAGGTGGCTTACGATGCAAATGGCAACCATGCCGTTTTCGCATAATAATTAAGACTCTGCCTACCACTGCAAGTACCTCTATAGGTACTTACACGATTCTAGGTACCCACACGATTCGATCTAGAAGCACAGAGGAACCCGTGTAAATATACCTCTGAATGCATGCCGACCACGCTATTTCACAGCAGGTCATAGAGTATACGGAGCTCATCAGTAAGCAGGGTGAATACCTTTCACATCTGCCCCACCCGCCCCTGCACATAATGTACCACGTAAGTGTGCTGCCACCACCGCCAGTACCTGCGTGAATACCATTGGAGCAGATGCTATTCCCCAGCACGGCACCAAAGCCTATCCCATGTACCGCGAATTAGTACATAACACAGCCAGAAATGGCGGCACCTGCACTGTAAATGCTAGTGCACTCAATTGTTTTTAATTAACCACCTCACTAGATATTCACTATCTTGTCCTACAGTTACCTACAGTTACCCAGCTGTGGACCCGATCCTAGACACACAGGATCAAATTCAACAAAAGGGCATTGAAGGTGCTTGGAGTGAAGAACTCATACTATTTTCTTCACCACCTGTGACACTGTAAAGAAATGCCCTAGGTAGGATACAGCTCAGCACATTCCCAAGCACCTTGGTCCCTGAAGAGATTCACCCAGTTCCTAATTTGTACCTCCTTACCTTTAGATGTCCCACCACTGTGACACACCGCGGACACTTCCAAGTCCCCCGCATTTGTCCTGAAGACGGCACCTGAATACCAGCTACCTACAGGGTGCCAGAAACACTACTGAGTGTCGACTAGAGAGATGTGAAGAATATAATACCACATTTAAAAGTCACCAGATGTACTAACCCACACCACATAAACTGTATGCAAATTTCCAATGTATGTGGTTGATGTGAGAAGCCTTCAACAGTGTATTACTACCCAGTAATTAAGGGCAAACAAAAGGTTTTGGATAATAGCTTTGTAACGCTATTTTTTAGCCACATGAATTTTTATTAGTCACATGAATAAAATTGTTATTGTACGAAAAGTAATCTGGGCATTCTCTTATGCACAAATCACCGATAGGGAATTGTAAAAAGTATGCTGAAACCATTCCAGGCCAGAGTCAGACAGGTGGGGTAGCCTAAGTCCCTGTTTTTACTATATTAGACTCCCTCATGACTTAGGCCCCCCTTATCAAAAAAGAGGGTCGCACTACCCCTGATATTATAAAAAGCACCTTTAATTAGTTCAGGGACCCCAACCTTGTCCGTCGGACACTTGCGCGCATGCGCATCCCACCCTCGGAGTCCTACAAACATTGCTCCTGTCCATAACTGTCCGCTGCACGTGTGTCACACTTTTAATTAGTTAGGGGACATAACTCCTGTCCGTAGAACATCTGTGTGCATGTGTATAACCAATCCCGCGCAATAGGTGTCCTACGGACAGTCGTCTCATTTGCGAACGTGTCCGCGATGTCATCATGTGACTGCACCCGTTCTGAGCATAGGCCCTTGACAGCAGACAGAGTCCGGGCCCCCGGACACCTACAAAGCACTTTTTTGAGAAATCCAAGATGTTTTTTTAATGAAACTTCATCCTTGTAGAGGTCCCAGACTATGCCCCTACCAATCTGGATACTTTTTGGAAGCTTTTGAACCCTTTTTGGTGTTCAAATTGTCTGTGGACTGCACGGCTGTCCGCAAAGTGTTCCCCAGCACCCATATAAAAGGCCACACCCTAGAGCTGTTGCTCAGTCTGTTTTTGGCTACCAGAGAGAGCATTGCTCAATATTTCTGATATCCAATATTTGATTGGCTGCTGACCTCTGCCTCCTGTACTGTGTGTGCAGTGTCACATTTGGAGAAGAAATACCTCTACCTGCTGTGCTGTCCTGTGCTACATCTCAGATGGCAACCATGGATTCAACTTCTGCCACTGCCTCGGCTTCAGAACCACCCCCACCCCCTCCACCACCACCACCTTCCCAATCGTCTGGAGAGGGGAACAGGCGTGGAGATGTAGTGAGTGATGAAGAGGATGATGAGAATGAGGTAGTGGAAGTCCCTACTACTGCCAGCCACTGTGATTCTTGGGTGTGGAGGCTGTTTGCCACCGTTGGAGGGGTACCCAAGGCACGTGCAAACAAGGTGCGCTGCACTGAGTACAACATTGTGCTCAATCATGGCAAACCAGGTTTGTACAGCTACGGGACCACTTCCATGCAGTGACACCTAAGGTCCTTCCACACGGTGGTAATTCGGAGGGTCGTCCCCTTCGATCCAATTAGTAGGTTGAGTTCCTCTAGAGCATCCTCCGTTTCTGCTCCTGCCACCACAAGAGACACTCCTGTGGGACAGCGCATCCCTGAAGCAGCCTCGCAGGCCATACACCTTACCTTTCGAGGGTCACTGTATTGTATATGTACTGTGACACAGTACTCTGCAGGGGGGAGACACCTCGAAGTGCTTTCCAGGCTACGGTCCAGGAGCATGAGAAAGTCTGCCACCTACCTAATTGAGGGCCACCCAACATCTTCCTCTCTCCACCTGCCCTTTCTTATCCCCATGGTTGGTACCCCTCCCTTACCCTCCCTTCCTTTCCTTGTATGTCTTGTTAAAAAGCACATAAAAAATACAAAACAACAAAAATAAAAAAGGCTCATTTCAGAGCCTTCTTTCACAGTTTAAAAATAGAAGTGTCAATGAAAGGCTGCAGGGCCCTGTGCCTTTTTAGAAATCCGCGGACAGTCCGTGGACATCAAATTTTTGTGGTACTGCTCTATCAAAACCATTGCACTCTTCTCCGGTAGGAAGTGGTGGCTCTGAAAAGAGCCTTTGTGGGGTTTTTTGTGTTTCAAAAAGTTCAAGTAGTCAACACCTACTGGAAAAAGGATTGCTATACTTCCAAAAAGGGTCGCAATGCATTTTGTAAATTTTGCAGAAAAATATGATTCCCAGCATCAGTAAGAAGGACTCCATCTCTGCGAAAAATGTGTGTGCTACGAAACATATTATTTTCATTGTGAAAAGAGGACATACCAACATCTCTCAAAAAAGCGCAAACAGCCTTGTTGACATTGCGCTTCATTTTCTCCATTTGTCGACCAAATGAAGAAGAACGCAGCCACATTTGTCTCCGTGCAATACGAGAAAAAATTACTCGGGAGTTTGCAAACATGTCCATGACTTTCACAAGTCCTACGTTAATTGCAAACTGCAAAGAGATTCCAGAGACATGTTCTAAACTGTTCCCTCCACAATTAATAATAATAATAATGTCTGGATGACAGTGTGTCATCAAAGTGGCACAAAGAGGAATCAAATCTAACCACTTCATTCCGTGCACTCCATGCCATGGCTGCACATCTTGGATTCCCTCACGTGTATATATGATGGAATCCAAGATGTGCAGCCACTCCACAGCGCTCTGCATGCACCTCCAACCAATGTATCCACAAGTCACCCAAAATTCAGACATTCTGCCTTCTGAAAGACACAGCCATAGCTATCGGCTCTCCTCTCAGGAAACAGACTTTCGCTAAAGTCTCTCCTTACACATCACACCCAGTAAACCTTATTGCCTAATCACTTGGCCTGCACAGTCTCATTTGCATGCCTCTCAGCCTCAAAATCTCCAGTATTTAACACGCTCGATTTGCGGACAGATTGTGAAATCTGAGAGTTGGGGATGAAAATTTAAATAGTGTACTCCACTTCCCCTATAATGGTGGCTCTGAAAAGAGCCTTTTTTTAAGTGCATCTAAAAAAACACCTTTCATTTTGTTATTGTTTTTCCCACTTATTTTCTTCCTGATGTCTTCACATTAAGCTCTGTAAAGCATTCCTTATATTTTGAAATAACATAGCATTTCCCAATATGGATAAAGAAATGCCATCTGCTTTGAAATAATCACCATTAACAAATTCAATATTGGCATTATTACAAGACAACATCCCAGCTCTAAACAAAAAACAGACATACCTTTGTTAACCAAACACCTTGCACAATTTTGCTGGGGACAGAAAACATTACAATTGGTCCATACTACACATGGCAACATTTCAGAAAAAAACACCTTGGCATTTGGAAGGACCACCATCACTGCCTGAACCACGTTTTCAAGTGCACTCAACAAACTAGGAGCACTGATGTATCCCAACTGAACAGCACCCCAATGCAGTACCACTACATCTGGACTGTTCCACATGGAGAAACTCTTACAGACTCCAACCACTGCCTGCATATTGGAACCAGGCACAGTTGACCACAAAACCTCTACTCCTTCAAAACCAAAACTGGCAGCCATATGTTGAGACATGGCATACCTCTCTAAAACATTTACAAACAGTTCTCCAACTACCAACACCCTCACTTTCTTCACCTCTGCCATCTTCACTTCACACACAGCCTCTCTTCCTGCAAAGAACAACTTCAACTCCTGATTGGCTAATCCCCACAGTCCCCTTCCCATGCTAGATATGCTGAAGAAAACTGGATGCGGCATGCCCTGTTCGCGAACAGCCGCAGAGTCTGCGGACCTCGCAACACAGGGGCATCCCTTTTACCCTTTCCACATCACTGTCTGCACCAATCGCTCATTGGATACACATAAGCAGTTACACAAACATCCACCAATCACATCCAAGAACTCTACATTTAACTCTGTCATCACAATTCAGCACTTTAGATGAACTGTTCATCACTCTGAGTAGAGGTGTCCTGTGATTGCAAAGCACCTACAGCTAAAACTACTGTAAAACTCTTCAGGATTTCTCCTTCCAGATTCATCCACATCTACATAGAATCTACACAAAACATGAGACCAGCTTGTATCTTACAAAATCATTGCAAGTACATAAAATGCATTTATTAAAAAAGAATGCCTGACACACACTTGCCATATTTGCAAAACCAAACAAATACAAGTGTACATTCATAACAGTGCTAATAGGAATGTGGATAACAAAGTCAAAGAACTGAAAGGTTTCCAGCACTCATGTAGGAAATATCTATGCACAAAAAAATTAATAGCATTTATACACACAAAAATATTCTTCTTTTCAATCTGTACATTTTTACAAGCTTTTTTTCTCGCCCTACTACAACTTCCACTAATCTATTACCACACTAATCAGTAGAACAGCAACACATACTTTCAAAAGTGCACCTCATAGGACACCTAAAAATACTCTACTAACTCACTTAGCAATGAAGCTGATGCTCCAAAATCCCCATTCATTTGCAAAGTTATGCAATTTAACAAATACAGTAACTCTTCCTAGAACGAAATTCTTTTGCAAATGTAACTAATCTTTTGTTCAAGTGAAATCACTGTGACATTAACAAACATATGTACTAGCATCCTTCTTTCACAATTGCAGTCAAGACCACACTCCTTAAAACCAGTAGCGTCTGAAGTATAAGACAGAACCCAGAAGAAACCTAGTCTTTGCATCCAACAAAGTAAGTTCAATACTGTCATAATGTTCCAACTCTTACTCAAACACTGTAGTATTCTAGTATTGTAGAACAAACAATTGTATCAACCCTACAGAATCAGATTCAGTATTACGGATTGCACCTCAGCAGGTGCACACTTTGTATTGTCATCTGAACACCAGTATAGTAACACACAAAATATGAGAATAGCCTTCCCAACATGAAGTAACAGCCCATTCAACAATCACACACCTCTACATACATGCCTACCATAATACTCAGACACTCATGCGCAATGCACACATACATTGAACAATGTCCCAACCCACACTTTCTTTTTTTTCTCCAACAGACACCAAAGAATGCCTACCAAAAAGCAACTCTGTAGAAAGCAATGCAGAAATAGAGCAAATCAAAATAAAACTGTACAAAATAAGGATCTACCTCTAGCAGAATGTATACAAAAATTGTAAACAAAACAGCTAATACAGTCACTAAGCGAAACTAAAGCAGCTTGCAGTAAAGAAACGTTGACTCCTCTTTCAAAATGTAAAACTAAACAGAAAGTTCTTAGTAAGACTACAGCTACCACCAGTGCTAACACAGCACATATAAATCTTGATGTAGCCACAAGTAAACATACCAAAAAATGTTTTTACAAAAAATGTTCCTCCACAGAGTCCTTTAGAATTTTAGAAAAACAGGGGAGAATTCATGCTCAACCCTTAAAACCTACCGCTAATCCTGGAAGCTCTCATAGACAGTGCAAACCTTCTCAAAAGGAAATTATTTATATTAGTTTTAAACAGAATAAAACAAAAAACAAAACAAAGTACTAAACTACAACAAGGACTTCTCAACAAACGGAATATCAACAAAGATGGCTTTGCAAACATCTCTGCAGGTGAGTGGAGTTACAACACCGGAACAGAACCATATTTCAACGAAGAAGCATAGAAACAAAAGCAAACAAACCCAATCGCCATACATAGCAGTGGACAAGGGTATGAAAAGGTTAATAATACCATCATGGAACAAGAAATGCTGCTCACAAAAATATCTCCAGCACACTTAGGATCAACTCTCCATTCCACTGAACCAATAAGTCCAGTCTACAAATGGCCGTGCACATCAATGTGTAACATAGGCAAAAAATCTTTCACATCTTTACGCAAGTTTCTCAATCAGTATGTAAAAGGCAAAAAAAAATTAATAATAAAACTATTTTTTTAAAATTTGTTTTGGTCAAAAAGAAAACAAAATACAGACATTTAGGGGCCGATTCATGGAACAAATATGCGGCGAAAAAAATGGCGCAAGCTGGCGCAAGAAGGCGCAAGCATGAAAAAGGAAGCGCACGCGTGCGATTCATGGAAGTCCCTGCGCATGTTTTTCTCAGGATGTGCGCCAAACCCGTGCGTGACGCACACGGGCGCACATGTCATTGCAACATCCCGAACGCCGTGCACGATGCGCACAGGGAATGCGCACAACGTCCGCGCACATACCAAAAAGGGGGCGGGACACGGGACATAACGCACGGAATGGGGAACAACGCGTGAAAAAGAAGGTGTAACTGGGGAAGTACTGCAGGAAAATACACGGAACGCCCACATGCACGCGAACAACCCATATTCATGGATTTGAATACGGGAAACAAGCGCACGCTAAAAGACCCGCACAGGCTTCAACACGTCCGCCACAGGAAGGCAGGCGTAAGCGTCCCAGCGCACAGTATAAAAGAGCGCACAAACAACAAACACGTACATACCGCTACGATGCATGCCCATTAGTCGCAGCACTGATCGTGGGGCACCGCAGGAGGAGGCGAATAGCCAGGGCCCGCTTTTTTCCTCCGGACAAGCCTTTTTGGGATGCCTGACGACCAGGTCTACGGCAGGTATAGGTTTCCACCGCGTATCATCCTGGACCTGGCCAGGGAGTGGGAAGATGACCTTACATCCCCCACCCTCTGCTCCCAAGCATTGAGCCCCTTGGAGAAGGTGGTGCTCAATGTCCTGCATTTTTTGGCCACTGGGTCATTTCAGCAGACTACTGCCATAGTGGGGTGGGTCTCACAGGCCACGCAGTCACGTTGCCTACACCAGGTGTTGGCAATCATGACTGCGCGCCCCTCAATACGCAGGCACATATACATGCCCAGAACACCCGCAGAAAGGCAGGCCGTCGTCCAGGACTTTTACAGGGTGGCACACTTCCCCAAAGTGCTCGGTGCCATAGATTGCACCCATGTGGCCCTACGTCCACCTAGGGCCACTGAGCACATCTATCGAAACCGCAAGCACTGGCATTCCATCAACGTGCAGGTTGTATGCGATGCCAAGGGAATCATCACCTCTGTCTATGCAAACTACCCTGGCTCCACGCATGACAGTTTCATAAACAGAATGTCCGCCCTGAGCCGGGCCTTGGAAGCTGGGCAGTATGGCGACACATGGCTCCTAGGTGAGTACAAATGCCCGTGCACATGCATGCATGTCACACACAGACAAATACACAAACCCCAATAATCACAACCATTATCACCTCTCCAGGGGACAGTGCCTACCCTCTGAGCAAAGACATGATGACGCCAATCCGGAACCCCACCACATCACCCCAGGTAAGATACAACGCTGCCCATATTGCAACCAGGGCCATAGTGGAGCACACATTAGGAGTGCTGAAGTCATGATTCCGCTCCCTTGACCGCTCTGGCGGCCAGCTACTCTATGCACCCCCAGTAGTGTGCAGGATCATTGTGGCAGCATGTGTCCTGCACAATGTTGCAACACGGCAGGGCATACCGGTGGACATGGTGGTGCCCCCACATCCCCAACCACAGGCACAGGTGCAGCCCATGGGAGGGGATAGGGCAAGTGGCGAGGCAGCCCGGACCCAGATTGTGGCCACATTTCTCCCCTAAACTCCCACCCCTGCGAGTGCACACAGGCCTGGCATATACCAGGTGACAATCGATGATGACAAAGAGACAGTCAACTGTCACAACCTTACTACCCTGAGAATGTTGCCATGGAAGTGCCACATTGTGTGCATCCCTAGCTACTGAAACCTAACCAATCCTGTGTGACCAAAAGGTACACATACAAGGTGTGTATCACACAGACCTGCAAAACAGGGCATTACAATCACTGGTATGTCACACAAAGCCACCAAAACCACAACATGACATGACAAGCAATAGCAAAACACAAACACAATAACAATAATGTACACATGGACATGTGAAAAATGCAAAGTAGCGTCAGACAATGATGCCTGACATGGAATCAGATGAAATGACTGACCAACAACCTCACACACAAAGCAAGTCATACCCAAATGCATAACAACAGTTGTAGCTTGAACATAAAAATGAATGCCTGTTCAAATGCACATTGTGCACGGCAAAATAAACACTGCATAATACGTGTGCTGTGTCCATCTCCTGCAACACACTGCTCAGCACACAGCATAGTGACAAGTCATTGTGGGTGATGCACACCCTGAGCATCACATGAAAATGACAAACTAAATAAAAAACAAATCACGCATGTGCAGGATCCACAAATGGTCATAGATCATGTGCTGCAGGGACACAGTGGTCCCCAGAAGGCTAACTGTGCGCACATGTGGACATGGAAGGGTGGTTGTACATGTTGTGGATCATAGTGCGAGTGTGTGTGTCAGTAGGGACATGCACTCAATACATGCATGTGCAATCAAGTGACCATCAGTGTCCTCATCACATGTGAACATTGCCCATGTTTACACCCCAGCATGTCAAACCACAACTATACCCTCACACCTGAAAGGTAAACACATCACATGAACAGCCATTGATCAGCAGAATACATCATGTACATAGGATACCACCATTACAATGTCAGGGTGCCCATCACACTGTGGGGCAAGGCAACTGTCGAACAACAAAATACCCCCCTCACATATCACCATGACCCACTGAACAACTGCGCATGGGGTATGTAGCCTTCATCCTTGAAGTTCACCTGGCCAAAGGGTCACCCTTCCCCTTTGTCACCATCTTCCACCTTGCGTGTAAAAAGTGTCCAACACCCTCAGAGGCCACCTTGACTTGCAAAAACACCAAATCAAAGAGAACTCAAAGCAGGCCAACACAGAAGCCAAGCAAAAAGTCTGCAGGCAGCAAAACAAACCAGAAGAGCCTCCAATATATGACTTGAAGTAGCAGTATGTCACAAAGCCCAAGTACTAGCACAATGATGGAACAACCAAGGTAGCACAGTAAAACAATATCACAACAGGATGTGTACAATGTGTGGTACCTAATATCGAATGATGCACCACGAACTGATATGTACTGTCACAGCACCCGTGTAAAGGCGCAGGAGTGGAGCAAACCAACCACCCCCACCGTAGTCTGGGTGCCTGCAAGGTCAAATTCACACAGGCCTCTGAGACCCTGGTGGGGAAGGAGGGTCAGGGATATGCAGTCGGGACAGGCATTGGTATCCTGGATAACTGGAATGAGGGGCAGGAGAGGGGAGTAGGACTGACAAGGGAACGTAGGGAATGTACAAAAACATAATAATCACATTAACACATACACAATCAGACCAAAAATGTACATCATGCACGTAGTAACAAATTACTCAAATTGAAGTTAAAGAGAAACTTATCTCTGGGGTGAGTGCTGGCCTCCTGCCTGCACACTCTCAGGTCTGGTGACATGAGCAGTTCAATTCTGCAAAGAGAGCCAGAGTCACTAATCTGTGCATGCCCATAACACACACACACACACCACCATGCATGCCCCAAAGTAACAAGATACTCTACAAACTATCTGGTGTGGTGCTTCGTACCCATGCGTAAGATTCCCCCCATGATGGTTCATACACAGTCAATGCAGTTAGTAAGTAAGTCCAATATGTCAAGATTCACACAACATCCAATGTTCCCTGGGTAAGCATCCAGACGCATTTAGCAAGGTACGACTTCAGTACAAGTCGTGTTCCAGCATCACCTAAATAAAGTAGGTAGTGCATATGGCAATTCAAACCTGCAAATGAAATGCACTGCACACTAGTTTGTCCCTCGCTGTCTGTCCCTGTGAGCTGCTTCTTTCCCTGTCTTGGAATGCTACATGGCTAATACAACTGCCTCAATGGACAATGTTGGACCGGAGGATATGTGCCACTGCCCATGCATGTGCCCCTGACAACTTTCCCATCAACTACCCATTGCTCCACCAACGCATCTTAGCTGTACTGTGCGCTTCAACACCAATATCTGTCCAAGCTCACCGTCAGTGGTGCTACTTACCATGCATGTGCAACTGTCCTGGTGGACCGTTGGCTTCAGTGTGGCCCCATTGTGCTGCTCACCTTGCCTGGAGTTCCTTGAAACACGTCAGATTCTGTATGATGTATGAGCGCAATCCCTGTGGCTCTGCCTCTGCACACATGTGCATGTCTGCACCACCGAATGTGGCCAGCTTCCAGACATCCAATGGGCCATGTCTGCTGGGAAAGGTGGTCTGGAGGCTCATCCCCCTGCAGAAAGGGCAGAAAACACATGATTAATGCATGAAATTTCCCTATGTGTGTCTCCTCAGGCATGTCATGAGTGGACCATTTCAGAGACGTACATCATAAATCACTCCATCAGTGCAACTTTCCCAGCCAAAGTGTGTCAGCCACTGTCTATAGCATGAATTGCATGAAGCACATGTACAGCAAAAATAAGAAACACACTACACAATGTATAGCCATTAATGCACACATGAATAGTGAAACCACCCATCTAGCAAAGGAAGAACTGTGGTCAAAATCACCCCTATCATCCCCACTAGGGGTGTCAACACAAGTAGTACAGCAGCAGACATGCCACAGCTATGACAGTCCAAAGCCCTTGTGTAATAGGCTGTTACACCAAACCATCCTTGCGAGCCCATGGATAAGGGAAGCAGGAGTGGCATATGTGAGTCAGGACCCCAAGCTGCAAACACATACACGAGACAAGCTTTAAGGGACCAGCTGGAACAGACAGTGGATGCTTTCAAAAGCCACAAAGCACCACATTGTTACATGAAAGCACAACAGACAAGCAATTTCAAACTATATTAACTAATTACACTAACTATCAAAAACCTAAATTACCTTATTAAACTAACTATCAAATAGAAACTTAACTAACTAAACTAAAAGAAAAATCAATAATGGACAAATACGACCCGGGGGGAGGCACCCAGGAGGGGGGCAGTACAGGGTGCTGCTCAACACCCACATGCGATGATGTTGAGGAAAAAAAAAACTCCATGGGCTCAACGCTGCACAGCCCGACCTATGTGGGAGATACCTCGTCATCCGGGTATGGCTCTTCCGAGAAAGGAAGACGTGGCACAGGAGCCTGACGAGACCTAGCTCCAGCTTGCCCCTCGTCAGCAGCAAGTCTGCCGGACGGGTGAGCCTGGTTCTATTTGGCAATGACACGTAGGTCTGCATGCAGAACCTCACGTGATACGCGTGCTTCCTCTTGCAAGGTAACACGTGTAACACAGAGTTCCTCCTGCAAGGCCTTGCTGGACAACTGATGCACCTCCCGGCAAGCATGTAGCGCAGCCGAGATGGTACGCTCAAGCTGCGCAAACCTCTCCTCTGACCACTCCCTCTGGGACATCAGAAGGACACCCAGAGTGGATCTGAGGGAAGCATATTCCTCCCTCAGGGCCTCCATGTGTGCCTCTGTGTGAGCAGCAATTGCTTCACGCAGAGACAACATTTCAGCCTGGCGGGCCCTGTCTGAGGCCGCCATGCACAGCCTGAGTGAGCGGGCCGTGGACCATGCCGCTTGCTACTGGAGAAGCACCTGCCTAGCATGGGGGAGCACAGATTAGGCCACACGCTCCATGCTCACAGCGATGTTCTCCATTGCTGCCCGCTGGTGTTCAGAATTGGCAGTCATGTCTTGCTCCCACTCAGTATACAGCGGTTGCGCGCGGCGACCGCGTTGCTGGGCTTGACACCTGCGGGACCCAAGGACCGGGTGTCATCGTTGTGTTGGCACCGCCCGCGGCTGCACGACTACACGCCCCCGTCGACGTGATGGCCCAGGCACATCAGTGACTGCTGTGGAGGGTGAGCCTGTGTCCCGATCCACCACAGGCGGAGGTTCCAAGACTGTCTGACCCCTCAGTGTAGGTGTAACGGACAGAGGAATGCCCAAATCAGAATCACTCACCCGTGACATATGGACCTGATGCACATCCAACTCGACATGGACGTCAGAGTGGTCATCAGGGCTGGACTCATTGCCAGCCAAAGACAAGATGGACTGTAGCACATGTGGGTTTTCGTGGCCTACCACCCCACGACCCCGACTTGTGCCGGGTTGCTGTAGTGATAACAACCCTGTGCCTGGCATGACAACACCATCCTCTGTCCCCATTGCGTCATCATCTGAAAAGTAAAGAGAAAAAAGTTCACTAAACATGTTAGAAGCACACAACACACACACACATAGACATCACACAGACACCAAACACATGAAGCAGACATGTCACACACAAAAGAGAACCTGCCATGCATGCTGGGTCAACTTGACATTGCTTCTGTGATTAGACATGTAGAAGGGTGTTATATCGCTCTGAAGTGGGTCGATGCAGTGCAGCACATTTGTACGTTACTCACTATCCACATGTACAAGTACTTCATGATGTGTATCAGAAAATGTGAAGGCAGTGCAAGGTCAACTTCAGCCATCACGTGCAATGTGCATGCAATGGGTAGCATGGCTACAAGCAAACCACCCCTCGCCCCAAGTGCAAATGCAGGGATGCCTTGCATGGTATCAAAAGGATGACCATAGACCTGTGTATTGATAGACAGTGTTGACTACCATCAATTGCATCATCTGAGTCAAGTGACAACACAGCAGATGATGATGGGACAGTAAGCAGGACACATGATGAAACCTCCGGAGTACACCCACGTGTGAAGAAGACACTACACCAGTTGGACAGAGTCATTGGCCATGAAACAGGCTGAGGCCTGTGACCCACACAGACTGTCACACCCTAAACATGTGTGCGACGCAGGACTGAGCCACAGTGGCCATGGGAAGGCTGATGAAATGCCATGCAATGTAGGTCACCCTGTACACGTACTACAATGATCATCCAGTCAAGGACACATAGGGGCATGCATGGAATCCATATGGAGCATGAATGAGCACTCATGTCCCTGCGGGGCTTCTGACCTCTGCACAGTCCAAGTGAGACACCCTGCATCAAGTACAAAGGATGCAACCCACAGCATATGTCTGGCATATTGGCTGGTGGAAGTTAGCATGTACACAGGATGCATGAACAGGCAAGTACTCAACGGCAAAATTGAAGCAGACCAGTGCAAAGGTGAAATTGGGGTGCAGAGGGGGGGTGGAGGGGCAAGGGAGCATGCCTACGTGGAGTACTTGCATGCAGGCAGAGGACACATGCACGTCAGTCATGCTATGACATAGTCCTAGGGCTAAGAGCAAGGTCACCCCAGGCTACATGCAGAAGGGCCAGTGAGCTGGAACATGGACCGGAGGGGCATCTTGGTGACCAGCATGTGAGTAGGGTGCAATAGTGGTGATGCGGACAGTCCCGTCCGCTCCACATGTCCACCATCCTGCAGAGCAGCCATGCATCAGTGAAGCATTGCATTACTGGCACATCAGAACCATGTACACATAACATGTAGTGGCAGTCATGCACAACACATCACACAAGTAAAACACACATGTCCTCAACAAACACGCAGCAACACTCACTGGACTGGGCATCAAAGTCTGGCATCTCCCCACTCCTTCGACTGATTCAGGTGGTATGAACTCTGCAACGAGTGACTCGTGCGCAGTGAGGTCTTCCTCCTCAGGTGCAGGCCCACTGCCAGTCACCAGAGTCAAGTTGTAATTTGAGGCACGCTTAGCCTTAGCGCTTCGTTTGAGGTCATTCCAACACTTTTTGCACTCTTGCGCCATGCGGACCTCATGGCCGCATGCACTCACATGTTCCGCAACTTGCTTCCAGTGGGTATCACGGTGGGCAGCTGTAGTCTGACAATTAGGCCCCACTAGCATGTCACGGCTGTGGTCCCGCACGTAGTCCACGAGGAAGTCCAGTTCCTGGTTGCAGAAAGGCTTCTTCCTCGACATGCAGGAGGTCGTGGCTGTGTGTGGGGTCCCAGCCTGTGCTGCAGGTGCAACCTTCCTCCTCTTGGATTGTGGCGCAGACCCTGGCTGGCAAATGCCACCCTGATCAGTATGGCCAGTGGCACTGGTGGATTGAGCCAAGGCAGTGTCAGGTGGAGGGATGACCAAAGGCCTGACTTGAGTCAGTGGTAGCTGGGTGCCCTCTAATGGACCGTACGCAGCAACATCCACTGAGGCAGGGTCATTGACCGCGACTGTCCTGGTTGGCAGACTCACAACCGGGGTGTTGTTGGTTGCATCTGCCCCTGTACTTGCCAACGCCCGGCTGGTCGGGGCAGCAGATGACATTACTGCCCAAGGGACACGTGTCTCGGTCAGGGTAGCCCTGCGTGCACCTAGAGTTTGCCTCCTGCCCTGTTGGAAATCTTCCAAGGACTCTTCAAATGCCAACGCAGCCTGCGCTGGCAGACCCTGAGCCTGGGTGGTCGTGTCCACAGCTGCACCTGCAGCTACCACTACCCTTGGACCCGCGGCAGTCGATGAAACGGACTGCCGGGTCACATAGGCGCAAGTGCCAGATGCAGAAGCTGCATCTCCCTGAACCACAGGGGGTGGTGGCATGACTGCACCGACACATGGCACAACATTGTGCACAAGTGGCGCACCCCTGCCTCGTCCCCCTCTGCGGCCACCCTGGACACCCTGGAGTCCCCATACTCCCTGGTCACCCCGGCCACGTCCCTGACCATGCCCGCCATGAGGAGTATGCCCAGCTGAGGCGCCCCTCACCTTTGGTGGCCTACCAACCAGGGTACAGATGGAGTAGTGCTGGTACAGATGGAGGAGTACCAATGGGAGGTGTACACCACAATTGTCCTGGGCAATTTGGGTGAAGGGGGCGGGATACAAGATGTTAACAGCACCCCTGCACCTGCAAGGCTGTATGTGACCCCGGTGATGTAGTGACGGGTCACGCAACGCTCAGGCATCCCAAAACTGCAGTAAAACCATGCACGCAACCCCTGCAGCCTACATGCGTGGAATTAACCTCCCGCAGTACGCAGTGGCACCCAGGAACATGAAAAACGCATACGCGTGGGACACGCAGGCCACTATGACCTTGGAAATGGGTACACGATACACAGGGGCACCCGCAGTGGGAAAAATAGCATGCACGACTCACCGTCAGACTAGCGCGATGATGAAAAACACGCATAGCCAATACCCCCGCCAAAAGAAGAGATACGTCCTTGATCCACTGTGAATTTGTGATGGCGTGCGAAACAACACGAAGTAGCAACACACACGTCGGTCTCCACGAAAGGCACGTACAGCGAACTGCTGGCCCCGGTCACCTTTAACCCGTCTTGAGGTAAACGCCTGCGCTTGTCGCATCACGAACGCGCGTAGATACTTTCCTCGGATTACACACATTCACACGCGGACATGCAGTTTTTTCATGTGCTGAACCACTATGCACACGTCACGAGGGAAACGCCTGCGCGCGTAACGTCACAGACACGCTTATGCACTAAGGGCCTTTCCTTGGATTTCACACTGACGTGCACTATTTTCACGTGCCAAATCACTCCGTATCAAGCTGGCCACGCGCAAACACACGGAAGACCACGCTCCTGCCCAAAAGGCCATTTTCCTACCCCCAAGAGCCCCGAGCACGCTCCCACCTGCCATCTGCTGCTGCCTGCTGCCCACGTGCCCTGCTATTTGGTGCCTGCACGTCAGCCATCTGCAGGGTTCCAGTTGCTGTGTCCACCCCTGCTGGAACAGAAGACTCCTGACTGGGATACCATCGCTCCACAGCCCAGCCCCAGGACCCAGTTGCCCACCCACGCCTGCCTCGGGGGTCGCCATGTCGGGCCAAACACCATCCGAGACCACTGGCGACCCCCAGCCAGAGAGGCAGAGGGCCACAAGCTTCAGTGAGACGGAAGTTGGTGTCCTGGTGGAGCATGTCCTGGGGCATTATGATGCCCTCTTCACACCATCGAGTGCCGACAAGGAAGGACGGAGGAGGATCTTGACGGACATCGTGGGTGCCATCAATGCAGGGGGGGTGGCACCCCGAGACCTGAAACACGTCCAGAAGCGCTGGGAGGACTACAAGTCCAGGACCCTCAGGAAGGCCCGGCGCCTCTTATAGGCAGAGGATGCAGTGGGTCACCGAGGCCAGCTTACCAACCAGCAGATGAGGGTTCTGGAGCACATTTGCCCAGTGCTTCACCACCAGATCCTCAGGATGCAGGCCCGTCTGGAGTCGAGCGGTAAGTGGCCATGCATTGCTGTGTGAAACAGGGCATGTTGCAGTGTGCTGGCAGTCAGCTACATGCCTGTATGTGTAACATAGGCTATGTATGGATGTGTGTGAGCCGGGACATCATGGTAGTGCATGTGAGACCAGTAATGCGTCAACCACATGGATGGTGCATGTGTTCCAATGAGACATGGGGAGCTGCATGCGGAATACACACAGGAATGCAAGCCAGTCCCTGTTCTTGGACATGGGTGGGGGGTGAGAGATGGGTGCTGCTCTCATGTACTTGTATGGTGTGCATATCTGTGCGTCT
Source organism: Ambystoma mexicanum (assembly GCF_040938575.1). Taxonomy (NCBI): domain Eukaryota; kingdom Metazoa; phylum Chordata; class Amphibia; order Caudata; family Ambystomatidae; genus Ambystoma; species Ambystoma mexicanum. The sequence goes on from NC_090921.1 coordinate 1,440,828,581, forward strand.
GAGAAGCGTGTGTGTGACTTTGAAACGCCATGGATGCATGACACATGTCCGTGACGATGTGTAGATTCACTCATGCAGTCTGGTCACCATTGTATCCACTGTGTCTGTGGTGAATGAGCCATGATGCATGACCCTCCGGTGATGTGTGTGCATGGGGTCAGTATGAGCCATGATGCATGTGAGTTTGAAGGCAACATTTATGTCCATGGAGGGCCTTGTGCATGGATTCTGATTGCATGTGTCGTGCCTGTTCCTGCATGTGTGTTGCATGCCTGACCAATGTGTTATGGAGGGACAGGATGGAAGTGACGCTCATGTGTTATTGCTTCCTGTCTAGGGGACTATTATACAGTGCCCTGATGCTTGTGTTCTATGTCTCCCTCTACGCAGCGTCGAGTGTAGAAGAGGGCGGAAACCGTGCTGTGGAGCCAAGCTGCGGGGATGCCTCCACCGGGCGGCGACAGAAGGCCCAGCCACCTCCCAGGAATTGACATCATCGGGGAGCAAGGGGACTGGTGCCACATCTGCCACTACGTCTGTAGCGGAAGGGCTGGGTGAGCCCCCAAAGGGAGTTGAAATGGCGGAAGACGGTGCAGAGACATCCAGGTTGGTGGTCTCCACAGAGGAGGAGGAGCCTGCTACTGAGCCGCACATGGGGCCTGGTTGGGGTAGTACCACTGGTGCAAGTGGTGCAGTCCAGGGCCAGGGTCAGGAGGCAGCACAGGTCACTGCAGAGGAGCCTGTGCATGTCGCTGTCCCTGACCCTGTGACTGCACTACCATGCACTAGCAGGGATGCCCCGTCCCAGGCCCGTCCACAGGTAGGGGGGAGGCCCATGTCATCTGGCTCTTCACTACCTGCGGACGAGGGGTCCCATGACCGTATGGGCTCCGTCCTGATTGGTGTTGCGTTGTGCACGCGCGACATTCGTGATGATGTGCGTGCTTCCTGGGGGAGCACACACGCCATCACGAAGAGCTGCGTGCCAACGTGGCACTGTTGGGAGGGGCCCTGGTCGGTGGGTTCCTACATGTGTCGCACACTCTGGCGGACCTCTCCTCCTCCGTGGAGACTATGCGCCAGTCATTCTCCCTGCCGTCTTCCGGCCCAGATTCCACCAGGGCTCCCTGTGGACCTGGCCCGACCAACACAGCCAGCTTGGTGGAGATCCCATCCCTGCCACAGTCAGGAGTTGGCGGTCCAGCAGGGGTGGACACGCCAACAACTGGAGACCAGCAGATGGAGGATGTGCAGGCATCATCAGACAGGGCACATGGACAGCAGCAGCAGCATGCTCTAGGTGGGAGCCATGATGGCTCGGGGCCATCAACATCAGAGGGGCAAGCATTGGCCAGAGGGCAGGAGAACCCTGGAATGGGTGTGTCTTCCGTGTGGCTGCGGTTGGGCCAGAGTATAGATGCGGAGTGGCGGCGGGCGGAAGAGGCACAGCTCATAATGGTCAGGGCGGAGAACTCCATGCGGAGGGCACTGAGGTGGGCCGAGTGCCTCGAGGCCATTCGCAGGGTGTTGGAGTCCAACGTGGCATCGTTCCTGCGAACCCTTGGGGCCATGGAAGAGGACCGCCTCCAGGACATTGAGCAGGAGTTCGATGATGCCCTGGCCCGGGACATCAGAAAGTGAGCCGTCGGACTAGCCTGCCGCCATTGTAAATAGTTTTTAGTGTAAGGTTTCATTTTCGTTTTCATTTCTTTTGGGGTGTTTGGACTATGCTCCACACTTTTGTACATAGTTATTTCTTAGGTAGTTTCTTAGATAGGTTTCAGTTCTTTTGTTGGGCTCATGGACCCTTTCAAAATTGCTTGTACATAGTTGGACATTGGATTTATGTGTACATTTTCTTTGGATTTCAACATGGAGCAATGGAATTTGATTTTTACGTTTCCTTTGGATTTGTTTTGGTGTACAGAGAATTTGGACCATTTTTCTTTAGGATTTATTTGGATTGCATCTACATTTCATTTTTCATATTTTTGGAAATGCATTTCATTTCATGTTTGTATTTTTTTGGGGTTTCATTTCATTACATTGATTTTGTTAATAATACATTTTGATATTTTAATTCCATGTGTGGGATTTGCTCATTGGGTTCATGCATGTCAAAATGTGGTTTTACACAATCTATGGCAAACAGTGTGTGTGTGTGACGGACATGTGTTGATGTACATGGTTGACTTTTGATTTGTGTCCTGACATAGGCATGTCGGTGTGGGGTGGATTGCTGCAATCATTGCATGTCAAGACTGTGGTGGCGTGCTGTGGTATTTTGGTGCACATGAGGCCCATGATTGTGCAGCTTCCTTTCGTGTTGCAGGGGGCCTGCTGGCAGGTGCCCCTCACTGCTGGGTGGATGGGGGTGCTGGGGGACATGAGTTAGGGCCTGCTGGCACGGTGCCCCTCAATGCTGGGTCGATGGGGGTGCTGGGGGACATGAGTCAGGGCCTGCTGGCAGGTGCCCCTCAATGCTGGGTGGATGGTGGTGCTGGGGGACATGAGTCCAGGCCTGCTGGCAGGTGCCCTCACTGCTGGGTGGATGGGGGTGCTGGGGGACATGAGTCGGGGCCTGCTGGCAGGTGCCCATCACTGCTGGGTGGATGGGGGTGCTGGGGGACATGAGTCGGGCCCTGCTGGCAGGTGCCCCTCACTGCTGGGTGGATGGGGGTGCTTGGGGACATGAGTCGGGGCCTGCTGGCAGGTGCCCCTCAATGCTGGGTGGATAGGGGTGCTAGGGGACATGAGTCAGTGCTCACTTGTGCGTGGTGACATGTGGGCTGGCTGGGAGGCTTCGCCAGGGTGGATGGGCTGCCTGTGGGGCATGGCCAGGGGTGCAGTGTGTACCCCTGTGTTGGGGCCTGCCTGCAGGCCCTGGGGAGGGGGGAGAGGGCACACCTGGGAGGACACACACTGCCAATTCATTGGGGCACCCCCGAAATACACGTACCCCGCTCGCACAGGGCCAATCGCATGTGAAACTTCACGCGCACCCCAGAAATACACGTACCCCGCTCGCACAGGGCCAATCGCGTGTAAAACTTCCTGCGCACCCCAGAAATACACGTACCCCGCTTGCACAGGGCCAATCACGTGTAAAAGTTCCTGTGCACCCCAAAAATACATGTACCCCGCTCGCACAGGGCCAATCGCGTGTAAAACTTCCTGCGCATCCCAGAAATACACATACCCCACTCGCACAGGGCCAATCGCGTGTAAAACTTCCTGCGCACCCCAGAAATACACGTACCCCGCTCGCACAGGGCCAATCGCGTGTAAAACTTCACATGCACCCCAGAAATACACGTACACCACTCGCACAGGCCCAATCGTGTGTAAAACTTCCTGTGCACCCCAGAAATAGACATACCCCGCTCACAAGGCCCAATGGCGTGTAAAACTTCCTGCGCACCCCAGAAATACACGTACGCCGCTCGCACAGGCCCAATCGTTTGTAAAACTTCCCGCGCACCCCAGAAATACATGTACCCCGCTCGCACAGGGCCAATCGCATGTGAAACTTCCAGCGCACTCCAGAAATACACGTACCCCGCTCGCACAGGCCCAATCGCGTGTAAAACTTCCCGCGCACCACATAAATACATGTACCCCGCTCGCACAGGGCTAATCATGTGTAAAACTTCCCATGCACCCCTGTAATACACGTACCCCGCTCGCACAGACCCAATTGCATTGGGGGCGTAACTGGCGCTGCTGTAGGGTCACTGCGCTGCTCTGTGCCATGGCTGGTTATGGATGTTGAAATCCATGAATACGCTGTGCGCGGAAATGGATTTTGGCGCACGCGGCTGGCGCAGACTGCCGCACGCGCACACTGTGTGCCAGCCGCGTGCGCCACTTGTGCGCTGATTTCTATGAATTACCCCCTTAATTTAATAAAAAACACTCTAATAGGCCAATGCATGAATCACGAACGGATCTCTACATTGATAGTTCATTCATGTAGTTACCTCACTTCCATGACCTTTTAAACCCCCAACATTTTTACTTTCATTAAACATATCTGGTCCATTCCCGTTTGTTTATTTTTAGATTGTTATATTACATCTTTCCAGGACTAGCACTGTTGTGGCTGTTAGCGATACTTCGTGGCTGGCTATCATTCTTCCCCAAAATAAATCTGACAACTGGCCCTCTTCCTGTTCCACGAATCTACCGAGAAGTGACGATCTCACTTCCCATAGTATTACAAACTATGGACTCCTGTCGAGTGAGAAAATACAAAGAATTACAAGGACATTTATTGGCCTGCATTTCTGGACCTACTTTCAAAAGCACCTTCCACCATATCAAAACGATAGGAACACACCATTCAACTTTAAGAAATCTCATTAATAACTGTACTGTGCCAAATGTCCTGCTTTAGCACTGGCCAATTTAAAAAACAATTTTATATATGGTACAGCCAAAAAACTACTCGAAGAAATAGAGCACATCCAGAGAAAATATTTTGGAAGTGAAACCCACTTACAAAATTCAATATCTTTAGAACAGAGTTACAACTTTACAGAAGGCAACCTTCTACTACACGCATACAAAAAAGAAATACTAAAGTTTAAAAGCACATCTGCTGAAACCATGTGTGTGTGTGTGTTGCCGCAGGACTTTTTATAAAAATGGCACAAAAACTGAAGACATAATGTACAAAATAGAAGACAATGAAGATTCCAAGTGCTTCCAATTAGCTCTCTATCTTATAGCATAAAACAAATGCGAAATTACTAACCCCTCAATACTTTGCAGATACTGCACTGCAAAACTTGACAACAACCAAATACCTTCACGTGCTATCACATTTAACTTGGAAATACTCCCACTACCAAAACCACTGCAACAACTTAACTTGTATGAGAGCATTATAATTCAAACTGTGCACCCATTTCAAGCAATAATACACCTTCAACCAAAAACAGCAAAACTACCTCCCTCTGAATTACTGAAAGGCATTTGTGGCAAAGTAATTTATTTGCTATTAGATCTCAAAGAAAATGTACACACTCTGGGAGTGCAACGTCCAATAGATCAATCTTTGATTATCCTAGTAAATGGCGTACCTACAAAAGACAAAAAGATTTGGCAGCAACTAGTGTTCTTACATAAGGTTAGAAACGGGAGATACGCCCCTCTATTCAAGCATTAAGAAGGCCAATGGCGTCCGTGGATGATCATGGCCCGTTAAACGATCAAATCAAGTTGATAGAACCTGGATTTCGCTCCCGGCTACGAGTCTATCGTCTAACCATACAGAGAGCGCAGTGGCAAAAATTCATCGAAATACTCTGTAGTAGAAACACCTGCAATATATGGCACTTCCTAGCCAAGGCAAGGGGTGAGCAGAAGTTAAAAGTACTGAATCCTATTTCAGGGGAAGCATGGACCAATTATATCACTAATAAATTCCACAAGGATGGGGTGACAACTACTAGGCTGCCTGTGAGTGAAAAACCGTGGCCTCTCCAACTTAGCCACAATATAATAAAACAATCAATTTTAAATTAAAGTCTTCCAATGCTCCAGGCCCTAATGGGCTGGCAAATGCAGTCCTAAAAAAAGATGCTAACAATTGGGCCCAGGTGCTGCTTACTTTATATTCTCGCATTCGCAGGTTTCGCCTAGTTCCATCTTCGTGGAAAAAATCTCTTTTGATTCTTGTACATAAAAAGGGCGACAGGGGCTTACCTGCTAATTATAGACAATTGTCTATGCTAGATGTCACTAGCAAAATATTTATGACACTGGTCTTGAAAAAAGTAGAAGCCTGGGTAATGGAAAATCAGATTCTTCATTATGCACAAACAGGATTTAGACCTGGGGCCAGCACCACCCACAATATCCGGGTGCTCGATCAGTTGATTAACAACACCTCCAGCAGCCGGGAATGCACCTTATACATTGCCTTCATAGACTTCAGCAGTGCTTTGACTTGGTGGCTCGTGATACCCTATCGTCAAAACTTAGAAACATGAATTGCCCACCTTCGATACTTCAAATCCTAATTGCACTCCATAGCGACACCTCTACCAAAGTACCCCTTAACGACAATGCCGAATTATCCACTTCGATTCCTATTAACGTGGGGGTGAAGCAGGGCTGCGTGACGGCGCCTATGCTGTACAATCTTTACATCGCAGATCTTCTAGATCGCATGGCTTCAAAATCAAATTGCCCCCCTAAACTGGGAGAAATCCCTATTATTGGCATGGTCTATGCTGAAGATTTAATCCTATTCGATCAGACTTTATACAGCATTAAGAGCATGCTAAATGAGCTGGCAGAGTATGCCTCCCAGCTGGGGTTGATTATCAATTTGGATAAGACTAAAGTAATTGCTATAGCCCGTAAAGGCCCTAACCTCACTGGTATTGACACTAAACTGGGGACCATCACAGTGGTAGACTCCTATGCTTATTTGGGGTTGGACTTTAAAGCACCTGCTAATTATGAAGAAATAATCACACACAAAAAGCGCAGTGCTAAGTTGATTAAACTCCAGGTATGCAAATTCAGCAGTGGAACGGCAGGTTTTAGTATGGCAGGAGCACTAAAACTATAACAAGAGTGTTTTGTGTCTGCCATTCTCTATGACCTGGAGGCGCTGGCCATGCAAGATCTAAAGTGGCTGAATATACTGGAGGGCCACTACCTGCTCAATACAGTTCCTACGTCTAGAGCTGGGCCTCATATCCCTGGGAGGTATGGCATTACACACAAGAGGAGCTTTCTACCTTAAAGCACACTCTGAGCCTTCTTGTAAACTCTTGAGGTTGGCTGGGGAAAACTATGAGGCTGAGAGACATCCTAGGGGCCTTCATTTTAAAGAACTAAATGAGGCCCTTTATAAGGAGATTGACTGGTCATACGAGAATAAGATACACCTGCCTTATATCCATCATCAAAAAAGATTGTTTGAGGAAAGACTGAACAGGTGGGATTGGAGCATGAGCTCCACCCATCTGGCTAAGCTAAGGGGGTATGTGGTAGTAGTTCATGTAACACACACATACCGAAAACCTCAGCCTTACTTGCTCTTGTGTCCGGCGCCAGATGTGAGACACTTCATACTGAGCCTCAGGCTCAATCAGCTCCCGGTACCAGCCATTACGGGGGGCCACCTGAAGATCCTGACTGAAGCGAGAAATTTCCGGATATGTAAGATCACAGGAAACTACCAGACATGTCCTAACTCTTTGCTCTAAACTTGGCCCGCTTTATATGTGTATGTTTGCAAAATGGGTCCATAACTATGAGACCATAATGGAGGAAGACTTTTGGATCAGTTGCTTAAATGCTGAAGCCTTGGGACTCCAGCTGGCCCTCTTTAGGATATGCTCCCAAGTAAAGACCCTTTTGTTAGCAGAATCAGGACTGTAACATGTGGGATTTCCCCTCTGATCTACTCAGTGGTTAAATATAGTATTGCTCATGCATACTTTTAGAAATTATGCATAATTTTAGAAATTACTTACTTATACTCTTAGAAATTATTTATTTATGCAAATGTACTATTTTCTTTCTTTTTAAATTTTGATATGGTTTATATGGTTTATGTTGTGCTTATGTGTTAAGTTGTGTAAAATCCTAATAATTTGGATTATATCACAATAAAGTATTTATTATAAGGTTAGAGAAGCCCTGCAACATTTAAAAGACAACAATTAAGACTACAAAGAAATAGACATTGAAGAAAACCTGAGTGAAACCACCAAAATAATTCAAGACTCGTCAGAAACTGGCCAATTTCAACTTCTAGATCCTACTACAAAATCCAATATTTTAGACCATTATCCAATTCATCCATTGCACTCTAAAGACACCATAGGTGATGCACTGGAAACTTATCAAATGCTACAAGCCAAAGGATCTCGAATCAGCATATGGGAAAAAAGTGTAGAAGCACAAGCCTTTCCTCTACTCTTTCCTACTGGTAAAGGAGGAAGATGCGATGAAAGACCCACACAAGTAACAGCAGCAGAATACCGCTCTTTGCGAATGAATTCTGAAGACCCCAGATTCAGACAAAACGTGGGATACATATTCCACCTTCTCTTAGAAAGTGACCTAGCAACTCTATGCTACGGAGTTGCACACACATTGAAATCAGGTACCAATTTTCAAAATATGTCTGCTATGCAATTACTACAAAAAGTTTTACAGTCAGGCATTACAAATCTTTTAGCAAACATGAGTGGTACAAAATAATACTGGTTCCGACGACACGCAGAAGTACGCTGTATGATAAGAAACCTTGGCCCACCCACATGGTTTGTGACATTAAGTTGTGCATCGGAAGATTTGCACAATTCCTACACATAGCAAACAAAAACAAAACAAATATGGATATACAAACACCAGGAGAACTCTGCTCTCTAGATCCTGTAAATGTATCAAGATATTTCCATCATCGCTTTAATGCCATGCTAAACTTCATTTGTAATAAAACAGTTCCTCCCCTCGGAGAAGTGCAACACTTCTTTTGGAGAAAAGAATACCAAGCCAGAGAAGCACTACACATCCACATGCTGTTGTGGATTAAAGATAGTCCTAAATTCGGTCAGGACAGTGATGCCACTGATTTGCAGTTCATTCAGAAATATGTCACTTGTGAAATCCCTTCACTTATTACACATAGTGACCTACATGCACACATTTTATAATTTCAAATACACAAGTGTGGCAAGTATTGTCGGCGCAAATATAAAAACAAAGGGAAATACTACACCAAATGCCGCTTTGGTTTCTCTAGACTAGTTTTAACAACAGGACAAGTGAACAACTTCATGTCTTCAGTTAGACATAGTGTCAAAGGTAAATCACCTAAGAACACATACTGCATTAAAAAGAACAGAAGGATCAAAGTACATCAATGATTACAATGCAATATTTACCCTCCTATGGAATGCAAACATAGATGTGCAGCACATTGCAGACAATTCCACTGCAGTTGCACGATATGTCACAGCCTTCTTAACGAAAGCAGAGAAAACAGATCTGAAAGACCTCTGGGATGACATATCATCTGACTAAACACTGTCACAGAAATTGTACAGCTTTGGCATACAAATGCTCTCCCATAGCAAATGTGGTTGCTATGAAGCCACAGACCGTTTAACCGGTATTGCCTTGTATGGGAAATCTGAAAACATAGTAAGGCTAAGACATTGGCAGCACAGTGTTTAAAGAAGGCATGATCTATGTAGCACTGTCATGCCTGCGTACACTTACTTACTGGACAAATACTACCCAAACAGGAGTACCGCTTTGGAAACCATGTGTCTATACCACGTAGCCCAAAACATAACGTACAAAAATAATATTAAACCAGATGAGAAGAAAGGTAGATACAGAGTCGAAAACTGTGAAGGGAGCCTAGTGAAACTTACCAAACGCAGCCTAATTAATCATGAAATTGTCATTAAAAACTCCTCAACATGAAAAACTATATTACATGGCCCTACTAAAACTTTTTAAACCATGGAGAAAAGAAGAAAATGTATTAGATACCCATGTCTCCTATGAAGATGCTTTCAAAGCAAATGAAAGCACTATAACAGATATATATTTTACACAGTACAAAACCATGTTAGACAATGAACAAGAAGAAGAACTCCAGGCACAACTAATTATAGACAGTCCTGACAGCAGTCAACCTTCTCTAACAGGAAGCCAAGAACCACTTGGACAGCCAGTCATAGCAAATGAGGCAGAATTAGCCATGACTGAAGTAGAAAACACCAGTTGCCAGTATGAAGGATCTACAGAAGATTTTGCAATACTGAAATCTCAATTAAACAATGAGCAGCGTAGCATTTTCCTAGAAATAACTAAACAAATGGCACACGGTATGCAGCACGAAACTAAAACTTGTACCTGTCAAGAGTACAAACCTTTACTGCTATATGTGAGTGGTCAAGCTGGTTCAGAGAAAACATTCTTAATAAAAATCATCAGCAAGTTCCTCCAACAATTGACAAACAACAAACTGTCATCTTTTGTAACTGCCACCACAGGTTTAGCTGCCTACCACATAGTCAGTGTCAATTTATACCGATTGCTACTCATTCCAGTAGAACACCAAAACAAATCAGACTACTACAAACTTTCACCAGAGGCTGCAATGGAACTACAGAGAATTTTGAAACAAATGAAAATGCGTCTAATAAATGAGGTGAGCATGGTCTCAAACATAATGTTGGCTTTCATTCACCTCAGATCACAAGAGGTCCTCAAAACAGAATAGGAAGAACTCTTTGGAGGAAAACACATTATTGTTTTCGGAGATCTTCTTCAACTAACACCAGTTAAAGGTGAACCTATTTTTAAAACCTTAGGGCAAAATCTATGAGTAAAATTCTTGGCAGCATAGGAAATGCCAATCATTGGCAACATTTCCAATCCAAAGTATTAACTGAAAACATGTGTGAGTCTGCACACCTCACCTATGCCAACATTTTGAAAAGTATTAGAGTTGATGTAATATCTAAAGAAGTACAATCAATATTAAATACCAGACACATCCATGCACTCTACAGGCATAGCTCATGTGCTACTCATGTCATGGAACAATTAGCACACAACAATGTAATCTGTATGTCCTTGATGACAACTCTTGCAAGCTGTGCACAATTCAATGAAACAATGTTGAAAAAAGAAAGGCAACCAATAGATCAAATTTACTCCACAGACAAACTGGACGTGCACGGTATGACACTACCCATGTGTGAACAAGCCACAGCACGACTAAATACCTAGGAAAACTCTATCTCTAACACAGCTGGTTTAGAGAAAATACTAAAATTGTCTTTAAATTGTAGAGTAATGCTCAAATGTAACCTTGACTTGGAGCAAGGACTAGTTAATGGAGCACTTGGTACAGTTGTTGGCTTTCAAACACACCTACGTGACAACAACATTCATTTTATCAATATTCACTTTGACAAACTGTCAGTAGTTAAAAGGATAGGATGCTCAACAGCCCGATTCCTTCTTTTCAAAGACATGTATATACAGAGAGAACAATTTTCTCTATCACTAGCATACACAGTCACCATTCATAAATCTCAAGGTCTTACCATAGATCAAGCATTGATAGATATTGGCAGCACAGTGTTTAAAGAAGGCATGATCTATGTAGCACTGTCATGCCTGCGTACACTTGAAGGACTATTTCTAGTCAACTTTGATGCAAGTAAAGTAAACGCTGATATTCCTTGCATTGTAGAATACAATAGACTAGGTGCAGTCCACTCTATGCACCCCATCTCAAAACCTACTCTGTTCCTCAAAAAGCAAAAGTTTGAAAAAGATAACTAGTTCAGACTGAAATTATACAGGATCTCACAACAATACCTCCAAAGAAATTAAAAGAAGCTAATACTTCACCAATGACCACAGCCAAAGAAGGATCTACTGCACAAACAAAAGCAACTACCTTGTCAAAGAAACAACGTGTTCTTCCATCAAGTGACTTAGACACAGAACTGTCTGGTCCATTCAGATTTTCCAATACAACTGGTGTAAATTGCTATGCAAATGTAGAAATCACTACTCTATTCAAATTGCCACCAATTGTTGGAAACATTTACTTAAACGGAACAGACCAATTATGTTTGCAAATGTTAGTCCTTTACAGAAATGCAACCAACAATCTTGACAACAATAACAGTGTTTCTGGAATAAGGCAGGAATTGGACTACTGTGCTGGAATGGTCAGATTCACAATAAACACACAAGAAGATCCACAATAATTTGTAATGTACTTACTGCAAGTACTGGAAAACAAAAAAATACCAATACATGAAATCTTCCAGATTTCATACATGTGGAAACATACATGCACTCTCTTCAGCCATGTGGTACAGGAACAAGTCCCTAATGAACGCATTGTGTATGCATCCATACCTAACTGTGAATCCATTCCATTTCAGCAGCTTGTACAAAATGCAAACCATGGCAGATTATGCACTACTTGCAATTTGATAATCATTCCACCTTACAAATACAGTTACATAGTGAATATGTAATAGTAATGCTTTTGTGTTACAATGTAGATGGTACCAAAAACAACTGCAAGCTGACTGGATTCACAGATGGACAAGTATCACTTGGCAAGAAAACCTTCACAACAGTAGGTATAATCTACCATGCAGGAACCACAACCAATGCAGGTCACTACACTGCATACATAAAAAAGAAATGTGGATGTTTCGAATGTCCCAGATTTGTGGGGCTGGACTGTATGCTAGAGGTAGTTATATTAGGTATTGCAACTTAGTGAAAAGATCCTAAAATCAATAATAAATATATATCTATAGATCAGAGCCCCTCTCCTATTCACATGGCACATTCAGGATTTTGGAGCAGTTCTGGCAGCTGAAAGGCGCTCTGGTGAGGTAAGGAGAAGGATGGTGAGGAGTTGTTGTGCCTTAGCAGAGTTCTTGGGTTGGTGGGCAGCTTTAGACAGGGGAGCAGGGTGTGGAGGGTATATGCTTGCAGCAGGTTGCTAGAGGGAGTGTGCATCGAGCACTCAGGTTGCTCAAAACTAAGCCTTGGAGTGTTAGATTCAGTCTGGGATTGGATTAACCTGATTGTCTGCTGCACCCTTAGCACAAACAAGAGTCAGGATATGAAAAACAACCAGTGGATATTGCATGAAGAATAAGAAAGTTGATAAGTTAGGGAAATATGGTGAGATTTTATGTTATCTTGTACTATGAAAATGTTGAATAGAACTGTATAGGGAGGTTCTCACAGATGTGCAATTCGGAATGGTGGAAATAAGAAGGCTATACTGTCCTGTGTATTTACGGAAAATATAGTTGTGCACTTGGTGAAATATTGGATGTAACTAATAATCAGAGAAGTGATCATTCTTCTTTAATACTTAATTTGATGCCCAAATTAGTAGTTATTAGTAACAAGGGACATTGAGTAAGGTGGACTGATATTAACCTAAGAGCAATGAATACGTATATTGAGAGTCATTTAGGATCATCTATATTACATTTAGATATCAAGTCTGGAAAATGGATTAAAAAATGACATCTAAATTGGGCTGTACACTGTGTATTGTGGGAGATATGGGGATAACATCTGCCATCTTTATTATGACCCTTTTATTGTACAAATAAAATGTGAATTAATGAGGTAGATACAGAAATTAAGATTAATTAAGGATATTGATCAGAGGCCCAACAATGTAGGATAACAAAGGCTAAAACATATTACAATAATTGGATCAAAATTCATACATATTCAATAAATACATTTACATGGTGATTAATGTTGCATGTAGCGACAATTAATGACAACAAAAAATTGACCAATAAACACAAAACATTTTGTAACACAACAAATACATTTTGAGCAATTGTAAGAATGATCAGTCTAATCCGATAATTATGATATGATATGATATGATAATTCATTTATAACGCGCTTGTAAAAAAATTATTCTAGGCACGACAAAGTAGGGGGAACAAAAGGGGGACAAAACAACAATATTACTAGGCCTTGTGTCATTCAGATCGCTCAAGCGCAGGGAGGGGGTTGCGGGGAGTGGAGAAGTGCATAAGGGATGGGAAAGGGAGAAGTGCAGGTAATAGAGTGCAGCCAATGGGTGGCTAAGTGCCTGTAATCGGGGGCTGCTGCCAGCGAGTGGCAAATAAGTGCAGAGAGTGGGTGCAATGAAGGCTCACAGATACAAACCACAAGTGCTTAGGGGTACAAGAGGCAGTGTGAGGTGCAACTGGACAGGCATGTACCTGGTTCCAAGTTCAGAGGGTCACCAGATAAACCAGGTGCATGGAACAGATGGATCATTAGCAGGGGAGCGGAAGAGAGAAAGAGGAAGCGACTAGGAAGGTCTTCAGTTGGTTTCAGAAACAAAGATGGTTCTGCTCAAGCTTAAGAGAGGCGGTGAGGCTGTTCCAGAGGGAGGCGCAATCCAAAGAAAGATATCTTCTCCCAACTCTCTGCTTGGAAAAGTAGCTGACCCTCAAAGAGTTGGAAGTGGATGAGCGCAGAGCTCAAGAAGGGAGATACTTAGGAAGAGAGAGCTGTAGGTAGTGTGGTCCCAAGCCCCAGAAAACCTTGTGGATAATGCAGAGGTCTTGAACTTGATCCTTGCCGCCACTGGGAGCCAATGAAGAGATTTCAGAGCTAGAGAGATACGATCCCTGGGCTTGGTTCCAAGGACAATTCCTGCAGTCCTGTTCTGGATGAGTTGTAGCGGACATGGAGTAGAGGCAGGAAGATTTAGAAAGAGGCTGTTGCAGTTGTCCAGCCTTCAAAGGACCAGAGCTCTGGAGAAAGTGAGTTTCTAGGGGAAAGTGAGGAAGGGAAGAATACCTCTGAGGAGGTGCAGCTGATAGTTTGACTTTGTAGAGACTTCAAAAATGTGAGGAGTCTAAAATGACCCTGAGGTTCTTAGCCTCACAGGTAAGCGAAGGAAGAGGACCCATAGTGGGTGGCCAGAGAGAGAGAGAGGAAAGGAGGGTGCTTATGTTCCAATAAGGAGGATCTCTGTCTTACTGGCATTGAGGCACACCACTCCTGAATTGCAGACAGCAGTCATGAATGAGAAGAGTAGCGGCGGCCGAGGGGAGCCTGAAATTGAGGAAAAATGTAGAGATGATGTTGATGTAATCCGGTCAGTACTGTATCTGGAGTTTTTCTATAGTTAGTTAAAAACAACTAATTCAAAATTAGTTTCAATTTAAAAGATATTCATAATTATATCAATAAAATAAATAATTCAAATACTCTAGGACCAGATGGCCTTACAAGCAGTGTCATTAAAAAAGACTTTGGGCCTCATTACGACCCCAGCGCTAAACCATGGTGCTATTAGCACCATGGTCCATGCCGGGGTCCGCCATGGTGAATGGCGGAATTACTGCCCCATTCCAAGATTGGTGGGGCGGTAATTCCCCATTCACCATGGGCCCTTCCCCATTCCCATTTTTGCCCCATAGGGCTCAATGGGAATGGGGAAGGCGCTATGTACGGTGCCGCAAATTGCGGCACCGTACTGAGCACCAAGGTCCCTTTGTGGCACCCTACTTTAACGGCTGGTAAAATCAGCCGTTAAGGCCGGGTCCCGCAAAGGGACCTCGTAATCAGGCGTTAAGAGTTTAACGGCGCTGACACCTTTTACGGTGCCGTTCAACCCTTAACGCCAGGGTCGTAATGAGGCCCTATACCTTTTGGGCATAGGTCCGAACTAGCCGCTCTGAAATGCAAGTGCAGAGCGGCTGAGTGGAAGTGGCAGGCTTCGGGCATATCCTCTGACAAACTGGCAGGTTTCCTGCTCCAAAGGCAATACAGAGTCCAAATCTGCTCAAAGAAGAGGGCCTATATTCAATCACGCATCTCTGTGGCCACTAATAACACGGCTAAACTTTTCAAAATATGCAAGGAACTCGCCAACCCTACTGAATTTTCCTCTGCCTTCCCTGGCCTCCTGCACCTTTCTGACCTCTCATGTCATTTCTAAAACTCAGGACATCTTATCCTCACTCTTGTCTACTTCACATGCTCTCAGGCCTCCCTCCCACCTCCCCTGCCACTCTCCTCTTTTTCTCCCATAACACCTGATGAGGTTTCTAGACAAGTCCGTCTGTGAAAGTCTCATCCAAAGAGGTGCTCCCCTGCTCCTTCAGAATTATCAAGCCTTGGCCAATTTCTGTAAGCACTCCTTTGCCACTGGATCCTTTCCATCCCTCCTCAAGCACTCTCCTGTGCACCCTCTGCTCAAAAAGCCTTCTGCAGATCCTTTCCTGTCCAGCAAACTACCGCCGTATCTCCATTACCCCCTTCCTGGGCAAACTCTTGGAGAAGATGGCCATCTCCCAGCTTATCCACCACACTAAATCTGTTGGTTGTATCCACGATCACCAGTCTGGCTTCAGAGCTGCCAGAAGCACAGAAACTGTGCTCTCCTTTACACCCGTGAAGACTTGCTCTCTAATCTTGATTCCCGCTCTCTTTCATTCTCATCCTTCTTGACCCCTCCTCTGCCTTTGATATGGTCAATCATGCGACCCTGATAAATTGGCTTTTTGATACACTTGTCATCACGGAACTGGCTCTGGACTGGTTGACCTACTTCCTCTCAGACTGACCTTTGCAGGTTCCACTGGGCCCTTTTCTCTCCCCCACCTCACTCTCCATCTGTGGAGTCCCTCAGGACTTTATCTTCTTGTCCTGGCTTTTCAACATCTACCTTTGCTCCTCTAGCCCATTTGATCTCAACCTTTTCTCCTAACTTCCAGTGGTGTGAGGATGACACACAGCTCTCCTTCAAGCTTCCCTCCTCTGCCTTCTCTTCTTCCTCTCTCATTCCTGACTGCCTGTCTGCTATTCACATATGGTGCACTACTAGTAATCTCTGCCTTAACACCAGTAAGACAGAGATCCTTCTCATTGGGTCCCCCGTTCCCCCTTTCCTTCCCAAACTCTGGCCGCCCTCCATAAGCACACTCCCCTCACCCTCCTGCAATGCAAAACACCATGGTGTCATCTTCGACTCCTCTGTCTCCTTCCGCACCTCATCAGAGGCATTTCCACTTTCCTCACTGTCGCCCAGAAACTGAATTTCTCCAGAGCTCTGGTCCTCTCCAGGCTGGACTACTGTGACAGCCTCCTCCTCAATCTGCCGAACACCTCCCTTTGCCCACTTCAACTAATCCGGAACAGGACTGTGAAACTTATCCTCAGCCTCAAGCCCAGGGACTCTTATCTCTTCAGACCTAAAATCTCTTCACTGGCTCCCGCTTGCTACAAGGATCAAGTTCAAGACCCTCTGCATCATCCACAAGGCTTTCTAGGGCCGGGGACCCAGCTTAATCCAACTCTCTCTCTCTACTTTCCTGCTAGAACCCTTTTGTCGTCTAGCTCTAATTCTCTGCAGATCAAACACTATTCCAATCAGAGAGTGGGGGAGATCTCTCTCCTTTACAGGTGCCTCCCTCTGAAATGGCCTCCCTGCCCTCTCAGACTTAAGCCGGATGTCCTTCAGTTCCAGAAGCTTCTCAAGACCTGCCTTTTCTCTTTTTCCTTCCCTCTCCCCCTCTCCTGCTAATGTCCCTGTCTGCTCTTGACTGGCTGCCTGGTTTCTTCAGAGACTAACAAGCCACCAGGTCCCCCCTAGTCCAGTCTACTCCTGCATTTGGTCTCCCCTGACACCCCCCTCAACCCGCACTTGCTCTTCTGGCCCCCTCCCCTGGAACTAGCCTGGCTGGGCCTGCACCCTCTTAGCCCTTCCAGCCCCCTACCTCTCACTTAGCTTGTGGGCCTTTCTTTCGCCTGCACTCCCTGCTTTCCCACGGCTCTGTCCACCTGGCCTCCCCTGACAAAATATTCATTTGAGATAGTAACTATAATATGTTAGTATCATGATGAGTTAGCAAATGCACAAACAAAAAACTGCATACAATATGTATATAACAAGCCATTTCACACATATGCACATATGCATCAAACTTCACAATTGAATAGTAGATGTGAGCAAGTGAAGAGCCAACACGTGCTAGTGACAAACTGATGGCAATATATAGCCGGGATTACAGTGAATCATTGGGTTAATCATTTGTCCATATCAATGTATGGTATATCATGCTATTATAATTGTTATTAGGATTATAAGTTACATATATGCAAATAAAAAGTGAATACAATTAAAGACCATATAATTTTTAGTAAAAAAGTGTTAAAATATTCTAAAGTGAAAATATGTCAAAACGCATTAATGTGACAATGCGACAGGCTGATAACTTAGTATTACAATTCATATAAGTGAATACACATTTGTGGGCGTAATAGAAAGTGTTGTTGATGAAAAGAATTGTTCCATTTTACCTGTGTTCAGTGACTCGGAGTGATAGTACTGCGAGCAGTCCCAAAGGATTGCAATGTACTGCTCTGGATGATTATGTGTGCTCACTAATAATACCCTTGGGAGACACAGCTAGTATTTACATTACATGCAGAGCAACCGCTTAGAAGAGAACAAAGACTATATTCAGCAACTCCCTAAACAGCCCACTGCAGCTTGTTTTCTAATCAAAGTGCTCTCTTATGATTTCAGAACTTTTTACTTATGAAACACATTTTAGAAAATCTATGTGTCAGGTTTTCCAGGAAAAGAACCTCTCAATCGTAAGAAGACACTCCCAAAGAAATACTTTTGTTTTCTCTTCATAAACTCTGTCAGTTTCTCCAGGATCTTGGCAAGAGTGAGTATAACGAGAACATATTTTTGGAAATTATAGCCTAAGCAATTCATGTTACATTATGCATGAAAGGTACCTAAGCAGAGGAACACTTATGTGCTGTCATGGAGATAAACTGGACAGATGAAATTGGCAAAGGGCATGTGCCCAAGATCACACAGAGTGTTAACACTCATCAGGAAAATTGTAGTCTGGCGCAAGAATGGTAGATATTAGGGCTTAATTCATGGAACCTTTAGTGTGCTGCAAAGTCACTTTGCACTGCTAACAAAAACGGTAAACCGGCCCTAATTTACAGAGCGGTGCAAATAGTTTTTTTGCGGAGGAAAGCCACTTTCCACTGCAAAAGTACTCTTTTCACGCCAGTGCATTCATACAAACTGTTTGTTATTGGTATACTTCAAACAGTGTAGTCACTGCTACAATAACTGATGCAATATCCACAGAGGTGAAGAACTACAAACAATAAAACGTTCAAAACTGTTGCAATGGATGCAAAAAGCATGGCACCACCACCACCACCACTTTTACTACCTGAACCTGGACCACTGCCTATTGTATGGAAGTGGTGAAATAAGATATTTGCTACTCACTTGATTGCCATAGGAGGAGAAAAATATTTGGCTGCCAGATAAGAAGCCATATTATTACATAACGTAGGTATTGAACAATGCTGTATTTTTACCATGCTAACAGATCTCATTGAAGAAGGTGCAGAAAAGGGCAAACACTAACACAGTTTTTGAAAGACACACATTCTTTCAGATTGAACTGTTAGAGAATTATGTGGCAGATAAAGGGGACTTAGACACACTTGCAGTTTTGATGAGCTATGGTGATCTCTCATCAGGGACCAGCTTGTAAAATGTACCGGATGTACCAACAACTCAAAAATACAGGAATGTCTGTTGTCTAATGATCTATCTCTAGAAGAAGCAATAAAGATGGCTTGCTGTATTGAGCAAACAGCCTTGTATATCAAGCAGACAAAGATACACAATGGTGACAGCACCCCCCATCTGTGCAATCAAATCCAATGAGAATAAAACAAATGAATGGACTAGAGACATTAAATGTTTCTAATGTGGAAGCACCAATAACTTTGCCAATGGCCTATTCGGTCTCACAAAGTTAGCCACCTCTCTTAAATGCCAAAAGAAAGGACATTGTGCACGCCTTTGTAGAGTTTTAAGCAATTCAGGTCTAGCAGACAGTTCAATATAGTGCATTGAAGAGTTTAAGGTGGAAAGTGGGAAACATCTCTTTGAAGTCGCAAATATAGGCAGTCCAAAAAGACCTGCAGACCAATTTGAGATTGATGGAACTGAATTAACCATGGAGGTGAATAGTGGGTCATTATGGACCAAGCTTTCGAAGTCAGCATGCATCGTATAACTACAGCGAAATCTGGACAAACTATTACCATGAGATGTGGATCCAGTGTCAAATAGAGAAGTGTACTTCAATCTTCTGGGAAGATTCTTTGTTAACACAATTTATGAGGATCAAGCTTTCCATGCATATGTGACAGAGAAAGTTTTTTTTCTTATTGTATGGAAAGAACTAAGGGTGCTTTACATTTGCATTCAAGCTTGTTCTACAGAACTGATATGTGTCTCTGCAGTGATAAATACGGGGATAGGAGACTGTCCAGAGGTATTCTGTGACACTTTGGAAGGGTTTAAAACGTTTAGCATCATATCAAACTCATGGAGAATGATAAACCAGCTGTACATAAAATCCAACCAATACAGCACAATATGCGAGATTGACTACACTAAGAACTGGACGCCATGTTGCAAGCAGGAGTGATTGAGTGTATTGAGAGTTCAGAACGGCTAGCTCCCATAGTCCTAGTCATGAAAGCAAATGGCAAACTGATAGTCTGCATTGATCGCAGGGATCTCAACAACATGGTTTGATAGACATCCATTATCCAATATCAACAAGCCCTTGACAACCCTGAGAAGTGCCAACATCTTTAGGTTCCTAGATGTGTATTTTGCGTATCATCAAGTGATTTCCTATGAGGAATCTCATTACTTGACTTTTTTTATTACACCATTAGGTGCTTTTAGGGTATGATGCATGCATTTGGTGCTAGCTTTGACAGCTGCATTTTTCCAGAAGGGTATGGCAACTGTTCTCAAGTGAATGAGGCAAGCAGTGGTTTTTCAAGATGATAAACTAATTTATGGCATCAATATAGAGCAACTTGATAGTGTACCTAAGAGGGTGTTGGGTCATCTGAGGAATGCATGACTTACCCTACAGAGTGCCAAATGCAGACTGCGTTTGGTAGAGGTTGAGTATTTGATTCATAGACTGTAGTCAGATGAGAAATGTCATTGAACAGAGTTGGTTGACAATATGAAACTTGCTCCTGCTCCTGCTCCTGCTCCCACTGATAAGGACCAAATGTTGTCTTTTATGAGCTTGGTGGAGTATCACTATTGATTGTTCAAAGATTATGCCCATTTCCCCACATGAAATCTGAACTTTCATGCAGCTTCTCTATGTTTGTGTGAATATTTTGTGGTTCTCTGACTTCGAGTTGACAGCAGTGGCATGAAAGGTGAAACTCAAAGCTATGCTTTTTCATGGATTGTTTTGGGCCTACATGGTTCTTAATGGAACACCCATTAAAACATAAAATACAGTAAGGAATGGTCAGCACTAGTGGGGTTTATTGTAGCCTGTAATCATTTTTTAAATCATTGAGGGGCACAGCGTTTAATTGACACACCTACCTTCTTATTCTAAAATTCTTAAACAAATTATCTTGAACACAATCTCCAAATATTTAAAAAATAATGACTTAAGTGATCCATTGGAATCTAGTTTGTGCAGCGATGATTCCACCAGAATAGCCCTCACCCATGTCAGCAAATATCTGACCACTTCACACCATGGCAGCCTATCCTGTATCATAGTCTTTCCTGACCTCTCAGTGGCCTTTGGCATGGTGGATTTCTCTTCATTTCTTCATACCCTTGCCAAACTTGTAATTGTGGACTGCTCTGGACTGCGCAGCGTCCAAACACTCCCATTAGTCACTATCTATATCATGGTACACAGCCACCTCTGACCTCAACCCCTCTCTGTCCTTGGCCACTAATGCTTCGTTCCTGGCCCATTACTTTTCACCCTGTACGCAACCTCCCTATGACTCTAAAAATAGATCTCCTCCTTTGGATTCCCTGACCAGCTCTTTTCCAACGACATAAAAACCTTCTTCTATTTTCATTGTAACATTCCTGATCTATTTGTATGCATTTCTGCCTGACTCAACACAATGGGCCTCATTGCGAGTTTGCTGGTCCGGATACAACGGTACCGGTAAGCTTGCCGGTACCGTTGTATCCGGACCGGCAAACTCTGAGTTGTGCTCGTGGGTGCCGTTCATTCTGCCAGGTCTGACCTGGCGGAATGAAAGGCACTCGCGAGCACAGCATGCCTGTAGCACAGGCACCGTAATGATTGGTGCCCATGCTACCGGCATCCCCATTCTCATTGAGCCCTATGTGGCTGAAATGGGAATGGAGATCAACCGATTCTGGCACCCGTGAAAGAGCAATTACCCAATCCGGCAGGGCCGGAATACCCCTGTAATTGCCCATTCACGGGTGCCAGATTTTTTCACAAGTCTGGAGGTAGCCTGCCTGTATTATAGACATGGCTACCTCCAAACTTGTAATGAGGCCCAATGTGTTACTGGGTGTTACTTTCTGGTCTTATGATTCACTAATGCCAGACCAAACTAATCAACATTGCTGGATCCTGTGGCCCCCTCTTGTTTCCTCTCCCCTTATTGTTCCACTTAACTTTCTTATTCCTTCTCCAAAGGCACAGAAACATAGGGTACTTTTCAGAGACAGTGAAAGCCCCCAAAACGCTTATACTAACCTGCATACTTAGTTGTCCTGACTACTGTGCCAGTTCCCTCCTGAATATCCCTCGAAAAAGACCAAAATGTCACTACCTGCAAACTCTATGATCTCCCACTTCAAAACACCATCTCCATGTCCTATGCCTTTCCAAGAGAAAGGCTTTCCTATTCAAATTCCTATTGTTTGTCTTCAAATCTATGCATGGCCTGTCTCCACCCGACATATCTGATATGATCTCCCAGTACTCACCTCCAGCACCCTCCGCTGCATCAGTTTCCAAGTAATCTCTGTTCCCCATTTGCACTGAGCCTCCACTCATTTTCGCTCCTTTTGCATCACTGCTCCGCTCCACTGGAGTTCCCTTCATACACATGATAAAGTCTCATCTCTAATCCAGTCATTCAAATCTGTGCTCAAACTTCACTTCCTTGACCTGAAACATCCACTTTCCATAACTCTCCAAAACGTGACCGCACTGTACATAACTCACTGTGAATCTTCAAACTCATCATATCTCGGCATATCATATGCTTTGTCCCATCCCCGGTTTCTGGACCATGTAATCCCCATCATGACTGGTCAAATGCTCACTATCTGCTTTTCCTTTGTATATCACCTGACCCAGGACTGCCCAGATGAGTGTTCTGGCTTACGGGTGAAACACTGTATTACCTCAATCAATAAACACAATAGAATATAAATATGTGGGGCTAGCCTGGTCTTCCATCAGAGTTGGCTTCATGACTGACTAACTAATACAATATCTACTATTGGTAGCACTTCTACAATTAATAATACTGCTACTACTTCCATTCCCTTGTGTAGGTAATTATCTAAAACAGTGTTAGGAGAGGCCCCCTGATGACACGCGTTTCGGCAAACCTTGTGCCTTTTTCAAATCAGGGCATTTCTTTACCAAACTTCTGTATTACTTCAAATGTGTATATTGATCATTCTCATGTCGTTTGCTGTGAATTGTACAGGTTAATACCACCTATCGAAATCTGCTCCCTCGTGTAGCGTCGGCATTCCGGAGAGCCGATGCTACACGAGGGACCAGAATGATCAATATACACAAGTCTAAACTGTGTCGCAGTTTCTTGGTGAGGACTTAACACTGTTTTACTTATCGGAGGTGGGGTTTAGACCTCCGTGTTCCTCAAACATGTGGCACTCTCCACAAGAAAATCAACAAGAAAACCCGTTCTCCGGCCATAAAAAGTTGATTGTTGTTACCCCCACTCAAACTCAACGTAGGTAATTATCTAGTTTTGTGTTGTCTTAATGCCCTTGTTGTGAGCTTATGATGGTCAGAATTTCTATTTTATATCTACACTATTATTCTGTATATGGTACAGTATGGCAGTCTGGGGTGCCTCAAGTTTAGACATGCAATGTGTTTGTGTGCCCTCTTGTCATTTTAATAAACAGGATAAAGGGTACAGATTGTATTTTGCACTTGAGGGAGGAAAATGATGCATGCTTACAGATCTACCAGTTCACTTCAGTTTAATCAGCAAATACAAGAAAATGTTTGTAGGAACTTAAACCTATGTAGAATTAACAGCTATAGAATGTACAGAGGTATTCCTTCTCACTGTTACAAAGAAATTATTTTGATTTTGATATGATACAGTGTCATTATGTCTAGTGTATCTCATGTTTAAACATTCAATTGATTTATTTCACATCCTGTCTTGGTACAATAGCAATGTCATGTGTTGAAGGCGATCCTGGTAGTCATGATAGTATGGTGCTGGAAATGCAATGTGCCCCGCTCAAGATGGTGGCCCATTCGGGCCACGTAGGCAGCCACATTCAATATGGCACCCTTCCACTTCCGGGACATATAGGGAATCTTGTCCAAAATATCTTATTGTCATGAATAGCCATGAAGGAGATGTGTTGCATTGGTGAGATTTGCTTTCTAGCTTTGCTGCTCCTTCCTTCCTTCCTTCCTTCCTTCCTTCCTTCCTTCCTTCCTTCCTTCCTTCCTTCCTTCCTTCCTTCCTTCCTTCCTTCCTTCCTTCCTTCCTTCCTTCCTTCCTTCCTTCCTTCCTTCCTTCCTTCCTTCCTTCCTTCCTTCCTTCCTTCCTTCCTTCCTTCCTCCCTCCTGCTTACTGCTCCTATTGCATGTTTGTTTTGAGGATTAAAATATGACTAGCAGCCAAATATCCTGGGCCATCTTGTTGGTTACAGCAGAAGACCCACTCATGCATGAGTACCACAGGTTTCTCAGTGTCCTTAAAGCATGCTTAACAGAGCTGATTTATTCTTCACAAAGGGCCTTGTTGGACTATGTTCAAGGATATTGGGTGTTCTGTCCTATACCACACACTTCAAGCAGTTAGCAAGTCAGTTTGGCTAGAAGTGGCATCTTTTACATTGTACCAGCAGAGTTTAAATGAAGAATAAAAGGATGAAATGGCATAGGTCCTTCTGCCTGCTTCTTTGGAGGCCCTGATGCCATCCTGATTTGGATGGTTACTCATAATGACTACCGTCTGCAGGAACGCAAGCAAGAGCACACAAGAAGTCAGGCCGATGGTCCTAGAGCGCTCTCTGCCAGTTGGTGGCTCTTCCAGAAACAGTTGATGAGCTCAAATCCAAGCATATTAGATTGGCAACATGTCTCTTTTCACCAGATGAATAAAGGCACAGACAAAGATCCAAAGGCCTTTGAATGTTCCATGGGGCCACGTGACAACTGGTGAGAGAATGCCTGTTAGCCCCTCCCAGAAGATCAGGAAATGATAGCTCCAAGGAGGGGTGGCACAAGGACTAGGGAGAAACCAAACAGGCATGTACAGTATTGATGACCATCTGTTCCACTCCTGGGTTATTGGTCTTGGTTTGTCTTTTTATTCTGGTGACATTCTTTCCTACCTCTGAAAGAAAGTTAACAGTCCCTTCCCTGGTTGACTGTGGGGCTGCTCGCTTGTTCATGGATGACACCGGGCTTCTTGACCAGCCGTAGAACAAATGAGCTGTCTACACATGGTTGTATCATATTACACTGAAGAGGCCCTGTTGCTCTAATGCAAGTGACACATGTCCCTATAATCTTGCAAATACCTTGGCCCTGACAGTTCAATACTTGCATTAATTGGAGAGCCTGTACAGTGTTCTTGGGGACTGATCATGGCATGTCTGTCTATATGTCTATCTGAGATCCTTTCACTTACCTTAGAAGGCTGTGCAATGAAATATGTTCCCTGGGTTGAAAATAGCAGTAATCAAAATATGAAAGGTATTCCAGAAATCCTTATGTCATTCTCCAATAAACCAGACACAGTTTTTTCATCCATATCATCCCAATGAATGTGCCATTTGGCCAGGTGTACATTCTCTCTTCCTCTGAAAAAGTAGTGTTGAAAGAATATCTACAGGAGAACCTGAAAAATGAACTCATCACAGAATCCAGATCCTAGTGGGGTGCCTCTATCTATGTTACCAAAAAGGACACTATAGAATTTGATATCAGCCAATGACATGCACCCACTCTCCTTGATTGCATAACTGCACTAAGCTCGATCACTGTGGGATGTATCACTTTAGCCGAATAAGTGCTTGAGAAAATTGGAAAATTTCAGACTCACTTTGGACATTACAAATATAGGGCATGCCCTTTTGTCTTGTTAATACACCTAGCATTCTCCAACATTTCATGGACTATCTTTTCAAAGATGTACTGCTTCCCTCTGTGATCACCTGTCTGGACAATATATTGGTTTACTCAAAAAATCTAGAAGAACATACTGTATTACTGTACCATACACTTAGCTGGCTACAGAGGAAGACCTTGCTGAGCTGTTTGGCAGGCATTGCCCATCAGAAGCGGCCGGTGCTCTGTTGCAACTTGATGGCATTACGGGATGTAGAGGGTCTTTTCCTCTATGATCATCAGTGGTTGGTGCTTGATGGGAGCCATTGAAGCTGCTAAGCCCGTGTGCTATCTGCTTTTCTGCCACTCTGTGTCCACCTCGCAGATTCGTCCTCAGGCGTTTCTGGAGCCTTTGGAACTGCTGACTAGGAAGTGTAATGAAGTCAGCTGGCTTCTGTAACGAGTTGAGCTGGCCTTTGTTTTATTTTATTTATTTGGCCACTTGTATAACATTACACAACATAACAGGTGTATTTGTAAAGCACACGTTCACCCCCGAAGGGGCATCTTGGCGCTAATAACAGATGTTTATTGTTAACCAACTTAATGGTACTCATTTTTATCAACCTCAGAAGGATGAAAGGCTGAGTGGACCCGCCGAGATTTGAAACTATGATCATGAGGTCAAACACAGGCATCTGAAGTGGATGCATTAGTCCATTGAGCCACAGACCCGGAATCTGCTGTAATTGTGTGCCCTGGCCTTTTTGTGTTATCCGGGTTCTCACGGTTATAACAGGCATGGGACTTCTCTACAACTTGCCTTGATCTGTTTTTATTGAGTTTGTGTGTGTCCAGCATGCCCGCTAGCATAGCTCAGGCCTCTAAAGGCGTTGTGACTGTTCGTGCTGTCGAACCACGTCCCTCCGATGTACCTCCACACTCTCCTCACCTGAACTCCCTGAGTTGTCTGTGTCTTGTAGGTTCCGCCGACTCAGGTAGTCTCTTTCTTTTTTTAGGGGCACTTGCCTGTCACGGAAGGAAGCCACAGTTACCGCTGAAATGGACAACAGTTCCTGGACTCCTTTTCCGGAAACAAGCCGGGAAGAGGGAACAACCCACACAGGGAAAAAAACCCTTGAGGATGCAGAGTGATCGTTGCAGTCTGGAAGATCCACGCAGACAAGGCTGGAGAAGACACAGTCCAAAATGCAGGTACGGTGGAGTCCAACGAAGATGAGACCGGTAGCAGAAGGGTCGAGAAGTACTCCGTAGGAAGGCGAGACAGTCCTAAGAGGTAGGAGCAGACCGCTGAAAAAAGGCGGCTAGTAGGTGCTGAGTAGACCGAGGGACACGGCCCAGAAAAGGGAAGAGAACAGTTCCCAGAAAAGGAAGAAGGCAGCGGGAAGCAGGAGAACCTTACCGCCGTGGAGAGAGAGAGAGCGGCCAGGGAGGAAAAGGGAGAAAAGAAAAACGCATGCCGCAGAGGCAGCAAAAGCGAGGGAAGCGGAGGGAGAAAGGGTACCGCGAAGGAAGCGGCAGAGGAAGGGGAAAAAGACAGGAAAATAGAATCGCTAGGAGAGCGAAACTAGAAAGCACCAAGATCCGCTTCGTAAGCCGAGGCAAGCAGAGGGATCAAGCGGGGCCAAGGGGAGCGAAGGAACCAGGAGCGCTGGAGTGAAGTCAGCGAGCAGTTGAAACGCAGCGACTTCCGGGTAGAGGGAGAAGATAACACGCGGCAGCCCTGCGTCCGGCCAATGGGCCCGGACCAGAAACAAAGGAAGGACTAAAAACCCTTTCGTCCGGGTTGCAGTCTCCAACGTGAAAGAAGCCGCCAATTGCGGCGGTGGTGGCGGATGACAGTATGCCCTCCTCTCCACCTAACCGCCCCAGGTTTCCCTGGGTGACGGCGGTGAAACAGGGCTAACAATCTCGGAGCATGAACCTGTGAAGCCGGTTCCCATGAGTCCTCCGACTCAGGGTATCCCTTCCAGAACAAAAGGTATTCTAGTTGTCCGCGATAAAACCTGGAATCGCGGATGCACGATACCTCATACTCCTCTGACTCCTGGGACTGAGTTGGAGCAGGTTTTGGGATGGGCCGAAGGTGCAAATCAGGATAGTAAGGTTTGAGAAGAGAAGAGTGAAAAACAGGGTGAATACGGCGAAGAGAGAAAGGGAGTCGGAGGCGATACGCAACCGGATTAACCTTGGAAAGAATGAGGAAAGGTCCTAGAAATCGAGGGGATAGTTTAGAAGGCCGTGTCCATCTGGGCAGAAACCGGGTGGATAGCCAAACCTGATCCCCAGGCTCCCAAGCCGGACAATCCTTGTGGTGATCTGCGCTGGATTTGGACCGTTTTCTGCTAGCCTCCAAACTCCGAATAGCAGAAGTTTGAGCCTCCTTGATGTTTCCTAAGACTTCCTCCGCAGCCGGGGAGTTGGTGTACCCGGGAACCTCTGGAAACACTGAACGGGGATGGACCCCATAAGTACAGAAAAAAGGAGAGAGTCCGGTGGCAGAGTGCCTGGTGTTGTTATACGAGAACTCAGCCGTAGGAAGCAAAGAGACCCAGTTGTCTTGGTGTTGGGTGATGTAGCACCGTAGGTATTGTTCTAGTGTAGCGTTGAGTCGTTCTGTCTGACCATTGGATTCTGGGTGAAAACCCGAAGACAGAGCCCTCTCAATGCCCAACCGGTTGCACAAGGCCGTCCAAAACTTTGAGATATACTGGCTTCCCTGACCAGAAATTATCTTATCGGGTAGACCATGCAGCTTAAAGATGTCTCGAGAAAAAACTTCTGCCATTTTGGCCGCAGTGGGTAGACCTGGAAGAGGGGAGAAATGAGCCAGTTTGGAGAAAGCATCCACCGTAACCATGATACAAGTGCAGGACTCAGAGGCTGGCAGATCGACTATGAAATCGGTGGAGATTAGCCCCCAAGGACGAGCAGGCAGTTCGACTTGAGTCAACAGACCTAAAGGTCTACCCAAGCGATATTTGGCTATGGCACAAATCGGGCAGGCTTTAACATATTGGTAGGTCTCCTTCTTCGCGTTGGGCCACAGAAAAGTTCTGGAAAGGAGCTCAAGAGTGTTATCTGCTCCTCTATGACCGGCCGAGCAAGAGTCATGGCTCCACTTCAAAATCTTAGTGTGTAGAGGACCCTTAGGGATGTACAGTCTTCTCTTGTAGAAAAGCCAGTCCCCTTTTTGTTGAAAGGGGGAAGTGGAGCGTAAGGACAATTGAGGTCCTTCCTGAACAAGAGCCGTCTTAACATCTTGAAGGAAAGATCCGATGCAAGCCAGAATCTGATTACGATTAAACATGGACTCCTTCCTGATAGCTGTGTGCTCTTTAATGGAGTCTTTGCGGGACAAAGCATCTGCCAAACTATTCTGGGATCCAGGGATATATGTGACCTGGAATTCGAACTGTGCAAAAAGATGAGCCCACCTGGCCTGTCTGGAATTTGAACACTCCATTTCTTGAAGAACCTTGAGATTCTTGTGATCAGTTCTGATCAGGAATTGATGTCTGGCCCCCATTAGCAGATGACGCCACTCCTCGCAGGCATGTTTCATGGCCAGCAGTTCCTTTTCCAGCACGGAGTAATTGAGTTGGCTGGGAAAAAGAGTTTTTGACAGATAGGCCACCGGATGTTCCACATCCTGCATGGCCTGAAGAAGAATGGCTCCTACCGCGACTGCTGAGGCGTCCGTTTCCAGAATAAATGGTCGTGTCTGATCTGGAGGTTGCAGAATTGGACCGGAGCAGAAAAGACTCTTAAGATGACTGAAACTCTTTCCGGCCTCGTCTGACCAGGAAAATGGAAATGCCTCTTTCTTGAGCAGTCGCGTAATGGGATACACCACTTCAGAAAAGTTAGAGATGAACCTTCGGTAGTAGTTCGCTAGGCCCAGGAATCTTTGTACCTCTCGTATGGAGGTAGGTGCCAGCCAGTCGAGAATAGCTTCAACCTTGGTCTGATCCATGGCAACACCTTCTTCGGAAAGGATAAAGCCTAGATAGTGCACCGAAGAAACCGCGACCCTGCATTTTTCAGCTTTTACAAACAACTGATTCTCCTGGAGACGAGACAATACCTGAGTAACGTGTTTCACGTGTTCCTTCATGGTAGAGGAGAAAACAAGGATGTCGTCAAGGTAGATTATGACAGAGACTGAAAGCAGATCTGAGAACATCCTATCCATGAATCTCTGAAAAGCCGCTGGAGCATTCACCAAACCGAATGGCATAACTCTATACTCATAGAGACCGTAAGGGGTGCGAAAAGCTGTTTTCCATTCGTCCCCTTCGGCGATGCGGAGCAAATGATATGTGTTCCTGAGATCCAACTTAGTGAACACCCGAGCTCCTTGCACCGCCTCGATGATGTCGGTTATGAGCGGCATAGGATATCGATCTCTGACGGTCACCTTATTGAGACCCCTGTAGTCTATGCTGGGTCTGAGGTCGGTGCTGTCCTTCTTTTTGATGAAGAATAAGGAGGCTCCGTCGGGAGACTTCGAAGGTTGGATCAGTCCATTCTCCATATTAGTGTCAAGATAGTTCCTTAGTACCCTCTTTTCTGATTGGGTAAGGGAGAACATCCGCCCAAATGGAACCAGAGCATTGGGTTCGAGATCAATTGAGCAGTCTTCTGGCCAGTGAGGTGGTAGTCGGGCGTGAATGCTCTCTTGGAAAACTTGAGTAAATTCAGCACAAAAATTAGGGAGAGTGTGAATCCCCACATGATCGTTCGAGAGAATCCTGACAGACTGTGGATCCTTCCTAGCTTCTGACGGAAGACAGTTGGCAGCACAATATGGGGAACCGAAACTCAGTTGGTTCTCGGTCCAGTTGATGTGAGGATTGTGCCTGCGAAGGCACGGGATTCCTAAGATTATGGGAAAATGGGCAGCCCGGATGATGTCGAATTGAAGGACCTCCGTGTGTCTGTTGATGACTAAAGACAGTTGCTCTGTGGTATGAGTAATGAGCCCGGAGGACAAAGGGGTCCCGTCAACTCCTTCAACTTTCTGACCCTCCTTCCAGGCTATCCGGGTCAGTTTCATCTTGTCTGCCCATAGAGTGTCCACGAAGTTTCCGGCCGCTCCGCAATCCAGGAAGGCCATGGTTTCTACAGATTTACCCTTGATGTTAAGGCTAACCGATATTACCATCAGTCTGGAATCATCTTGGGAATCTGATGCTGACACAGATAGAGAAACATAGGGACGATGAAAAATGTTTGAATTCCCCCGGACACTGGTCCCTATTGGCGCCGAGGGTAATCGTTACCCACCTTCTTCTCTGGTAATTCTGAGCAGTCTTTTAGGACGTGTTGATCGGAACCGCAGTAGGCACACAGTCCCTTCTCTCTTCTTCGTCTTCGTTCTGCAGATGACAGTGGTGTTCTTGTGGCGCCGATCTGCATTGGTTCGTCGGCAGGGTTAGAAGAGGAGCGCCCAGAGGATGAGTGTGAAGGGGGTCCACTGGAATTCCTGATCCTCTTTGCTTTCGGCGTTCAGACCTTCTCTCTTGGAGACGGTACTCAATGTGGAGAGCAGCTGCCAGTAGATCTGAGAACGTGGGAGAGCGGGGAGATCTAGCCAACTCATCCTTGATCTCTTCTCTCAAACCCCTCCTGAAAACAGCATACTGCGCCTGTTCGGGCCACCCGGTACCTGCCGCCAGCGTCTTGAAGGAGGAGATGTAAGACAGTACATCTAGAGAACCTTGTTTTACGTCAAGCAAATCTTCGCAGGCAGTGAAAGACAATTCGGGACGTTCAAAAGTCTGCTTCAAAAGGCTCTGAAACCCAGAGAAATCTTGCAGGATGGCATTTCCACTTGTCACCAAGGGAGTGGCCCAGGTTAATGCGTTCCCTGTCATATTGGAGATAAGAAACCCCACCTTGGCCTGATCCGTTGAAAACATGTGGGGTCTGAAGGTAAAGTAGATGGCACAGGCCTCTAAGAACTCTCTTACTCTCTTGGGTGAACCATCAAACTTTCCAGACGAAAGAGCCATGGGGGGTAATTCTGGAGAGTGGGAAGATTCCCTGGCTGCTACCATCTGTTTAAGAAGAGCGTTCTCAGTCTTAACCCCCTGTAACTCCAGAGACATTGCTTGGAAAGCCTTCCATATTTCCTGAACTTGTTCCTCTGCAGACATTCTGATAACCTTTGGCGTTTCAATCTGTGACTGTTCGTGCTGTCGAACCACGTCTCTCCCCTGTACCTCCACACTCTCCTCACCTGAACTCCCTGAGTTGTCTGTGTCTTGTAGGTTCTGCCGACTCAGGTAGTCTCTTTCTTTTTTTAGGGGCACTTGCCTGTCACGGAAGGAAGCCACAGTTACCGCTGAAATGGACAACAGTTCCGGGACTCCTTTTCCGGAAACAGGCCGGGAAGAGGGAAAAACCCACACGGGGAAAAAACCCTTGAGGATGCAGAGTGATCGTTGCAGTCTGGAAGATCCACGCAGACAAGGCTGGAGAAGACACAGTCCAAAATGTAGGTACGGTGGAGTCCAACGAAGATGAGACCGGTAGCAGAAGGGTCGAGAAGTACTCTGTAGGAAGACGAGACAGTCCTAAGAGGTAGGAGCAGACCACTGAAAAAAGGCGGCTAGTAGGTGCTGAGTGGACCAAGGGACACGGCCCACAAAAGGGAAGAGAACAGTTCCCAGAAAAGGAAGAAGCAGCGGGAAGAGAAGCAGGAGAACCTTACCACCGTGGAGAGAGAGAGAGCGGCCAGGGAGGAAAAGGGAGAAAAGAAAAACGCATGCCGCAGAGGCAGCAAAAGCGAGGGAAGTGGAGGGAGAAAGGGTACCGCGAAGGAAGCGGCAGAGGAAGGGGAAAAAGACAGGAAAATAGAATCGCTAGGAGAGCGAAACTAGAAAGCACCAAGATCCGCTTCATAAGCCGAGGCAAGCGGAGGGATCAAGCGTGGCCAAGGGGAGCGAAGGAACCAGGAGCGCTGGAGTGAAGTCACCGAGCGGTTGAAACGCAGCGACTTCCGGGTAGAGGGAGAAGATAACACCCGGCAGCCCTGCATCCGGCCAATGGGCCCGGACCAGAAACAAAGGAAGGACTAAAAACCCTTTCGTCCGGGCTCCAACGTGGAAGAAGCCGCCAATTGCGGCGGTGGTGGCGGATGACAGGCGTGCCCTGTAAAGTACTAGTGCCGTCATCCCAATCCAAGCCCGCTGTTTCAAGGTATTAAAAGGGCTTTACGAAATAATGCTTATGTTTGGGCCTGTGGAACAGGTTGTATTGTAACCTGGTACCCTGTCTATGCATACTGCAACAAATAATAGTTGGTTTTCAGTGGTTCTAGCAAAAAGCACCCGTAGAAGGCAGAACTTTTTAGAAGATAAAATGGAAAAATCTGATGAGGAGAAGAGATCCATACTGGCCTCTCTAATAACATGGGATGAGTTGGATCAAGAAATCATCTACCAGAAGGATCATATGAGCCCATCTGGCTAAGTACCAGCTGTAGGGCAACTTAGAAATGTTACCCACATATCTCTAGCTGTGTCTAATGCCTTACAATCTCCTTTGAAAAGCATGGAGAATGTTGTTGCAGAAGTTCTCTCACAGACCCATCAGACAAATAACAAGCTGGATGATGGTATTAGCCACTCTGGGAGTTGGCAATCCATCAAGGAGAGGATTATCTTTGATCTCAACCAATTTAAAAACAGTATGGATTTCTGCCTATGGGTGGAATCCTTTGATAAAGTTATTGCACAGGGACCCCCTGAAACAGTGCCAAAAGGACATTAAGCTCACCCAGATATAGCCAAAGATGGTGGATACAGCTTGTCAAACTGACGTGGTTGATACCACTCATCCTGTAAGGATTGGCAGTGAAGTTGATTAACATCAGACTGTTTTGTGTCATCCAGCTGTTGATGCTGTATCTGGGCCTATACCATCAAATGTATTGTGTGCTGCTAAACCTCTGTTTAAAAAAACCTTGGTTTCAGTGAAACCTATTTACAGATGTGCCCCTCCCCTTTTGGGACAGCATATTCGTATTGGGGAGTCTAGTATGCCTGAGATTAAGGACTTTAATCTAAGAGGGCTCATTATGGACAATAGAAACATTATCCTAACTAATGTAGATAATCTGAGAGATTGGAAACTAGAGAGTCTTCAAGTAATAAAGCCTTGTGGTGGCTACAAGCTAAGGTGAGTCCAGGTTGTGTTAGAACGCAAGACCTAAGATTTCTACGAAGGACACAAATGAAGGCCTGACTCACAGAGAATAACTCTGACTGGATTGTCGGAGGGTGTGACCAGGGCAATCTTCCTCTCTTCCTAAATTGTTGTAATTGTTCATTTGCCTCTAACATAAGAATTGTTGTAGATGACGTGCATTAACTTCTCTTAGACAGTTCATTTCTGTTGTACTTTTTGGAAGCTGTTTGATGTCTATTCTTGTTATTTGTCTGTGTTTGTTCTTCTGTTTGTTTTGTTTGCACTTTGAGGCATACTGGTGTGTGGTGCATTATAAGATTTAAAACAATTAAATAATAAACAATCACCTTGTGGAACTACTTCACCACCTAAAGAAAGCCAACTTCTAGCCAAAAAAATGTGAATCCAACAAGGCTTCAGTTTCATATCTTGGCTGTAGCATGTTGGAGAAAATATCTCTATGGTCACCCAAAAAGAAGTGCCACCAGAGAATGAAATTCACCTCCTTTTTTTCTGCTGGGACACAACCAAACTCACTGCAGGAAAAAAAACGAACATGCAATAATCCCAGCGTCAATACATAATCAATGTGTGATCTTGGGCACAATTTTAACTTGATCTTAACAGTTAATCCAAACAAATAGAGTTATTAGAATCAATCAAGATATTTTAGATTTTATTTCCAATCGTATATTTTAATCTTCTGATCACCTTTATCTTCTATCTTCTCTTAATTGGTGAACTCCTATTTGTTTTTGTTGTTGTTTTTTTAAATGTTTTTTTAAATAAAACTTTAAAGGAATATATTATTAATATTAAAACAACCATACATCCATATAATGGTGCCAGTGGCCTCAGTCTGATACACATATCAATGTTTGTAAAAATAATAAAATAAAATATTTTGTTTAACAGTGAAGTCAGACATTTTAATGAAACTGTTCTTGGTGAATCGAACTTCCATCCTCAGTGAAGTCAGAAATTGTTCAGGGAACTGTTCTTGGTGAAGTGAACTTCCCTCTTCTGTGGGTGGGACTTCTTTTGGGGTCATCATCTTCACCCCCTTTTTTGGTCCAGGGTTTTTTCCAGGTGACTTCATTCCAGTGACATACTCCAGGGATCAGAGACTTCCAGGGATCCAGTGCACTCTAACCCCTAGAGCGCTAACTAGAAAAATGTATGATTTTCTAAGATAAAAGAAAAAGACAAATTAAGAGTGAAGTATATCAATCCATTTACTTTTCCCTTTTCATTTGGATATCTGAAATAAAAATTAATTATGCACACAAATGCACATTATACACAAAAAACCATATAATGCAGCAAAAACATCTCTTTAAAACCCTCTAAAAATAACATAAATTAAACACACTAATACAACACAGCACTTTTTCAGGCTAAGGTTTCAAACACAACCAATCTTAACACAACATCTAACAAAAATATTGCAAATTAATTAAGCCTTTACCTATTTACAATACCACTTTCTCTTAGTTACCTATTTATACTATTATCCCTTCAAATCCCATTTTGATATCTTCAAACTATTTACACCTATTCACCTGCTGTGCTAACTCTATTTAATATGTAAGCACTTTACTTTCATACCATCATATATTTCACTCACTGCTAGTCTTAATTCACTCTGGCCTTTCACCTCATGGTTTCGGTGGAAGGGCTTAATCTGATTAACATGGACACATTATTCCACTGTTAATTCTCCCTCCTTTCTAGCAATTCTGTAGACCACAGGTGAAACAATATCTCCAATTCTGTATGGACCATGCCACTCTGCAAGACATTTACAGGGTAATTCATAGAAATTCGCACAAAAGTGGCGCACGCGACTGGCGCACAGCATGCCCGTGCGAATGTCTGCGCCAGCCGCGTGAGCTAAAATCGATTTCCGTGCACAGCGTATTCATGGATTTCCGCATCCAAAACCAGCCGTGGCGCAGCGTGGCGCAGCGACCCTGCAGCAGCGCCAGTTACGCCCCCAAGAACGCCCTTGCGCAAGGAAAAGCCTTCAAAATCCCCAAATAATCGCAAAGGGCTGCGCTAACCCTGGACCAGTTCACAGGGCTGGCAAACAGCAAACGCCAAGCGGGGAACGTGTATTTCAGTGGTTCGCGGGAAGTTCCACACGCGATTGTCCTGTGTACGTGTGCATCAGGGGTGCGCGGGAAGTATCACACGCAATTCCAGCAGGGTACGTGTATTTCAGGGGTGCGCGGGAAGTATCACATGCGATTCCAGCAGGGTACGTGTATTACAGGGGTGCGCGTGAAGTTCATCACGCGATTTCAGCAGGGTACGTGTATTTCAGGGGTGCGCGGGAAGTATCACACGCGATTCCAGCAGGGTACGTGTATTACAGGGGTGCGCGGGAAGTTCCACACACGATTTCAGCAGGGTACGTGTATTTCAGTGGTGCGCGGGAATTTCCACACGCGATTGGCCCCGTGCGAGCAGGGTATGTGTATTTCAGGGGTGTGCGGGAAGTTCCACACGCGATTAGCCCTGTGCGAGCAGGGTACGTGTATTTCAGGGGTGCGTGGGAAGTTCCACACGCGATTGGCCCCGTGCGAGCAGGGTACGTGTATTTCAGGGGTGCGCGGGAAGTTCCACACGCAATTGGCCCCGTGCGAGCAGGGTACGTGTATTTCAGGGGTGCGTGGGAAGTTCCACACGCGATTGGCCCTCTGCGAGCAGGGTACGTGTATTTCAGGGATGCACGGGAAGTTCCACACGCGATTCCATCAGGGTACGTGTATTTCAGGGGTGCGCGGGAAGTATCACACGCGATTCCAGCAGGGTACGTGTATTACAGGGGTGCGCGGGAAGTTCCACACGCAATTTCAGCAGGGTACGTGTAGTTCAGTGGTGCGCGGGAATTTCCAAACGTGATTGGCCCCGTGCGAGCAGGGTACGTGTATTTCAGGGATGCGCGGGAAGTTCCACACGCGATTGGCCCCGTGCGAGCAGGGTACGTGTATTTCAGGGGTGCGGGAAGTTCCACACGCGATTTCAGCAGGGTACGTGTATTGCAGGGGTGCGCGGGAAGTTCCACACGCGATTTCAGCAGGGTACGTGTATTTCAGGGGTGCGCGGGAAGTTCCACACGCGATTTCAGAAGGGTACGTGTATTTCAGGGGTGCGCGGGAAGTTCCACACGCGATTTCAGCAGGGTACGTGTATTTCAGGGGTGCGCGGGAAGTTCCACACGCGATTGTCCCCGTGCAAGCAGGGTACGTGTATTTCAGGGGTGCGTGGGAACTTCCACACACGATTTCAGCAGGGTACGTGTATTTCAGGGGTTCTGGGGAGTACTACACGTGAATTTGCCGTGTGGGTCCTGCCAGGTGTTCGCTCTACAACCTCCACGGCCCCTGCAGGCAGCCCACATCACGGGGGACTACCCTGCACCCCTGCTCATGTCCCGCAGGCAGCCCATCCACCATGGGCATGCCCCCCAGCCAACCCACATGTCACCTTGCACTACTGATCAACAATGCATGTCTCCCACCACCCCCACCCCCCAGCAGTGCAGGGGCAGCCTACACCAGGCCCCCACCCATGTCTACCACCACCCCCACCCCCCAGCCACCAGGGGCAGCCTCCACCAGGCCACCAGGGGCAGCCTCCACCAGGCCCCCACTCATGTCTCCCACCACCCCCACCCCCAGCAGTGCAGGGGCAGCCTCCACTAGGCCCCCACTCATGTCCCCCTGCACCCCACCCCCCAGCAGTGCAGGGGCAGCCTCCACCAGGCCCCCACCCATGTCTACCACCACCCCCACCCCCCAGCCACCAGGGGCAGCCTCCACCAGGCCCCCACTCATGTCTCCCACCGCCCCCACCCCCAGCAGTGCAGGGGCAGCCTCCACCAGGCCCCCACCCATGTCTACCACCACCCCCACCCCCCAGCCACCATGAGCAGCCTCCACCAGGCCCCCACTCATGTCACCCACGACCCCCACCCCCCAGCAGTGCAGGGGCAGACTCCACCAGGCCCCCACTCATGTCTCCCACCACCCCCAGCCCCCAGCAGTGCAGGGGCAGCCTCCACCAGGCCCCCACTCATGTCCTCCTGCACCCCCACCCCCAGCAGTGCAGGGGCAGCCTCCACCAGGCCCCCACTCATGTCTACCACCACCCCCACCCCCCAGCCACCAGGGGCAGCCTCCACCAGGCCCCCACTCATGTCCCCCTGCACCCCCACCCCCCTGCAGTGCAGGGGCAGCCTCCACCAGGCCCCCACCCATGTCTCCCACCACCCCCTACCCCCCAGCAGTCAGGGGCACCCTCCACCAGGCGCCCACTTATGTCTACCACCACCCCCACCCCCCAGCCACCAGGGGCAGATTCCACCAGGCCCCCACTCATGTCTCCCACCACCCCCACCCCCCAGCAGTGCAGGGGCAGCCTCCACCAGGCCCCCACCCATGTCTCCCACCACCCCCTACCCCCCAGCAGTCAGGGGCACCCTCCACCAGGCCCCCACTCATGTCTACCACCACCCCCACCCCCCAGCCACCAGGGGCAGATTCCACCAGGCCCCCACTCATGTCCAACTGATGTCTCCCACCACCCTCACCCCCCCAGCAGTGCAGGGGCAGCCTCCACCAGGCCCCACTCATGTTCCCCTGCACCCCCACCCCCCAGCAGTGCAGGGGCAGCCTCCACCAGGCCCCCACCCATGTCTCCCACCACCCCCACCCCCCAGCAGTGCAGGGGCAGCCTCCACCAGGCACCCTCCCATGTCTACCACCACCCCCACCCCCCAGCCACCAGGGGCAGCCTCCACCAGGCCCCCACTCATGTCCAACTCATGTCTCCCACCACCCTCACCCCCCAGCCACCAGGGGCAGCCTCCACCAGGCCCCCACTCATGTCTCCCACCACCCCCACCACCCCAGCAGTGCAGGGGCAGCCTCCACCAGGCCCCCACTCATGTCTCCCACCATCCCCACCCCCAGCAGTGCAGGGGCAGCCTCCACCAGGCCCCCACCCATGTCTCCCACCACCCCCTAACCCCCAGCAGTCAGGGGCACCCTCCACCAGGCCCCCACTCATGTCTACCACCACCCCCACCCCCCAGACACCAGGGGCAGATTCCACCAGGCCCCCACTCATGTCTCCCACCACCCCCACCCCCCAGCAGTGCAGGGGCAGCCTCCACCAGGCCCCCACTCATGTCCCCCTGCACCCCCACCCCCCAGCAGTGCAGGGGCAGCCTCCACCAGGCCCCCACCCATGTCTACCACCACCCCCACCCCCAAGCCACCAGGGGCAGCCTCCACCAGGCCCCCACTCATGTCTCCCACCACCCCCACCCCCCAGCAGTGCAGGGGCAGCCTCCACCAGGCCCCCACTCATGTTCCCCTGCACCCCCACCCCCCAGCACTGTGGGGCACCTGCCAGCAGGCCCCCACTCATGTCCAACTCATGTTCCCCTGCACCCCCACCCCCCAGCACTGTGGGGCAATTGCCAGCAGGCCCCCACTCATGTCCATCTCATGTTCCCCTGCACCCTCACCCCCCATCACTGTGGGGCACCTGCCAGCAGGCCCCCACTCATGTCCAACTCATGTTCCCCAGCCAACATGTCATCACAATCTAGATCCCCGGTCCCTATGGTCAGCCTCCAAATGCAAAACACCCACCCGAGTATTGCATCCACCCACTCAGAAATGGCAATAACATGATAGAACTGCAATTGCAAGTTTTGAAACTAACACATGTCCCTCACATACACCCAATGGGTGTCAGTGAATCTCAAAACCCATATCATGATATGCATGAAACCAATGAGATGATACTAAACATTGAAGTTTGATCAAAAAATATGTATTAAAGAAAACATGAATTGAAACAAAAATAAACTAAAAGAAATGGGAATGTAAAAAAAGTAAAAAGAAGCATGTCCATGAAAAAATGCAAAACCAAAAATCAGAATCCAAAGGAATGG
This sequence comes from Ambystoma mexicanum, assembly GCF_040938575.1. Taxonomy (NCBI): domain Eukaryota; kingdom Metazoa; phylum Chordata; class Amphibia; order Caudata; family Ambystomatidae; genus Ambystoma; species Ambystoma mexicanum. The sequence continues at coordinate 1,440,868,523 of NC_090921.1, forward strand.
TGTCCAAAGTCACAGTCCAGAAAAGAAAATCCAATGGGAAATTATAATTGAAAGCCATTGCTCCATGGGTAAATAGTAAAAAGAAAAGAAAATCCAACAGTGAACTATGTACAGGTGAACAAGCCAGGGTCCATGATCCCAACAAAAGAAATTAAACCTATCTAACAACACTACCTAATAAAAAATAACTATACAAAAATGTGGCCCATTGTCCAAAAGGTCCAAAGAAAATGCAAAAACAAAGGAAACCTAACACTAACTACATAACTATTTACATGGGCAGCGGGCTAGTCCAACGGCTCACTGGATGTTGTCATGGGACAGGGCATCATTGAACTCCTGTTCAATGGCTTGGAGGCGGGCATGTTCCCTGGCCCCGAGGTCTCGCAGGGATAAAGCAGTGTCCAGCTCCAACTCCCTGCGAAGACCCTCGAGGCACTCAGCCCGCCTTAGCGCCCTCCGCATGGAGTTCTCCGCCCTGACCATTGTGAGCCGTTCCTCCTCTGCCCGCTGCTGCTCCGCACTTATCTGATGGCCCAACCGCTCCCACACGGAAGCCACTCCCATTCCAGGGTTCTCCTGCCCTCCGGCCGATGCCTGCACCCCTGATGTTGATGGCCCCGAGCCATGATGCCTCCCACGTCGAGCCTGCTGCTGCCTCCAATGCAACTCCCTGTGCCAGCACGACGGCATCCAGGCTGATGGTATCCACCGACGCCGTCGTGCACGTGCCCTGCCCGATGGTGCCGTCACATCCTCCATCTGCTGGGGTCCAGTTGCTGGTGTGTCCACCCCTGCTGGACCTCCGACTCCCAACTGTGGCAGGGATGGGATCCCCACCGAGCTGGCTGCATTGGTCGGGGCAGGTCCACAGGGGCCCTGGTGGCATCTGGGCCGGAAGACGGCATGGAGAACGACTGGTGCATAGTCTCCACAGAGGAGGAGAGGGTCGCCAGATTGGCCGACACATGTAGGAGACCCCCGACCATGGCCGTTCCCAACTGGGCCACGTCGGCACGGTGCTCTTCGTGATGACGTGCATGCTCCTCCCGGGAAGCACGCACCTCATCACGAATTACACCTGTGCGCAACGCGACACCAATCAGGACCTTCTCCATATGGCCAGGGGACCCCTCGTACGCAGGTGGAGGGGATTCAGATGACATGGACATCCCCCCTACCTGCGGACGAGCCTGGGATGGGGCATCCCTGCTGGTGCATGGTGGTGCAGTCACAGTGTCAGGGCCAGTGACATGCACAGGCCCCTCCACGCGACCTGTGCTGCCTCCTGCCCCTGCCCCTGGACTGCAACACTTGCACCAGCAGGGATGCCCCCACCAGGCCCCATGTGCGCCTCAGTAGCGGCCTCCTCCTCCTCTGTGGAAACCACCAACCTGGATGGCTCCACTCCCTCTTCCGCCGTTGCAAGCCCCTGTGGGGGCTCACCCACCCCTTCCGCTGCAGCCGGGCATCCCCGCCGCTTTGCTCCACAGAGCCGTCTCCGCCCTCTTCTTCACGTGGCGCTGTGTAGAGGGAGACATAGAACACAAGCATCAGGGTACTGTACAATGGTCCCCTAGACAGGAAGCAATAGCAGATGAGTGGCACTGTCAAAGATCACTTCCATCATGTCCCTCCACAACACATGGCTCAGTGCAGGTAAAACACATGCGGTAACAGGCCTGGCGCATGCTATGGACATTAGCATACATGTCCAAGTGATTCTTGAAACATACACTGTTGTTTTGGAACTCACATGCATCATGTGCCATGCCTATCGCATGCACACACTTCACCCTAGATTCATCCATCTGGCCTCGTACACCACAGACACAGTGGATACAAGGATGACTAGGCTGCATCAGTGAACCTGAACATTGCGACAGACATGTGTCATGCATCCCTGGCATTCACAAGTCATAGACACGTAGGTCAGACACACAGACATGGACAGCATACATGTACATGGCATCAGCACCCATCCCTCACCCATGTCCAGGAACAGAGACTGGCATGCTTTCATGTGGCCATTCTGCATAGGGCAACCCATGTTGCATTTGAACACATGCACCAACCATGTGGTTAACACATTAATGGTCTCACATGCATGACGTCCCTGCACACACACATGCATACATGGCCTATGTCACACATACAGGCAAGTATCAGACAACCAGCACACTGCGACATGCCCTGTCTCACATAGCAATGCTTGGCCACTTACCGCTCAACTCCAGCCGGGTCTGCCTCTCAAGGATCTGGGCGTGGAGCGCTGGGCCTACGCGTTCCAGGACCCTCATCTGGATGGTACTCATGCAGCCCCGGCCCCCCTCCACGAGGCGCCGGGCCTTCAAGAGGGTCCTGGACCTGCAGTCATCCCAGCGCTTCTTGACATGTTGGTAGTCGCGGACTGCCACCCCCTCCGCGTTGATGGCAGTCACGATGTCTGTCCAGATCCGAGTCCGTCCTTCCTTGTTGGCGCACTTACTTGCGAAGAGGGCATCATACTGCCCCAGGACTTGCTCCACCAGGACACCAACTTCGGTGGCAGTGAAGCTGGTGCCCCTCTGCCTCTCTGGCCGGGGGTTGCCAGTGGTGCCAGATGTTGCAGTGCCCGACATGGCAACCCCAGAGGCAGGAGTGGGTGGGCAACTGGGTCCTGGGGCTGGGCTGTGGAGCGATGGTATCCCAGTCGGGAGTCTTCTGTTCCAGCAGGGGTGGACACAGCAAATGGACCCCCGCAGATGGCTGATGTGCAGGCACCAAATGGCAGGGCACGGTGGCAGCAAGCAGGCAGGCAGGCAGGCAGGCAGCAGCAGATGGCTCGTGGGAGGCTGCTCGGGGCTCTGGGGGGCAGTAATTCGGCCTTTTGGGCAGGAGCGTGGTCTTCCGTGTGCTTACGCGTGGCCAGCTTGATACGGAGTGATTTGGCACATGAAAATCCTGCACGTCTGCGTGTAAATCGAGGAAAGGCCCTTAGCGCGTATGCACGTCAGCACGCATATGCGATTTCATTGGACCAAAGGCCCTTAGCGCGTGAGCGCGTCTGTGACGTGAGGCGCGCAGGTGTTTCCCTCATTACACGTGATGACAGAGCACACGTGGATTTCCACCAATCGCGTGTGGAACTTCCTGCGCACCCCAGAAATACACGTACCCAGGCCAATCGCGTGTACGCTCACTTCCCTCCGATTACACGCGATGACACTCGAACGTGCAGTTTTACCACGTGTGCTCGCATATGCGATTTCATTGGCTCAAAGGCCACCATGCGCAGCTGTGAGGTCACGCGCATGGCCGTAGAGAATGGCGCGTGTAAAAATGAAGAGATACACGTCCGAGTGTCAAAGTGCGTATTTGGTGGAAATGGCCTCATTGCATATGCGCGTCTGTGACGTGTGTATAAAAGGTACGTGTAGAACGCCATTTCCTTGTACGTGCTTTTCGTGGAGAGCGAGTGGGTGTAATCTGTACTTCTTGTCGGTTCACACGCGATTTACTTCACGGCGTTTCCAGTTCGTACTCCCTGTTACCTCTGACAGCTTTTTCTCTTTTCCTCTTTTTCCTGAGCCTGTTTCCTCAAACAGCGTTCCCTACTACTGTTGTCCTGTCTCCTCAGACAGCTCCTCAGACAGCGTACAATTCTTCTTTTGGTGGGGGTGTTGCCAATGCGCTCACGCGCATATTTTTCACGCTTTTGCTCCTGGCGGACGGTGAGTCGCGCACGTATTTAACATCTTTGCTTGCCCCGTGTGTCGCGTACCCCTTCAGAGGTCATTCTAGGCTGCATGTGACACGCATACGTTAATTCTTGTGTTCCTGTGTGCCACAGTGTAGTGCAGGTTTATTTTTCCACGCACGTGGTCTAGGAGGGGTTGCGTGGAGCTTACTTCACTTTTTTGGGGTTCCTGTGCGTTGCGTGACCCGTCATCTTTCCCCAGGGGTGACATACAGCCTTGCTAGAGCACTAGGGTACGATTACCATCTGGTACCCAACCCCTTTGACCCCCAATTGCCCAGGACAATAGTTCACATTGACTCCCATACGCACAATTACATCAGTGCCATGGCTGGGAGGCGAACAAGCCGTAAGGGTGGCAAAGGTGGCCGAGCCCCAAGTGGTGGCCGTGGTGGATCCGGTAGGGGATGTGGCCGTGACTTGCAGGGTGCCCCTAGCCCCCCATGTGTGGAGGAGCAGTCAGGGACACCCATGCCCCCCCCCCTGGTTGAGGTTACCGTGGCTGACACCATCCATGCTCAGCCCTTGTTGGACCAGCCCACTGTGGAACCAGACCTGGCACAGGGTGACTCCATGGCTGACTTCCAGGTCAGCAGGTCTAGGCCACGTGCGCCGGTGAACGTTGGTGTCATCAGGCCACGTGGATCAGGGGCAGCTAGGTCATCTGCTGCCCCGTGTAGGCACGCTGGGGAGGCAGCAGGGGTAGCTGCGGCTCCATCCACCCCACCTCCCACACACCCATCCAGGACAGTGTCGGTCCAAGTCCATCATGCTGACATTCCCCCTGACACCATCACACTTGAGGTAATGCCTGCACCAACTCCCATGCTGAGTGTGCAATCCCACGCTCCTGCCCCTAGTGTCCAGAGCGGCGCAGGACACTCCGGATCCCCACCACCTTCCAAGCGGAAGAGGAAGAGTGCTCGTCCAGTAGAGGATGATGCCCCAGACACGGCTACACAGTCCGGCCCGTCAAGGAAGCCCAGCTTCAATGAGGCCGAACTGAATGCACTTGTAGAGTATGTGTCCGCACATGACCGCGAAATGGTGATTGTTGCAGGATCCAAGACCACACCTGCACAACGTCAGGCACACTGGCAGACCATTGCGGACATCATAAGTGCCCTTGGAATCATGAGGCGCACAGCTAATGAATGCTACAAGTGCTGGAATGACCTGAAGCGCAGGGCAAAGAATAAGCTGGCCTCAAGTCATGCCGCAACTCTAGTGACTGGAGGTGGGTCTCCAGCAGAGAACATAGAACTCACTCCACATGAGCAGGTTGCTGGGACCTACGTCACGGAGGAACAGATCCAAGGCGTGGGAGAAGTGGCAGATTACGAATTGTCCGGTGAGCGCACATGCATGTGTGTGTCATCCATGTGCATGGAGTGTGTGGGAGGGCTTCTGTTTGGGTGCCAGGGTAGGGTGTGTGTGCCTGAGTGGTTCGGCTCACCCATGTGCCTCTTCCTAAACATTCTTGGCAACAGCATTTGGGTATAGCAACATCCCTTCGGCCAACATTAGACATCCAGCCCAACACCACGCCAGTTGCCCTTGGAGTGTCATCTTGCCACTACACTGTTGCTTATTTACCTCTGTTTATTCAGGCAGATTGTTTGCATACCACCACTTTTACTCGGGATTTCTCAGTCCTATTGTCACATGTCTGACATGGCTATGGTACAGTGGACTGGCTCAGTTTCGTGGACATGATTAGTTTGGACATGTCCCTGTGCTATAGGACCATTTTCGACTGGCAGCTGCATGTTAAACATTTGAACAATTACAATGAAAATAATCAATCATATGAACAAACTGGACTGAATGAACAATTGGTGACCTCCTCTCCCTCTTCACTTCATGGCTAGGGTACATGCCATCTGTGTGATGGCATGTGTATTTGACCTGCCAATCACTGGCCAATGTGTGATGCCACTGCTAGGCAGCATGCAGCAAATGTGTTCATCTTCCAACTTGGTGTCATCAATGTGTGCCATCTGCCTCCCCATCACACGCAGTGACGGTGCATGCATGGCAATGTTTTAGTCATGTGGGACTTGTGTCAATCAAGTACTGTTTCTGTAGCCTCTCAGCCCTCATTGTGTGCCATAGTGCTAATGCCTGTTTCATTTGTTTTCTTTTATGTCTTTGCAGGGGAAGACGCACCTGATACTGCTGGGGTTGTGGAGATGGTGCAGACCCAGGAGGGGTCTGAGGGCCGACCGACCACCAGTGAGGGACGTGGTGTGGTGGTGGGTGAGAACCCACAACTGCTGCAGGTCGTGCTCTCAAGGGGTGTCTCTGGCTGCACCTCCCCCGAGCTGTACTCAGGTGTTGATTCGGATGATGAGACCTACGTGCCGTCGCAGGTGAGTGTTCCTGGGAGGGATTCTGTTCTGTCTGACCCACCTGCACCAGGGTTAGAACCCTCAATGGGGATGTCAGTGTTGGCAGGTACGCCTTTGGTGGTTACAGATGCAGGGTCACACTAAGCGACATTTGATCCTGTTCCTGGGCAGGCAGATCAGAGGGGGAATGCAGTCCTGCAGCCTCAGGCAGTGCCGGCACAGCAAGGCGCAGTTCGCCTTGCCCCAGACAGGTGTGGTAACCGCCGACGTGGTGGCCGTACGCCACCTGGCAATACCGCATGGGAGCAATCCATTTACGGTATGGAAACCCAACAGGCAGCATCATCAGAGATGATGGCTCAGGCCATGGATAGGGTGGCCACTTCCATTGTCCCTGCGAAAGGCTGATGGAGCAACTACAGCAGGCAACCGACTCCATCTGCCAGTCACACAGGGAGGACATGTTGGCGTCTGACAGGGACAGGCGGGCGGCACTGGCGACTCTGCAGGAAGCAATCTCCATAGAGTCCCAGGGCCACAGGGAAGCCCTGAGGCTGGAACTCCTTCACCTCAGGACGACTCTTGTTGAGCTTGAGGCTTCAACAAACCGAAGGACAGAACAGCAGCTGGAGTGTCTCACCCGTACGCTCTCAGCTGAGATGCAGGCAACTAGGGCGGAGGTCCGGGCATCCTGTGAGTTGTTGCATGGGGACCTCCGCACACTTATCCTCCAGAACGAGACCTACCACACCCGCATGCTTGCAGCCATGAAGGAACAGACTAGGGCTTTGCGTGGGCTGCCTCCCATAGTGCCACCACCTCCGGATGCAGCTGCAGAGGGTGAGGATAGCGACAGCAGTGATACTCCCACAATCGGGTAGCCGTGTAGGCCATGAGCCCATGGAGGTGTTTTTTTTCCGCAAGATCCACACAGGTGGGTTTTGGTGTGCACCCTGTCCTCAGACCTCCTGGGTGGCCTCCCCAACCCCCCCGGGCCCATTAATGGCCATTTTTGATTTCTTTTTTTTTTCTTTTTTTTCTTTTTTTTTTGGGACAGTGTGTTGCCTTGTGTGGCTCCCGTGGGCATACGCTGCATTGTGGCTGGGCACATGCAGGCTTGTCATGGATTTGGTTGAGATGCTTGGGTTTTTGTCACACACACCCCTCCTGCTTCCCGTTTCCATGGGCTTGCAAAGGGTGTGCCCAAGTGACATTGACGTACATGGTGACATTGGACTCCCATGAGCTGTGTGGGCAGTCTGTAGTCAATACTGTGTATACATTCATAGTGCATATTGTTGTTGTATTGTACACTGCGTGGTGTATTGATATGTGCCTCTGCATCCATCTCATCCTCCATATTTGCAGGTCCATTCCTCATGTCTTCACAATGCGGTCCCCCTTGGAACTGGTGTCCATGTTGTAAGCAGTGCACCTACACTCTTGCGTGGCGCTAACACTGTATACCTGGAAGTGTTCGGAGGGCTGTCATCATCAGGTGGTGAGGCTAGCTAATTTTTAAGTCTGTAATGTCATGTTTAAGGTAGGTTGGAGGTTGTGTAGGTGATTGGTATTCTTGGTAAGTATTTGGTAATGTGGGTTGTAGGTCCTGCATTACTGTGAGCATTTCATGTGTGGACATGTTTCCATTAGGGACACTGTAGCTGCTGACACTTGGGGCATGTTGTGGGGATTCATTTCTTTCCTCTCACATTGCATGACATGCCATGGTGTGTTGTGTGGCCGTGCCGGGAAGGGGGTGGGTGGCATGGCACTGTTTTTATGTAGTATTTTGCAAGTGGGTATTCATTTCTGCAGCATGGAAGTGTCTTTTCATGACACTGCATTGGTGGTGTTTGTGTAGGTAGGGATGCACACATTGTGACACTTCCACATGAACAATCTCAGGCTGCTATGGTTCTGACAGTTGACAGTCCCTTTGTTCGTCTTAATTGTCAGGTCGAGTCATCATTGCTTATCAGATGGTATGTGCCAGGCCTGTGTGCACTCCACTGGGGTGTGATTTCTATGTGAAGTAATTAGCCACCAGCTGCGTACGGGCTGCCTCACCCCGTGCCCTCTCCCCCCCATGCGCAGCGGGCGTGCATGTGGTTGGGGATGTGGGGGCACCACCATGTCCACGGCCAGGCCCCGGCGTGTTGCAACATTGTGCAGGACACATGCTGCCACTATGATCCTGCACACTACTGGGGGCGCATATAACAGCTGCCTGCCAGGACGGTCAAGGGAGCGAAAGCGTGACTTGAGCACTCCGAATGTGCGCTCCACTATGCCCCGGGTTGCAATATGGGCTGTGTTGTATCTTACCTCTGGAGGCGTGATGGGGTTCCGAATTGGCGTCATCATGTGGGTGCTCAGAGGGTAGGCACTGACCCCTGGTGAGGAGGTGATGGGTATCATTAGTGGGGTAGTGACATAACTCAATCGCATGTGGAACTTCCCGCGCACCCCATAGTACACGTACCCAGGCAAATCGCGTGTGGAACTTCCCGCGCACCCCGAAGTACACGTACCCAGGCGAATCATGTGTGGAACTTCCCGCGCACCCCATAGTACACGTACCCAGGCAAATCGCGTGTGGAACTTCCCACGCACCCCGAGGTACACATACCCAGGCCAATCGCGTGTGGAACTTCCCGCGCACCCCGAAGTACACGTACCCAGGCAAATCGCGTGTGGAACTTCCCACACACCCCGAGGTACACATACCCAGGCCAATCGCGTTTGGAACTTCCCTGCACCCCGAAGTACACGTACCCAGGCAAATCGCACGGCTGGGGGGTGGGGGTGGTGGGAGACATGAGTGGGGGCCTGGTGGAGGCTGCCCCTGCACTGCGGGGGGTGGGGGTAATAGGGGACATGAGTGGGGGCCTGGTGGAGGCTGCCCCTGCACTGCTGGGGGCTGGGGGTGGTGGGAGACATGAGTGGGGGCCTGGTGGAGGCTGCCCCTGGTGGCTGGGGGGTGGTGGTAGTGGTAGACATGAGTGGGGGCCTGGTGCAGGCTGCCCCTGCACTGCTGGGGGGTGGTGGGAGACATGAGTGGGGGCCTGGTGGAGGCTGCCCATGGTGGCTGTGGGATGGGGGTGGTGGGAGACATGAGTGGGGGCGTGGTGGAGGCTGCCCCTGCACTGCTGGGGGGTGGGGGTGGTGGGAGACATGAGTGGGGGCCTGGTGGAGGCTGCCCCTGGTGGCTGGGGGTGGGGGTGGTGGGAGACATGAGTGGGGGGCTGGTGGAGGCTGCCCCTGCACTGCTGGGGGGTGGTGGGAGACATGAGTGGGGGCCTGGTGGAGGCTGCCCATGGTGGCTGTGGGATGGGGGTGGTGGGAGACATGAGTGGGGGCCTGGTGGAGGCTGCCCCTGGTGGCTGTGGGATGGGGGTGGTGGGAGACATGAGTGGGGGCTTGGTGGAGGCTGCCCCTGGTGGCTGGGGGGTGAGGGTGGTGGGAGACATGAGTTGGACATGAGTGGGGGCCTGGTGGAGGGTGCCCCTGGTGGCTGGGGGGTGGGGGTGGTGGTAGACATGGGTGGGGGCCTGGTGGAGGCTGCCCCTGAACTGCTGGGGGGTGGGGGTGGTGGGAGACATGAGTGGGGGCCTGGTGGAGGCTGCCCCTGGTGGCTGTGGGATGGGGGTGGTGGGAGACATGGGTGGGGGCCTGGTGGAGGCTGCTCCTGCACTGCTGGGGGGTGGGGGTAATAGGGGACATGAGTGGGGGCCTGGTGGAGGCTGCCCCTGCACTGCTGGGGGGTGGGGGTGGTGGGAGACATGAGTGGGGGCCTGGTGGAGGCTGCTTCTGGTGGCTGTGGGATGGGGGTGGTGGGAGACATGAGTGGGGGCCTGGTGGAGGCTGCCCCTGCACTGCTGGGGAGTGGGGGTAATAGGGGACATGAGTGGGGGCTTGGTGGAGGCTGCCCCTGGTGGCTGGGGGGTGGGGGTGGTGGTAGACATGAGTGGGGGCCTGGTGGAGGCTGCCCTTGCACTGCGGGGGTTTGGGGGTAATAGAGGACATGAGTGGGGGCCTGGTGGAGGCTGCCCCTGCACTGCTGGGGGGTGGGGGTGGTGGGAGACATGAGTGGGGGCCTGGTGGAGGCTGCCCCTGGTGGCTGTGGGATGGGGGTGGTGGGAGACATGAGTGGGGGCCTGGTGGAGGCTGCCCCTGCACTGCTGGGGGGTGGGGGTGGTGGGAGACATGAGTGGGGGCCTGGTGGAGGCTGCCCCTGCACTGCTGGGGGGTGAGGGTGGTGGGAGACATGAGTGGGGGCTTGGTGGAGGCTGCCCCTGGTGGCTGGGGGATGAGGGTGGTGGGAGACATGAGTTGGACATGAGTGGGGGCCTGGTGGAGGGTGCCCCTGGTGGCTGGGGGGTGGGGGTGGTGGTAGACATGGGTGGGGGCCTGGTGGAGGCTGCCCCTGCACTGCTGGGGGGTGGGGGTGGTGGGAGACATGAGTGGGGGCCGGGTGGAGGCTGCCCCTGGTGGCTGTGGGATGGGGGTGGTGGAAGACATGAGTGGGGGCCTGGTGGAGGCTGCCCCTGCACTGCTGGGGGGTGGGGGTAATAGGGGACATGAGTGGGGGCCTGGTGGAGGCTGCCCCTGGTGGCTGGAGGGTGGGGGTGGTGGTAGACATGAGTGGGGGCCTGGTGGGGGCTGCCCCTGCACTGCTGGGGGGTGGGGGTGGTGGGAGACATGAGTGGGGGCCTGGTGGAGGCTGCCCCTGGTGGCTGTGGGATGGGGGTGGTGGGAGGCATGAGTGGGGGCCTGGTGGAGGCTTCCCCTGCACTGCTGGGGGGTGGGGGTGGTGGGTGACATGAGTGGGGGCCCGGTGGAGGCTGCCCCTGGTGGCTGGGGGCGGGGGTGGTGGGAGACATGTGTTGGTGATCAGTAGTGCAAGGTGACATGTGGGTTGGCTGGTGGGCATGGCCATGGTGGATGGGTTGCCTGTGGGACATGAGCAGGGGTGCAGGGTAGTACCCTGTGGTGTGGGCTGCCTGCAGGGGCCGTGGAGGGTGTAGGGGGAACACCTGGGGGGACCCACATGGCCAAATCACGTGTAGCATTCCCCGGCACCACCAAAATACACGTACCCTGCAGAAATCATGCGTGAATCTTCTGCGCACATCGGAATACACGTACCCAGGCCAATCGCGTGTGGAACTTCCCGCGCACCCCGTAGTACATGTACCCAGGCCAATCGCGTGTGGAACTTCCCACGCACCCCCACCTACCCAGGACAATCGCGTGTGGAACTTCCCGCGCACCCTGAAGTACACGTACCCAGGCTAATCGGTTGTGGAACATCCCGCGCACCCAGGAACACGCTCACATGCTATTTTTCACACAGCGGGTGTCCGTGTTTGTCGGTGCCCCTTTGCATCTCATTTGTCCTAGAGGGCCACTGTATGGGCCATTCATCATGGCTGTATATGGGTGCTTTTTGTTAGCTCACATTTTGGCGCACATTCTTTTCAGTCACAGGGGCGCTACCGCCTGCTTTCTTGTGGCGTACTTGCTTGGCCCTGAGCGCATCTTTGACCGTGCGCTGGTTTGCCCTATTCGATTCCATGAATACGGGTTGTAGGCGAGCGTGTGGGCGTTCTGCGCACTTGCCTCCTGTACTTCCCCCGTGACGCCCATATTTTCACGCGCTGTTCCCCATTCCGAGTGTTACGCCCCGTGTTCCGCCTACTTTTGTGATGTGCGCCGCGCTATGTGCGATTTTGCAGTGGCCGTGGCGCATGCTGTTGGATGACCTGTGCGCCGGCGTGCGCGGCGCACATTTTTAGCGCACATCCAATGTTTTTCTCGCGCACTGACTTCCATGAATCGGTGTGCGCTGGTTTCCCTGCGATTTTCGCACTTGTACTGCGATTTTCGCACTTTTCCTGCGATTCGCACGTTATGGCACCTCTGCGCGGGAATTTTCAGCGCACATTAATTCCATGAATCGACCCCTTAGAGTTTTCATGCTTACCTTCCCAAGGTTGAATTTATAGACCTGGTGTCTCCTATCTCATATTCTCTCAGAGACATCTTCCTATCATAATATGACTTTGCACTGTCAGCAGCCTTTTCCAGATTTCCCTGCGCAAATGCAAAACCATATTGCAAGTGCTTTCTCAGTTCTTCTACACTTTGATGGATTGTGGACACATTCACAAGAACCTGTTCATTTGTTCTGTAGAGCAAGTGTTGCGATAAAACCATTTTCCTACCTGTCAACATTTTGTGGGGGCTGTTATTTGTTGATTTAGAGGGCTTTGACCTAAGGGCCATTAATACCAGAGGAAGCCGGAGATCCCAACTAGATCCTGCTTCAGCTACAAACTTTTGCAACATGTCATCTTTTTTTATGGTACACCATTCCACTCTCCCTGAAGTGGAAGGGCTTTAAGAAATGTTTAGCTTCCTCTTCACACCCAAGGTTTGCCATATTTATGTTATTACTGCACTATTGAAATGACTTCCACGGTCTGATTCTATTCTTTGAGGTAAACCAAATCTTGAAAAAATATGATTCACAAGTAAAGTGGCTACTGTTTGTGCACTTCAATCTGGAACTGGAATGCACTCCACCTATTTAGACATTAAACTAATGACCATTAACATTTACCTGTTTCCCCCTGATGATCTCTTCACAGGCCCTATGAAATCTACTTGCAAATCGAACCATGGGAGTGGAAAACCCTTTTTCATTAATGGTGCTCTATGAGCTGGTGACGCAGGCTGAAACTGTGCACACACTTAACACCCTATGGTGTAGAGCCCAACATCTTGAGACATGTGTGGCCAATAGGCATCATCTTTTACAATTTCCAAAGTTTTCTGTGAACCTCTTTGGCCTGCAGTTATGGCATTGTGGGCATGATGTAACATCAATCCCCCAAATGACAAAGGCACTACCCATCCATTGGATTTGGCCTGTCACAGACTCTGTAATCATCAGTCCATCTTGTAGCTTAATTTTTAACACCCTCAATTCCTCTTTCGCATTGCAGTCTTCCTCATTCAGAAGATTTTGTTCTGCATCTAGCAAATGGTTGTAAAACGGGCCTTGAATAAGATCCTCCTTTTGTGCATTAATCAAGTCTTGATCTGGAATATCAAAACTCCATTGTGTCACATGTTGTTCAACTGTTTTTGGATTTTTGGAGAATGTTATCACATCCACCTGTATTTCACCAAGCAGGTGTTCAATAGAAAATAACTCCCCCCATTATAGCACCAATTTTGGCTAATTGATCTTCCTTATCATTTCCTTCCTTATCTTCAACTGGTGTTTTCAAATTATCTCATATTTTCCTCCAATGGATTATCAGGTCATTTTCTGAAACAAGTTTGTCTATAGCGTGAATCATCTTGCCATGTTTAAGTGGCTTCTTGTTATATGTGAGCATGCCTTTCAACTTCCCGCTAGGTAAATACTCTGCAAAACTATTTTGCGCATAATCAGAATCAGTTACTAAAGCTATTTCTTTAAGTCTATGTTCTACTGTTGTAGATATTGCCTTATAAATGGCGGCCAATTCTGCAACTTGACTGCTTTCAGGGCCTATACTCATGCTTACTCTTGGAATGCTGTCACATTTGAACAACACATTTCCTATTCCTGCCACAAGTTCTTTTTCAGCATCATTTTCTATGTACCATGCACATCCATGTACATACACAGTTGGTAGATTCTTACTTGTTTCTTCGTTGAAAGCCTTGTGTCAGGATTGCTCAAATTCATTTAAACTTGTTTCTAGCTCTGTGTCATCAGGAGCACATACAGCCACACAATCATGCAACTCCACTAGCCCTGGAGCAAATTTGCTCTTTTTATTCTGTCTGGTTGTTTCCCCAACCCCTTCCCCCACCTCCATTGTATGCATGCATGACCTGAATGCATTTGTCCTGTACCCCTGCTTCTTTGCCCCCTCCCTAGCTTGGTCGTGACTATAATGCTTCATACACTTGTTCTAGGAGAAACGCTGTCAGGCCAGTATGCTACTTTCTTTTTTCTATTGATCATTCGGAAACTTCAAGTCCTAAGAATGATTATTGTATTCCCTTGCTCCAACCCGCCTTGAGGCACTCCATCTGTGCATAAGCGCTGTATAAATAAACAATGACAATCACCCGCTACCCTTGAACTAGGGGACGGAAATGTTGTAATGCCCAGACAGTGGTCGGAAGCATTTTTTCACATTCACTAAATTTGACCTCTACCTGTGACAATGCCTTGCTAGCATATGCAATGGTTTTGTTATTTGCTTCATGTTTTTGATATAACACTGCAGACATGCATTGATCTGTGAAACCTATTTCTACAAAGAAATCCTGTATTTTCATTCGATATGACAAACATTGCACTTTCATTAGACACCCTTTTAGCAGTAATCTCATCAAAGGTTGTGTAATCTCAACATAATGTTCAATAAACTTTTTTTTGTAACTAGTTATTCCTAACAAACTCTTTACATTTTTCAAGTTAGTGGGATCTTTTAGTTTCTGATTCATCTTTTAACTTTTGTGGGTCTAATTGATCCTCTGTCACTTCATGGCCGAGGAAATCTACTCTTATTCCGCACCACTGTGCTTTCTGTAAAGATACTTTTGCCGCAGCCTTCTGTAGCTGACTGAGTACATGTCTAATCTCATTGAAATGGTTTTTCAAATCTTCATTTTTGATTAGCACATCATCCACATAAACTATTCTTCCTCCTTCAGCTGCATCTCAGAGTGCCTTGATCAGGAATATGCCAAACTCCCTCCCACTATTGACATACCCAAAAGGGGTCCGGGACCATGCATATTGTGATTTGTCAAATGAAAATGCAAATTAATTTTGAATGTCTTCAGCTAGTGGCACACACCAGTATTCAGCTGTAAGATCTAATGTGGTAAATGCATTTGACCCGTAAACCTGTCCAAGGCCCTGATCAATAAATGGAAGGGGCCATCTTGTAACAGGTACCTTTTTGTTTAATTCTCGTAGATCTGCACAGGAGCATCATTGGCAATTGGGTTTTAGCACACTTAATATAGGAGTATGTGATGTACTATGGATAGGCGTAATAATTCCTCTAGATTCTACATTTTTGATTATTTCAGCCAGTGTCTCCATACATGCCAGGGGGAACCTATATTGACGTCCACATACTGTCTCCCTACCATATCCTTCTGGTAGTGTAGCAACATGCAAATCGGTCAGCCCACAGTCATAGGTATCTTTGGCAAAAATCTGTTTGAACTCCATAAATATTTTCCTCAGTTGGTCTTTTTCTTCTGTGTGCAAGCATCTGCCACTTGATCTGCTCCTGTACCATTTTAGAAAACTCTGGGAAATCCTCCAAAGGAGGAACCTCTCCACTTTCGTCACTGTGGCAGTGTCTCTTTGTAGAGTCCCTACCCTCAAACGTTTTGGAATATTGACCTCCACTTCAATATGCTGTTTTTCTCTTTTAGATTCACCTAATTTGAATAAGATTCAATCATCGTGATGACAGCATATGACTTTAGTTTGCTCATAAGTGTCAGAGACTGAACTTTTAAGATTCCCTTAGGCTTACACTCCAATGATTCTGGTAATTCATCCTGTGCATTCACATAGCTTTCAGGGATATTCCCGATCACTGGGTTACTGAAATCAGCAGTGTAGTAAGATTTCTGTACTGCCATTCCTAATGCTGAATTCTGTTCCAAATTAATGTCTTGACACCATTTATTGTCCACCAGGATTTGAATGGGTCCATCCCCAATCTCTACCAGTGGTATATATTCACATTGTAATCCTTGCTGCCTTATGGAATCATTTAGGCAAACTCATGCATCAGAATCTTTTATCTGTTGTCCCTTCCTGCTGGTAAATGCGGGAATGGTAACATTCTTTTTCACTTGAAGCTCAATTGCATATGGTGTCATTTAGACACAATGATAAGCATGTCTCTTGTCTTCAAATTCAGGTGCAGCTCCACCCAATCTGGACCAGACCTTTTGATTTAGAAAGTCTAATACCATACACATTCTGTGCATGATGTAATTTCCTAAATAGAATTTGTTTTGTGTTTCGCTAATGATCCACACAATGTGATGAATGCTTTAGCATGTCAGTTTCTGGTGTGTGACACTTGTCACTCCCACCCTCAATTGAGCCTGAGTCAATTTTGCTCTAATCATCGTTCCAATATACCTATATTCTTCCACTTGCTCCATGGTAACCCCACCTAAGTTCCATCTCAATGAGGGGGCCCCATATTCTCCTCTCCCCACTGTGAGGACTTTGGTCTTTGTGCTGTTAGGGTATAACCCATATTCTCTGGAAAAGTTATGCAGGGTCTCCAATGAAAGTTGAAGAACTATAGCCGTCGGAACTATGATGCCAGTGAATTGGGCATACGTTAGGCAGCTCAAGACTTCTGTTCCAGGGGAGTGATTATGTGCCTTCTCAAGGGCATGTGCTAACTCTGCTGTGTATAAGTTATACAGCAGGGGGGCTAAAGGTCATACCGGTATGAGACCTATATTAGCCATGAGCGGCTTTGTTAAAGTTCCTTCTTGGGACAGTCTCACCTGAACCTTTGTTTCAGAGTAGAGTGACTTTATGAAATATAACAGTGAGGGATCTATTCCCCATCTTACTAACTTCGCCCATAGCTTCTCTCGCTTCTTGCTGTGTAATCCACGAAAGTGATATAAAGAGCCGTACCAGGATGTGCATGGGTATCTGTTATCAAAGTCATCAGGGGCCATATAGAGTGGGTAGTTCTGCATCCCTTCCTGAAACCAGTCTGGTAGATGGGAAGCAGGCTTTCTCCCTTTACGCACTCAGCCAGGAGTTCTAACAATAAAGTAGCAAATATTTTTGCGCTAGGGTCCAACACTGCCAGGAATCTAAAATGTGATGGTGTGTTGTGAGGGCACTTCTTCTGTACTGGTATGAGTATGGAGCTTCTCCAGCTCTTGGTTAGAATTCCTGTTTCACAAATATGGAGGAAGAGGGATTGCAATAGCGGGCCCCACAATTCAAAAACACTCTTCATTTCTACAATTGCAACAATTAGTATAATTTCAACATGTTGATTGACTGCTTGTCAATGACCCCCAAAGAACCCAAGACATTAAACAAACACTTTTCCCATCATCAAAAAATACCGCCAATGATGACAACATCCTCTTCTTGGCAGCTCAAAACTAGGCATAATGATTGGCTGTCATCCTTCAGACCGCAAGGTGATAAAATGCTTGATGCTAATTGGACCACTATGTTGGAGACAGTGCAGGTAATAACATCTTACTGAAACTGACCAATGGTATTATATGTGGAAGTCAGCCAGTGCAAAACTATGTTGCATCCCTTGGAACACACAATCCCCTTCTCTTGATTGGATCTCCTCACCCCTCGTTCCTGCACCTGCTCACTTTATACCCCTTGTGTTGATACATGTGCCAACTCTGAGCCCAACCTTCTAGTTATCTTCTCACATGTGCACAGTCTTGCTGCTGGAAATTAATTCCTTCTATTTATTCATTCTACCAGACACTTTTATTCCTGATCCAAATGCCCTGTGGTCGATGGGAGCACTGTTGCTCGCCTGCTAGTGCTATATTTTGCCATTGCCGTGATCTGACCCCGTTCATGCATCATAGTGTGTCCTTCACAATTACTGTGTATTCATTATATTATTGTTTGGGAAGCGCCTGCTGTCTGGCTGCTGGGAGAGCATCTTCATACCCATGAGAAAAATACTCCCTTGCAACAATATACCAGGCTCAATTTGACATCCCTTTCCATCCTGGCATTCTCTCCATGAGTCTATCTGCCCAGCAGTGAAACCGAAATCCAATTAAACAAATATTGCAGCCTTTAGCTATGCCATGATACTTTTTCAGAAGATACGGGAGGGAAAGCCCTACCAAGACTCAGGACTATGGGCCATTAACAATTGTGTACAAAAAGTGGGGGTGTCCTGACTGGAGAAGTCTAAGCCGACTGACGCTTATTGATTGCAGTCTAGGTTTAAAGACAATGCGATATCCTTGGGTGTCACCATTTGTGTATTTACCAAGGATAGCAGTACATGAAAGAACCATAATAATCCACTTGTGCTAGATCATTAGTCTGTAAAAGAACAGCTTTTATTAAGTGGCTGTCCTTGTTCTTTTACATATTGTTTGTAAAGAAATTGTAAGTACAAAATATATGGGTGTACATTTTTTCACCAAAGTCACACATAGAAAATGTAAACAAATATAGAACAAATAGAAAAAAATTTGAAAAAAGACATGTAGCAAAAAGATAAGACAAAGTCATACATGTGCATGCTGACAGAAGTATAACGACATTCTGTTGCTGTTAATACATTTCGTTTTTCTAATTGTAAAAAGTTATCCTTGAAAGTAAAAGTCCTTGGATAGGTCTAACTAAGCCAGGCTAAAGGGTGACCAAAAAGTAGTTGATCGACGTCACTGAAGCAAATCTCTACTTGGATTTGAGGGGACCCCGCCACACCGCTAGGGTAAAGGAGTCCCAGGACGTTTCGGCTTTAGTGGGTCACAGCCTTCTTCATGGAGCCAAGGAAAAGGGTCCCCATCGTCGCTGTCAATCAAAAGAGCAATGACCTTGCAGCTGCCAACGCGAGCGCATGATGTAATGCGGGCTTGTTCAGTGCTGCAGCTGTTCACAGTTGAGTTGTCTAGATTCGGGACCCAAGAGCACAGCCTCGGCAGGGGGCGGGAGTAGCCCTTCACAGGAACTTTGAGGGGAACGAGGCAACGGCAGAGCAAACCGCTCTGGGGCTACAGAATAAGCATTGAAAACGGAACAGGATGCAAGAAAGGGTTCAAAAGTCCTAACTCGGACCACTTGAAAATAGAACCATGAAGAAGGCGTGACGTCGTTACGAGTTATCTCGAGTTATGGATGGGGAAACAATGAAAGAAATAACCATGTCCCCTTTCAATCAACCTGATATGACTACTATCAGTGATAGGTCTTTCTTTCTTTCTTTCTTTCTTTCTTTCTTTCTTTCTTTCTTTCTTTCTTTCTTTCTTTCTTTCTTTCTTTCTTTCTTTCTTTCTTTCTTTCTTTCTTTCTTTCATAAGAACTTCTACAACAGTAAAATATTTACATTGATCATCACATATATACTTCAATTTCTCAGTCATCTACATCTATAATTAATTGGCAGTACAACTAGATCAAAGCAACTACTCATAGGTCTTTCTCTGATCTGACTTTAAATCAGAATGAGATAACCACTGCTCTTAAAAGTGCACTAAACCACACAAGCCTAGGTTCAGATTTCTATCTGCTGGATGTGAACAATTGTGGACGCTCTTTTTTGGCAACTGTTTTACTGTTTTTTTTTTAATGCTGTTAATAGTGACTTGACTATCACTATTAGATGGTAAAATTCTAATTTGGTCCCAATTTTTAGGAAAGGTGACAAAGGTCATCCATTTTGTTATTGGCCTATATCACTGTTGAGTGTAGCTTCAAAACTGATGTAGCTTCGAAATGTTTGCACTCAAGAATTCCAATTTGGTCTAATATTTCTATTATTCAATTCGTATTTTGTGAAGGGCTACGTCCCACAGAACAGGCCCTCAATGTATTACTGCTAAGAAACAAATACATTGCTGGCCATAAGGCGCAAATATTTCTCGCATTCCTGGTGCTGTTGAGTGCATTTCATTGTGTGGACTAGAGTTTACTGTGGGCAAAATTATCCGAGAAAGGCCTTCCCCCGGATTATCTTAAACCAACTGAAAGTGTTGCACTAAGATCTAAAGGTAGCTGTGGTATGTGGCACTATAGGAAGTTGTCTCACCTTTTTTACTTTAAGAGGGAGGTGCATCAGGGCTGCATCCTGGCACCACTCCTCTTTAATCTTTAGATTAATGTCTTTGAGGGTGAATTTAGCTGTGTCCCAGATGTTCTGATTCTTTCTTGTCAGCTCTATCAATTTGTATTGTACACAGATGATTCAGTTTTGCTTGTCCGGACCCCGAGGAGGCAAGAGATCATTCTAAATCTAAGGTGATGGCTATAGGGGACCACACAGCCATCTGAATTACAACATAATTTGCAAGGAGGAACATATCGAATGGTTCTCGTGTTATTACTACCTAGGCTTTTCCTTGTTTAGCTCTCTAAGGCGGCGTAACCATGTGCATAATCAAGAGACACTGAGGACACAGTCCAATGGTGCCCTATTTTGTTTTGCCCAGAATTCTGGGAGCTGGCCAATTAAAGGCAATCTGTAGGTCTAGAGGGCAAGGTCTGTTGAAATGGTTGCCTACGGAGCAGGCTTATGGGGCTATGGTAATGTACAGCCCCCCGTTAGTGTGCAAAGGGCTTTTCTCCATAGGGTTTTGATGGTGCCAATTTATTCTACCCATGCTGATCATGGGTTTCATATTGAGCAGATTATATTAGAAGTAACACTTTAATACTGTGCTGCTCTATCTGGATGAATTCCTTAGCTGATTTACCCCCCTTATTACTTGGTTTATTCCCATTAAAGGCTTTCTCCAACAATTGGCAAGATTATGTACATTCTGATGAGAAATGGATTTGAGGACCCGATGTCATAAAAGACATAATGCATTTCTGTCCATAATATACATCTCTACGGCCTCTTTACGACTTTTACCAATTTTATGCATTATGCACTTTATGCACTGAGACAGTGCTATGATGGTTTGGCGATGTGTAATAATTCAGTCGTTTGTTGGTCAGTGGAAAAGTTCTTAACAAATGCTTTTAATATAAGGGGAAGGTGCTAAAATGTTAAAAATGAATTAAATGCTTTGACATTTGAAAATTGAGCGGTATGGATTTCGTACTGCAGTGTCATGTACCCCTTAATTATATCCTTTTTATTGCCACTTTTACGGTATCTTGTACACTTACACTGCTTTTATGGAAAGTTGTATTTTTCCCCCAAAGATAAAGTGAATTGAATTGACCCGAGCCATTTGATGGGGACCAAGGTACAATGATCCAGGGTGCGCCTCATACCTGCCGTGGACCCAACTTCCACAGGCTTGGGGTGGACCAGGCACTTGAGTCAGCATGGTGACTGCATCCAGAACGAGGGAGGGGACTTCATCAAATCCACCAAGTGAGGTGTAGTAGTGACCACTCCCCTTGGGTGGTGGTGGTGCATGGTATAATTCAACATAAAATAACATATTTTATGGTGAGTTCTTTAATTGACTCCAATAAGGTGTGTGCATTCAAGGTTATGGGGGAATAACTTTACACCTTGCTATTGTACAAAATACAAGAAATGCCAGTTGGAAAAAAAAAACATAGAACCCTGGTGAAATCTAGTGTGGCTGAAGGTTTTTAAATCTGTCTGAGCAAATAACCAGAGCAGTGCATGTAACCACAAACAGTTGTTTAATGTAGATAATATACAAATAATCAAAATGATGATTGAATGAAAAGATAGAAAGCAAATTAAAGGTCACTTAGCAAAAATTAAATACAGCTGATTTATAGAGACAACAAGCAAAACACTTTGCATAAGATCAATCAAAACAACAAAAAACATAAATGAATGCCAGCAAATTTAAGATCGTGATTGTCATGCTGAGAAAACTGGAAGCAGTGACACCGATTGTTTGAATACATTTCCATTGTGTTTCCCTCTTTGTGTAATTTGGCCCCTCTTCCTACACTCCATTAACAATGTTTTGCCCTTTCGCCCCTCCTTTCATTCTTGCCTCTTTCCTTTACATGTTCTAAGCTTTCTTGATCTCTGTTTTCAATGTTCTAGCACCTTGATGTGCTTTTGGGCATAGGTGCTCTTTACAAATTGACCACACACACGTGCATGCATGCAAACACACACACATTTTATCACTGACAAAGAGATATCAAGTGAACCACTGAGGGAAGGTTCCAAAATACAAAACTTGCAGTGGGATATGTAGTATGTGGAAAGAAAAGAGAGAGCATAAGTTGTCTTTTTAGCCTCTCAGTTGCTTGTATTTTAAAGTTCTTGTATGCATTATATACAACCTGATTGGCCAGGATGCACCTCTGAGATGGTAACAATGCTACTTTGCGAAAACATATACATGACAAGGAGATTGTCTGTTTACTCAACAACAGTTTAACTTGTTTTTCTACACAGTGCAGCCCAATCAGTCAAATTGAATTAGAACTATGTCAGTTCTTCAGAAAAATGATTTCAAAATCCTATTTCACTGAACATCCTTGTGAATCAAAACCGTCCATAACCGGACACTTTCTGTCCATTGGACAATGAAACCCGTCTGGAATTACTTGTATTTGAAATCATAGTCCTGAACACTGTTTCTAAAATCTATAACTCCATACGGTGCAAACCAAATAATTTGTCCAAAGGCAAAAGAATGGCATTACATAGACTAAAACAAGTTGAATATATAAACATAAAACCAGCGGACAAAAGCAGAGGGATTGTCGTAATGAGCACAGATGAATATGATCTCATGGACAACCCTCTGCTGCAGAACAAAGACCCTAATTCTGTTCTTGAACAAGACCCTACTAAGTCTTTTCAAGACATGATTTACCAAATAACAGAGATTGGCCTGAAACAGAACTTTCTCAGCATAAAGGTACATGCATGTTTTAAATTGACTGACCTCGAATTCTGGCTTTGTATGCGTTGCCTAAAATACACCAAAACCAATTTAACCCACTATGAAGACCTATAGTGTCCATGTTTTGATCCATTCTTGATACTAATGGCCAATATGTGGACATATTTCTACAACCATTAGTACTGAAAACACCTGCAAATATTGCGGACACCCATGATGCATCGTATTTCATTATTTATATAGCGCTCTCTCCCCATTTGTATGGCCTCAATGTGCTTTGTGGTTGGAACGCCCTCTGTAACCATAGTCAATGTGCTGGAAAATTCTAAAAGGTTTAGATTAGGAGAATGCATGGGTGCATTTGCGCCAGTCTAGGACTTGGGTAGCTGGCTAGGCTCAACTAAGCAGCCCAAAAAGAGGTTAGTCTTGTGGGTATGTGCTGTTGGTGGTTTGCGATAGAGTGCTATTTTGAGAGAGTCGATGTGTGGCCAGCTGTACCAAATTTGTTATCGTTGGTAGTCGCTGTATGCTAGTGATAGAGGTGTTGAGGTACGTCAGGTGTTTCAGTGTGGACCGCTATATGTGCTGCTAGACCGGAAAGCATAGCCATAGCTGAATTCTACGGTGCATGGAAGGTTGGCCATGCCTGCGGCCTGTGTCCACAGATGTAGGTTAAGGTACATGTACTGTAGTCTTCAAGGTTATAAGTACCATAGTCTTCAGAGTTGTTCAGCTGGAGCGATCTTTGACTAGTGTGGACGGCGTGGTCTCATTGTTCATGGATTCTGTAGTGCGAGGGTCTGAGCAGGCGGTGAGCATGGGTGAATTTATTGTGGTGTGCCTCAGCAAGGACTGCTGACTTCCCTGGTCTACTTGACTCATTATTTGCAATCTCTCTTGTTCGAGGGTCTGAGGGTGAGGTGAGCGCATGTGAGTTTATTGCGATGTGCCACAGCGAAGGCTGCTGGCTTCACTGGTGTATTTGTCAGGTAGGAATGTTGTTGTGCATGGCGTGATAGTGTGTCAGGTGAGCCGCTGCAAAAGCTGCCGGCCACTGTGTTGTAATTGGTGTAAGGGGATGTTGGGTTCGGCCATATAGTTTAGAGGAACGAGAGATTCAGGGGGATATTGGGAAGAGTCAGGATTTTTAGGGCCTTTCTGAATTTCAGATGTGTTTCAGTGTTTTGTGAATGTGTAGGGTTATGGAGCACCAGGTTATTGGTGCTTGGTTGGAGAAGGACTCTGGTGCGAGGGTATGGGTGGTGAGGATGAGTGAGTTTATTGTGGTGTGCCACCGCGAAAGCTGCTGGCTTCCCTGGTATATTTCCTAGATAAGGAATGTTGTTGTGTATGGGGGGACAGTATGTCAGGTGGGCTGCTGCGAATGCTGCCAGCCTCTATGTTGTAATTTGGTGAAAGGGTCTTCTGTCCTGATTGGCTGGCCTGACTGGGTTCAGCTGTGTGGTTTCGAGGGGGGACTCAGGGGGAGATTTTATGAGAGTTTTAGGGCCTTTCTGAATTTCAGATTGGTTTCAGTGTTGCGACTGGGTAGGGGTAGGGAGTTCCAGATGATTGGCACTTGGAAGGAGAAGGAGAAAGAGGATCTGCCCAGCGTGGAGGAGTTGTGAGTTGGGACCAGTAGGCATTTTGCAATGCGTGATCTGAGATTCTTTGAGGGCTGGTAGGGAACAATTTAGTCACAAGTGAAATCCAGTCCGGTGTTGTGGACAGCACGGTGGGTGATGCACATGGCTTTAAAGATAGTGCATTGACCAATCGGGAGGACATTTGGTGTGGGGCTGATGTGTTCTCTGGCGGGTAGGTTAATGACTAGGCGTGCTGCAGAGTTTTGGATTCTTTGGAGTTTCCTTAGTTGAGATGTCGGAGCAACCAAGGTAGAGGGTGTTTGCGCAATCTAGGTGGGATGGGATGATGAAGTTGATGGCCAAGAAGCCGCGGGGATAGGTGTAGTAAGGGAATATACGTCTGAGAATCCATAGATGGAAGAAACAGGTTTTAGATTTGGTAGTGGTGTATTGGGTGAGAGATAGGTCTGAGTCCAATGTGCAACCCATGTTTTTTACCACGTTGGAGGTTGATGGTGCTTGTCCTAGGGCTTGAGGCCATGAAATCGGTTGGGAGAGGAGGGCAGTTTTCCCACAGACTAGGATTTCACTTTTCGTTGGGATGAGAATGAGGTGGTTGGTCGTCATCCAGTGGTGAATATCCGAGAGGCATGACGACAGGTCTGGACTGCCAGAGGCTTGAGATGTTTTGATTTTGAGGATGATCTGGGTGTCATTGGCATAGCTGTAGCAGGTAAGAATGTATGAGCGGATGATTGCAGGCAGGGGATGTAGGAAGAAGGTGAAAATTAGGGGAGATAGGGATGCTCCTTGTGGGACACCTTTCCTTACTGGTCGTGATGTGGAAACGAACTGGTGGAGGTGCATGATGTGTGATCAATTTGAGATAAAAGAGGAGATCCATGAGAGAGCTGTGTATCAGATTCCTATTGTTTTAGCGTGTCTAGTAGAATAAAGTGATCAATGGTATAGAACGCTGCTGAGAGATCCAGCAGGATGAGTACTGCACAGCCTTCTGCGTTGGCTGTTCTTTTTTAGGTTATCCCAGGTGGAGATTAGGGAGGATTTTGTTCCCCTGAGTGGCCTGAAACCTGATTGTGCTTGGTCTAGGAGGTTGTTAGCTTCGGCAAAGTGACCAAGCTGTTTGCATGCTGTGTGGTCCATGAGCGTGTGTTGGGGAAAGGACAGTAGTTCTGGGGGAGGAGTGCGTCGAGTGCCGGTTTTTTTAGTATATGTTTGGCGGAGGAGGTTTTTAGGGCTTTCGGGAAAGATCCTGATGTGAGTGAGTAATTCAGGATTTTGCGTGCGACACTACCTGCACAGCTAGAGGCTAGGATTCTTTTGAGGGGTGAGGGTGGACAGGGGTCATCAGGGGAGTCTGAAGGTCGGCTATCTGCTACGAGTGAAAGGAACGCTTGGTGTGTGAAGGGAAAGAAGGAGTCGAGGATATATATCATGGGAGGTGTTTGATTGGGTGGGTGTCAGGGACATTTGTTTTAGTTTAGCGATGATGGCAGAGTGTCTGTATGATCAATACGGTGGAAGGGTTACTTTTTTATCCACACTCTGAAATATTAGTTACACTAGACATTACTTTGTTGTACACCAGTGTTCCCCAGAATGATGCACCTATGGTGGCAAGTGATGTGTTAAAGAGTTGTGACTTTTTGACTGGAGTACCCAAAGATTTAATTGTTGAATTACTGGCAATCTCTATGACACAAAATGATTTCACGTTCAAGGGTACCATAGGAAAACAAATGAAGGGACCAACAATGTGGGGCATCTGTTTCACCAAGCCTTGTGAATGTATATGTGGCTAAACTTGATTCTTTATACATCTTTTGAAACGATCCTTTTAAGGAACATATCCGCCATTGGCGGGGGTACATAGAAGATTTTTTCTTCATCTGGAAAGGTACTGAAGACCATTTTAGTAATTTTGTGGCTTAGATCAACACATGTAATTCTAATCTGGTATTCACGTCTACATGCATAAAATTGGAATTACCCTTTCTAGACCTTATGATCAAACATGATTCTGGAAAGTTGATCACAGTACTGTATAGAAAACCACATGAATACACTACTGATGCATTAAAGCCAACATACACATGATGTGAAAGATAACCTTCCCACGGGGACATTTTTGCACCTCCGACGCAATTTCACAGCTTCTATCATAGACCAAACAATAAAGGCGGGGGGATACCCCTACAAATTAGTCAAAAGGGCCACAAAATTGAGCATGGTATTATGATAGAACAGATCTAATTACGCCGACTCACACTAGACATCCCAATCAATGCATCACCTCTGTGTCTAAATTCAACATATCCAGTAACAATCTGAAAGGTGTCATTAACAAAACATGGCAAACCATACAGGTTAGATTCACTGGCTGGGAGAAACCACTGTTTGCTATTAAGTGTGGAATACATCTCAAAGACAATCTAGTAAGACCACTGCGCAAAAAACAAAGCCCTCCAATTGAATTCAATTACTGGCCATTTTTCAGGTGGCAATTGTGTATCCTGTCCTTACACAGGCAAATTTAGTGAAGTCAAGTTTGAGTATTTTACATGGAAAATCAAACATTTCACAAATGGTAAAACTAGGAACTACATATATATATAATCAGATGCCCCTGCAAAAAAAATATACGTTGGAATGACAACGGATGAATTGATGTGGATTGACCTTCAAAAAGTACAAAAGAATGATCAGTGTAAAACAACACATAACATGGTATGCTGCCTGCAACAGCAGTGGGTTCATGAAACCCACAGCCATGCATCTGGCTTAAATTATAACATTAATTGGGCTCTACTATGTTTCAATTGAGCCATTTTGCGCTATGACATATGTATTATGTTTTCCCCAGTGTGATGATTTTTGCCATTTTATTGCATTCAATGCCATGTTTGCTCTTGTTCTTATTTCATATTTCTTATCTCTTTTTCTCTATTTTCATTTTATTGTTCACGTGTATATTTTTCGTTTTGTTATGCAGGTTTTTCTTTATTGTTTTATATTCTATTTGTTCTTACATTTTCATTATGGTATTTTTGTTGTACATCCTTGTATGTGTCACGCCCCTACGTTCCATGAACACATCTCACAATACAGCTCCCACTATCTCCTCAAAATACATGCCAAAAAACACTCTCCCCTGCAGGCCTGCCGGCAAGGAATGGGACAAGGTCAACGACGCCGGTTCTTGCCATCTCAGCGTTGGTTTCCATTCCAGCGGTGGCAGTTGCCATGGAGACGCGCAATGGGCATTCTACAACGTCTCCGTTGCCGGCACCTGAGAGCTCCTCCTTCAGCACGTTCGATCACGTGAACGATGATGAGAGTCATGTGATCATTAGTCAGCGTTCAAAAGGGACGCGCTGACTGCCCTTCAGCGCTTCACAGCTGATCCTGTTGGGCGCATTACGGACTACGGACTCAGATTACTACCACTGACCTCGGATTGATTTTGGACTCTGATTTTGGCTTCCACGGTACCGTTGTTTGGAACCATTTTCTACTGGATTCGACCACATTTCTGTCCCTGGATTGCTATTTGGATTGCCTTTTTGTTATAAAGTATGTTCTTGGATTACGCACTTTTCAACTGATTGACTTACGTTTTCTGGCTTCTACGTAAGGTGGTGATTTCATTCATACTAAATGCTTTACCAACCTGTCATCTGGTCGTCACCCTTGCCGGCTGCCTCCAACAAACATCTTTACACCATTATTAAGTCCCGACCACCTCCTAAGGGTAAGCCTTATTCTAGACTTATTGCACATTCATATACAAGTCTGGGGTTCTGTTTTCTTGACCTAACTTCGTGTTTACCTTACAGTGGTCATAGGGGGCACCTTCGGGCATCCTCCAGCATTCCTGGTTGCAGCTGACGAAGATCACCAACTGTGGCCTCAAGGACTGCTCGGGCAGTAATTTCTTGTTTGCTCGAGTGGTACTTGGGGACGGAGGTTTCATCGGCTACACGACCATCAAGTCTTGACATACTGTGAAGCCATTTTTTTGGTCGTTCAGACGATGGAACCTGCTGCCGGGGACCCTGTGGCTGCTCTAATGCAAGCTGTTGCATCCCTTAGAACCGAAGTAGCGGCTGCCACAACCGTGATACATCATCGCTTAGATAATATCCAAAGTACCCGCAACCCTTTACCGGCAGATGCTGAGTTTGGCGATCAGGCAACACCACCACCGGTTCCCTCTGTACCTCCTACACCACCTACTCCCGTGGTGTTACCTACTCAGTTTCCATTGGCACCTCCTGAGAAGTTTCAGGGTGATCCTAGAAAATATCGCACTTTTATTAATCAGTGTAAACTTCATTTTCTTTGCCGACCACTGGTGTTCCATGATTCCACCACAAAAGCTGCCTTTTTGTTATCCCATTTGACCGGGGTTGCAGCTACATGGGCTAATCCTTTTCTTGAGAACAACCACCCAGCCCTTTACGATTTTGATCTTCTGGTGAGTGAATTGGCCAAAGTATTCGATACCAGGTATAAAGCCCAGTCTCGGGATCTGGAGCTCCTAGAACTATCACAAGGCAGACAAATCTTAATAGAATACATCACACGCTTTAACCAATTGTCAGCTGAGACTTCATGGCCTGAAAACAAGAAAGCTGTGTTATTTTACAAAGGTCTGTGTAACACTATGAAGGGCGCTCTTTCTGTCATTCCTTCCCTTCCTGATGCATATCCCGAACTAGTAGACCTAACTCTTCAGGTAGACGCTCGGAAGACCGAACGTCGGGCGGAATCTGGTTTTTCAGGTAAACCCTTGCCCTCTCCACCGGATGGTGCAAGTGAACCCATGCAAATAGGTGGTTACGAAGTCCCATCACTCAGACCGAAGAACCGACAATGCATGCTTCTACTGTGGACTCAGTGGTCACTTCGTCAAAGAGTGCCCAAGATGCCCGAAGAACAAGTCTTCGGGTTTTCAGAAAGCTCATTCTTGGGTATGGGGGACAAGACGAGCTCGATTCACAACCCCAGGGTTCCTACTTTCGGCCCAGTAAGACCAGTGGTCATTCAGGCAGTGCTTCATCCTGATAGGGAGTGTTCACACACAGTACATATAGTTATTGATTCAGGGGCTACTGGTTGTTTTATTGATATACCTCTGGCCAAAGCATTGAACCTTCCACTAGTGACCAAGACACATCCCGAACCAGTCCAAACTGTGGACGGGTCCTCTCTCATTTCTGGTCCGATTAAACAACAGACCGCCCAGATGGACATGATTATTTAGGGTAACCATAAAGAACAGTTGTCCTTTGATTTGATATCCACACCACAGTTCAGAATAATCCTAGGCCTTCCCTGGTTAAAGAAGCATAACCCACTCATCGACTGGGGTACGGGGCAGGTTTCTTTCGAATCAGACATTTGCCAACACTTTTGTTTACTGGAAGATGATTACAACAACCCTGCGAGGGCACTTGGAGCCCTACACTTAGCCTCTGTAGGGGAGAACGACCCACCCGAAACAACCCACACGGTGGGAGCCACTTTGTCAGGAGTACCCCCAGAATACCATGATTTCCATTCGGTTTTTGATAAAAAATCTGCCGAGATACTGCCCCCTCACAGACCGTATGATTGTTCTATTGACCTAATTGATGGGGCATCACTTCCCAAAGGACGCATATATTCACTATCACCATCTGAAGAAACATCACTTAAAGAATACATCCGCCACGCCCTACAGTTAGGACATATCAGGCCTTCTTCATCACCCGTGGCCAGCCCCATTTTTTTTGTCCCGAAAAAAGAAGGCGATCTCCGCCCTTGTGTAGATTACAGACGGCTGAATGCGATTACCATAAAAATTCGCTACCCTATTCCACTCATCTCTACCCTGTTAGACAAGTTGACCAATGCCTCCATCTATGCCAAACTAGATCTCCGGGGGGCGTACAATTTAGTCCGCATGCGACCTGGGGATGAGTGGAAGACTGCTTTCTGCTCTCGCCAAGAATTGTATGAATACATGGTGATGCCTTTTGGCCTCTGTAATGCCCCTGCCATTTTCCAACGATTGGTAAACAATATATTTAGTGATATTCTGGATGTTTATGTCGTGGCGTACCTGGACGGTATACTGATATTCTCCCAAACATTGGCCGAACATGTCATTCATGTCAGAGAGGTACTCACAAGACTCAGGAAGAACTCACTATACGCTAAACCTGAGAAATGTCTGTTTCATACAGCTGAAGTTGAATTCCTGGGTTTCCATATTTCACCTAGGGGGCTAACAATGAACCGATCCAAAGTCCAGGCTATCACAAATTGGCCAGTAACTGTTACATTGAAACAATTACAATCCTTTCTAGGGTTCGCAAATTTTTACCGGAGGTTCATTGCGAATTTTTCTTCCATTGTAGCACCATTAACCGCATTGACCAGTCCTGCAGTACCATTTATCTGGACCGATGCACATCAAGCAGCCTTCGACTCCCTTAAAACCTTGTTCACCACGGCCCCAGTCCTACAGCATCCTGACCCAGAGCTTCCGTATATTGTAGAAGCAGATGCTTCTTCCTTTGCCTTAGGGGCCGTCCTATCCCAGCCTTGTCCTTGTCCTACCACCGGAGCACTACACCCGGTGGCCTGCCATTCCAGGAAATTTACACCGATCGAAACTCACTACACGGTCACTGAAAAAGAGCTCCTGGCCATCAGAGACACATTGTTGGTCTGGAGACACCATCTTCTGGGGGCAAGACATCAGACTATCGTTTACACAGACCATAAAAACTTACAGGACCTAGCGTCTCTGAAATGCGCCAATAGTAGACAAGTTCGTTGGCACCTCTTTTTTGCTGCATACGATTTCCTTGTCAAACACAGACCGGGTTTGTCACATGGCAAAGCGGATGCTTTGTCCCGTTCACCTGGGGGAATACCTCTCCCTTCATATCCCGAAACTCTCTTAGTTAAAGGCCATGTTGTTTGTACCTGTACTCCATCTCCTCCTATGATTACGGCTATACGCCAATAGGTTATACAACATCCCCAAGTATTGGATGATTGGGATACCGTTATGCAGGATGGGTTGCCTTTTGTTCAAGGAAAACTGTTCCTCCCCACCAGTGACTCTCGCAACCAGGCCTTAGAGTGGTCCCGCAATGCTCCTATCAATGGCCACCCAGGTCAGCGACGTACTCTAGAGTTGTTGAAACGCTGGTGCTGGTGGCCATCGATGCGGCGAGACGTGGAGACATATGTTAACACCTGCTCTAAATGCACACAATGCAAGACTCGGAAGGGTCATCCACTAAGATTGCTACATCCATTGCCCATACCCCCGAAACCATGGCATACAGTATCCATGGACCTGATAACTGATCTACCACGAATACAAGGCTATGACACGATTTGGGTGGTAGTAGACTCATACACAAAAATGGGCCGTTTTTTACCATGTAAAGGCATTCCTACTGCTCCCTCATTGGCTCGTATGTTTTTTTAATCTGTTTTCTGTCTGTTCGGTTTGCCGAGTGTCATTGTGTCAGACAGGGGGTCTCAGTTCACCTCACGTTTCTGGTTGGCTCTTACCGAACTACTAGGTATAGATGCCCGTTTTTCTTCAGCTTACCATCCAGAAAGCGACGGCCAAACTGAGAGAGTAAACCAGGTCTTGGAACAGTACTTGAGGTGTTTAACTTTGCAATTCCAGAATACCTGGCTTGAGTCTCTTCATTTTGCGGAATTTGCATATAACAACGCCCTGCACTCGTCCACTGGGTTTTCTCAGTTTTTTTTGCTCTATGGCCAACATCCACGTACTTTACCCTTTTCTGATTCGAATCCTGCCAATGCCCCTGTATTGAGTACCAGTACCCCTGCGGCAAATGACTGTGTCAGAGATCTCGCATCCGTCCATGCTCAAACCCTTGTCCATCTCCAGGAGGCCGGGTGTCTATGAGTACTGCCGCTAACAAAAAAAGGAAAGAGGCCCCGTCATATAAGCTAGGCGACCGGGTATGGTTGTCTACACAGCATCTCCATATTCCGGGTTGTCGTAAACTGCTGCCCCGTTTTGTCGGCCCGTATAGGGTTTCCAAGGTCCTGAACCCGGTGGTCTATAGACTCGCCGTCCCCGCTTCATGGAAATTACACCCTGTTTTTCACACATCTCTCCTCAAGCCTTGTCCTGATGATACACGCATTGCTCCCGCTCCTGGTCCTGTCCCTGTGATTTCCCAGGAGGATTATGAAGTTAGCGCTATTCTGGGATCCCGGGTTGTTAGAAGGAGGTTACAATACTTGGTGGACTGGTTGAGTTATGGTCCTGAGGAGAGGTCCTGGGTCCCATTGTCTGAGGTACATGCCCCGTTATTGGTGTCCAGGTTCCATCGGGAGAACCCTTCTAGCCCACGAGGTCGTGGGACTTTGAGGGGGGGCTCTGTCATGCCTCTACGTTCCATGAACACATCTCACAATACAGCTCCCACTATCTCCTCCAAAATACATGCCAAAAAACACTCTCCCCTTCAGGCCTGCCGGCAAGGAATGGGACAAGGTCAACGACGCCGGTTCTTGCCATCTCAGCGTTGGTTTCCATTCCAGCGGTGGCAGTTGCCATGGAGACGTGCAACGGGCATTCTACAACGTCTCCGTTGCCGGCACCTGAGAGCTCCTCCTTCAGCACGTTCGATCACGTGACGGATGATGAGAGTCATGTGATCATTAGTCAGCGTTCAAAAGGGACGCGCTGACTGCCCTTCAGCGCATCCTAGCTGATCCGGTTGGGCGCATTACGGACTACGGACACAGATTACTACCACTGACCTTGGATTGATTTTGGACTCTGATTTTGGCTTCTTCCTTCACGGTACCGTTGTTTGGAACTATTTTCTACTGAATTCGACCACATTTCTGTCCCTGGATTGCTTTGGATTGCCCTTTTGTTATGAACTATGTTCTTGGATTACGCACTTTTCAACTGATTGACTTACGTTTTCTGGCTTCTACGTAAGGTGGTGATTTCATTCATACTAAGTGCTTTACCAACCTGTCATCTGGTCGTCACCCTTGCTGGCTGCCTCCGACAAACATCTTTACACCATTATTAAGTCCCGACCACCTCCTAAGGGTAAGCCTTATTCTAGACTTATTACACATTCATATACAAGTCTGGGGTTCTATGTTCTTGACCTAACTTCGTGTTTACCTTACAGTGGTCATAGGGGGCACCTTCCGGCATCCTCAGGCATTCCTGGTTGCGGCTGACGAAGATCACCACCTGTGGCCTCAAGGACTGCTCGGGCAGTAATTTCTTGTTTGCTCGAGTGGTACTTGGGGACGGAGTTTTCATCGGCTACACGACCATCAAGTCTTGACAGAATGCCATCTTTTTTTATTCTGTAGTCAAGTTTGCATTTTTATGAGTATTGCTGATCCCCGCTTACACAACAGTTTCATACATTTTAGAGTTTGCCTCTATCCCGAGTGTGTGTTCATTCATGCTTTTAAAGATGACATTGATTTTCACTGAAAAACACTTTGTACTTTGGTTCAGTTTAGCCCTTGGACCACATCTAGTACTTTGACTATGAAAGAAAATGCATTATAGATACAGCTTCAGTCTTCATTTACTCCTTGTCCTTTAGCTAAGGTCGGGTTAGTATGAGATCAGTTGTTCTGAGAATGGACTCAGAACAACTCCAAGAACCAATTTTGATTCAGGCACCTGCCCTCATCTCTGGATACCAAAGAAATAAATGGAGTTATGCCTTCTGGGTCAGTTTGACACCATGCCAGATTAACCCTGAAATGTGGTCCTTATTGATACTCACTCTATTTCACTTGAGACTTTGTTGAATCCAGCCCTACAGGCCTAGCTGCAGTCTGGGCTCCACTCGGCAGCTGCCACTACCTTCCTTCCAGCTGACAGGATCCCTGGACACCGCGCTGCTCTGAACTTTGTCACACTGCCAGCTACCCAGATATAGCCAGCTCAAAGAAGTCAGAAAGTCAGAGTTTGTTAAGCTCAGCCCAGTTTTAAAGTTTTAGCCAGGCAAACTCCAGCCACGGTTTCCACAACAGCCCAAAAGCTCCTCCTTCCAACTGGCAGCCCATTATAAACCCTTCTCCAGCACCATCCATTTCTCCTATATCACATATGGATTCTGAACATTTTTACCCACCTATCTGATGACGTCAGGTTAATGTTAATGTTAAATATTTTGTATAGGGCACAACTCGCCCCTGGGCCTCAGTGTGTGGCACGTAAGAGGAGAAACAGGAAGTCTAGAAAACCAAAAGGAGATGTGAAGATGTAAGGGGCTTAATCTATGGAATTAAAGACTTACATTTTTAGATATCTCTTGAATGAGAAAAGTTCAGGGCAAAGACGAAGATCAGAAGATCAGTGGGCAGCATATTCCTGTCAGATCTACGTTCAAATCTGCCTAATTCTTCTGGTTCATCACTGAGTACAACTTCCTCCTCCTCCTAGTCACCTGTGTCTTCCGAAAATGAATAATGAAGATGTCTTTGCTTCTTTTGATCCTTTTGCTTTTTTCTGAAGAGATATGGCCTCCCTCCCGATAGAAGCCACTCTGCTTCCTTTGTAGAATAAGGTAGGCAAAGGACTCCTACCCGAGAGCGCCACTGAGAGGAAAAAGCCAATGCTAAAAAAACTCTCATGTGGATTATGGGATAATCCTTCCTCAAGTCTTTCTGAAGTGTGGATCCAGTTTGGTTCGTTCCGAGGTATGAGGTAAGAGGATCCCAAGAAAGAGTCGGAAGTAAGTTCACATTTAGGAGTGTAAAACACAGCCAGCCCAAAGAAGAGGAGCAAGGTGCCCAGCTGATGGTAAGTATGCACATGAGCTGTAGAGATCTGCTCACAGAGGAACAGACGCGATACAGAGGAAAGGTACCACCCACCTCCAGTTGATAACAGAAGGCAGCTACAGAAGACAACACACGGCAATGGGAAAAATAGGAAAGCAGCGAAGGAAAGGACAGAAAAAACCTAAGAGGGCTGGATAGAGTAAAAATAGAGTCACAAGGGAGTAACAGGCAGAAGCAGAACCGAAAGGAAACAGGGAGAGATGCAGCGAAAGGCGCTGAGGAAATGCACTAGGGCTGCACCTGGAATGGTTGTGAAGACCGTGGAAGCGGGGAACGGAGTGGAATCAGAAATCCGCAAATGTGGGGAAAGTAAAAGGAAGGGTATTAAAGCACTAACTGAGGAAAGCAGTAGACAGAAAGCGGGGTGACTCAGAAAGCTGCAGGAGAAACACTTGCGTGTAAACCCGAAAGCACCGAAGTGAAAAGGGTTGCAAAGCAACGAAACGAGGACTGGACGTGACATTAAAGGATACAGTGGAGATAGAAAATGGACAAAGAAACACAAACTAGACTGTAACCCAAAGAGAGGACAGAACAGTGAACATAGAAAAGGGACAACAAATAAACAAGCCCACAAACCAAGGAGAGGACAGGACAGAAGACAGAACCTAATGGCGGTGGAACCACCAAGTACTCCACAATCTCCAAGCAGGCAGGTGTGTGACAATTCCACATGCGAGGTGCAATAGAATTGAAGCAGGTGCTGCCAAATCGAGGCAGTCTATAGCTAGGCTGCTCGAGTGTATGAGAGTTGTTAGATCGGACAGGACGGGAGATACAGGGTCGCCTAATCCTTTTCTTCAGATAAGGAGGTGCTCTGTCACTGAGACACTTGTAAGTAAGGAAAATAATTTTATAGGTGACAATGTTTGACTGGAAGCCAATGCAGGGATCTACCAGCATTAGTGACATGATTCCTGCTCGCCAGACCACAAACAGCTCGAACAGCATTATTCTGAGCCACCTGTAACAAGGCCAGGTTGGATGCAGAAGTGCCTTACAGTGGACTATTTCTATAGTCCAGTTTAGAGTTGACCAGATCAACAGCGATGTTAGCAGTATTAGTTATAGAGAGGAAGGGATTGATTTTCCTAATAAGGTGAGTAGTGTAGTCACAGCATCTCTTCACCTGGCTAACATGCTTATTCATACTAAGAGAGGCATCAAAATAGACACTAAGGGGCCAATTCATGGAACAAACGTGTGCCGAAAATCCCAGCGCAAGCTGGCACAAGGTGGCGCAAGTGTGAGAAAGCAAGCGCATGCGCGTGATTCAAGGAAGGCGCTGCGCATGTTTTCCACTGGTTGTGTGCCAAATACGTGCGTGGTGCACATGGGCGCACACGTCATTACAACAACCCGAACGCCGTGTGTGATGCGCACAGGGACAGCGCACAACGTCCACACACACACCAAAAAGGGGGTCGGACATGGGGCGTAACGCACAGAATGGGGAACAAGGCGTGAAAAAGAAGGCGTAACTGGGGAAGTACTGCAGGGAAATACACGGAACGCCCACACGCACGCGAACAACTAGTATTCATGGATTTGAATATGGGAAACAAGCGCACGCTAAAAGACGCGCACAGGCGTCAACACATACACCACAGGAAGGCAGGCATAAGCGTCCCTGTGCACAGTATGAAAGCGCACACAAACAACAAACACGTATATACCGCTACAATGAATGCCCCATTTGTCGCAGCACTGATCGTGGGACACCGCAGGAGGAGGAGAATAGCCAGGGCCCGCATTTTTTCCCCCCGAACTAGCCTTTTTGGGATTTCTGACAACCAGGTCTAAGGCAGGTATAGGTTTCCACCTCATATCATCCTAGACCTGGTCAGGGAGTGGGAAGATGAGCTTACATCCCCCACCCTCTGCTCCCAAGCATTGAGCCCCTTGGAGAAGGTGCTCAATGTCCTGCATTTTTTGGCTACTGGGTCATTTCAGCGGACTACTGCCATAGTGGGGGGGGTCTCACATGCCACGCAGTCACGCTGCTTACACCTGGTGTTGGCAATCATGACTGCGCTCCCCTCAGTGCGCATGCACATATACATGCCCAGAACAACCACAGAAAGGCAGGCCGTTGTCCAGGACTTTTACAAGGTGGCACACTTCCCCAAAGTGCTTGGTGCCATAGATTGCACCCATGTGGCCCTACGTCCACCTAGGGCCACTGAGCACATCTGTCGAAAACCGCAAGCACTGGTATGCGATGCCAAGGGAATCATCAACTCTGTCTATGCAAATAACCCTGGCTCCACCCATGACAGTTTCATATACAGAATGTCCGCCCTGAGCCGGGCCCTGGAAGCTGGGCAGCATGGTGACACATGGCTCCTAGGTGAGTACAAATGACCGTGCACATGCATGAATGTCACACACAGACAAATACACAAACCCCAATAATCACAACCATTATCACCTCTCCAGGGGACAGTGCCTACCCTCTGAGCAATCACATGATGATGCCAATCCGGAACCCCACCACACCACTCCAGGTAAGATACAATGCTGCCCATATTGTAACCAGGGGCATAGTGGAGCGCACATTCGGAGTGCTCAAGTCACGCATCCACTCCCTTGACCGCTCTGGCGGGCAGCTACTCTATGCACCCCCAGTAGTGTGCAGGATCATTGTAGCAGCATGGTGCCCCCACATCCCCAACCACAGGCACAGGCGCTGCCCATGGGTGTGGATAGGGCACGTGGCGACGATGCCCGGACCCAGCTTGTGGACACATGTTTCACCTAAACTCCCACCCCTGCGGAGTGCACACAGGCCTGGCACATACCAGGTGACAATCGATGATGACAAAGAGACAGTCAATTGTCACAACCTTACCACCCTGAGATTGTTGCCATGGAAGTGCCACATTGTGTGCATCCCTAGCTACTTAAACACAAGCAATCATGTGTGACCAAAAGGCACACATGCAAGGTGTGAATCACACACACCTGCAAAACAGGCCATGACTATCACTGGTATGTCACTCAACCCCCCCAAAGCACAACATGATATGGCAAGCAATAGCCATACACCAACACAGTACCAATAAGGTACACATTGACATGTGAAAAATACAAAGTGGCGTCAGACAATGATGCCTGACATGGAATCAGATGAAATGACTTACCAACAACCTCCCACACAAAGCAAGTCATACCCAAATGCATACCAACATTTGTAGCTTGAACATAACAATGAATGCCTGTTTACATGCACATTGTGCACGGCAAAATCAACACTGCATAATATGTGTGCTGTGTCCATCTCCTGCAACACACTGCTCAGCACACAGCATAGTGACCAGCCATTGTGTGTGACGCACACCCTGAGCATCACATGAAAACGACAAACCAAATAAAAAAACAAATCATGCATGTACTGGATCTACAAATGGTCATAGATCATGTACTGCAGGGACACAGTGGGCCCCAGTAGGCAAACTGAGTGCACATGTGGACATGGAAGGGTGGTTGTACATGTTGTGGATCATAGTGCGAGTGTGTGTGTCAGTAGGGACATGCACTCAATACATGCATGTGCAATCAAGTGACCATCAGTGTCCTCATCACATGTGAACATTGCCCATGTGTACACCCCAGCATGTCAAACCACAACTATACCCTCACACCGGAAAGGTAAACACAACACATGAACAGCCATTGATCAGCAGAATACATCATGTACATAGGATACCACAATTACAATGTCAGGGTGCCCATCACACTGTGGGGCAAGGCAACTGTCCAACAACAAGATACCCCCCCTCACATATCACCATGACCCACTGAACAACTGCGCATGGGGGATGTAGCTTTCATCCTTGAAGTCTACCTGGCCACAGAATCACCCTTCCCCTTTGTCTCCATCTTCCACCTTGCGTGTAAAAAGTGTCCACCACCCTCAGAGGCCACCTTGACTTGCAAAAACACCAAATCAAAGAGAACACAAGGCAGCCAAACATACAAGCAAAGCAAAAAGCCTGCAGGCAGCAAAATAAACCAGAAGAGTCTCCAGTAGATGACTTGAAGTAGCAGTATATAACAAAGAACAAGTACTAGCACAATGATAGAACAACCAATGTAGCACAGTAAAACAATGTCACAACAGGATGTGTACCATGTTTGGTTTATAATATACAATGATGCACCACAAACTGATGTGTACTGTCACAGCTCCCGTGTACAGGCACAGGAGTAGCACGAACCAACCACCCCCACCGTGGTCTTGGTGCCTGCAAGGTCAAACTCACACAGGCCTCTGAGACCCTGGTGGGGAAGGAGGGTCAGGTATATGCAGTCGGGACAGTCATTGGTATACTGGATAACTGAAATGAGGGGCAGGAGAGGGGAGTAGGATTGACAAGGGAAAGTAGGGAATGTACAAAAATGTAAAAATCACATTAACACATACACAATCATACCAGATGTGTACATCATGCACATAGTACCAAATTAATCAAATGGAAGTGAAAGAGAAACTTATCTCTGGGGTGAGTGCTGGCCTCCTGCTTGTGCACTCTCAGGTCCGGTAACATGAGCAGTTCAATGCTGCAAAGAGAGACAGAGTCACTAATCTGTGCGTGCCCATAACATACACACACACCACCATGCATGCCCCAAGGTAACAAAATACTCTGCAAACAAACTATCTGGTGTGGTGCTTTGTACTCATAAGTAAGATTCCCCCTGTGATGGTTCATAAACAGTCAATGCAGTAAGTCAGGCACCTGTGGGTGCGTGGCAACTGGAAGACAAATGTGTCAAGATTCACACAACATTCAATGTTCCCTGGGTAAGCATCCAGACGTATTTAGCAAGGTATGACTTCAGTACAAGTCGTGTTCCAGCATAACCTAAATAAAGTAGGTAGTGCATATGGCAATTCAAACCTGTAAATGAAATGCACTGCACACAAGTCTGTCCCTCGCCTTCTGTCCCTGTGAGCTGCTTCTTTCACTGTCTTGGAACGCTACATGGCTAATACAACTGCCTCAATGGACCATGGTGGACCGTAGGATATGTGCCACTGCCCCTGCATGTGCCCCTGACAACTTTTCCATCAACTAGCCATTAGTCCACCAACGTATCTTAGCTGTACTGTGCGCTTCAACACCAATATCTGTCCAAGCTCACCGTCAGTGGTCCTACTTAGCATGCATGTGCAACTGGCCTGGTGGAAGGTTGGCTGCGGTGTGGCCCCCTTCTGCTGCTCACCTTGCCTGGAGTTCCTTGAAACACGTAAGCTTCTTTAGGATGTATGAGCGCAATCCCTGTGGCTCTGCCTGCGCACACATGCTCATGTCTGCACCACCGAATGTGGCCAGCTTCCAGACATCCAATGGGCCATGTCTGCTGGGAAAGGTGGTCTGGAGGCTCATACCCCTGCAGAAAGGGCAGAAACCACTTGATTAATGCTTGAAATTTCCCTGTGTGTTTCTCCTCAGGCATGTCATGACTGGACCATGTCAGAGACGTACTTCAGAAATCACTCCATCAGTGCGACTTTCACAGGCAAAGTGTGTTAGCCACTGTCTACAGCATGAATTGCATCAAGCACATGTACAGTAAAGAAAAGAAACATGCTACACAATGTATAGCAATTAATGTTCACATGAATCATGAAACCACCCATCTATCA
Source organism: Ambystoma mexicanum (assembly GCF_040938575.1). Lineage (NCBI taxonomy): Eukaryota > Metazoa > Chordata > Amphibia > Caudata > Ambystomatidae > Ambystoma > Ambystoma mexicanum. Next base: position 1,440,909,356 of record NC_090921.1, read on the forward strand.
AAGGAAGAACTGTGGTCAATATCACCCCTATCATCCCCACTAGGGGTGTCAACACAAGTAGTACAGCAGCAGACATGCCACAGATATGACAGTCCAAAGCCCGTGTGTAATAGGCTGTAACACCGAACCATCCTTGCGAGCCCATGGATAAGGGAAGCAGGAGTGGCATATGTGAGTCAGGACCCCAAGCTGCAAACACATACACGAGACAAGCTTGAAGGGACCAGCTGGAACAGAGAGTGGATGCTTTCAAAAGCCACAAAGGCCCACATCGTCACATGAAAGCACAATAGACAAGCAATTTTAAACTATATTAACTCATTAGATTAACTATGAAAAACCTACGTTACCTAATTAAACTAACTATCAAATTGAAAGTGAACTAACTAAACTAAAAGAAAAATCTAAAATGGCCACATACGACCGGGGCGGAGGCACCCAGAAGGGGGGAGGTACAGGGTGCTGCTCAACACCCACATGCGACGATGTTGAGGAAAAAATGGGCTTAACGGCTGCACAGCCCGACCTATGTGGGAGACACCTCGTCGTCCGAGTCTGGCTCTTCCTGAAAAGGAGGACGTGGCACAGGAGCCTGACCACGCCTAGCCGCAGCTTCCCCCTTGTCGGCAGCAAGTCTGCCGGATGGGTGAGCCTGGTACTGTGCGGCAATGACACGTAGGTCTGCATGCAGAACCTCCTGTGATACGCATGCTTCCTCTTGCAAGGTAACACGTGTAAAACTGAGTTCTTCCTGCAAGGCCTGGCTGGACAATTGATGCACCTCCCGGCAAGCACGTAGCTCAGCTGAGATGGTACGCTCAAGCTGCTCAAACCTCTCCTCTGACCGCTTCCTCTGGGACATCAAGAGGATACCCAGAGTGGATCTGAGGGACTCATACTCAGCCCTCAGGGCCTCCATGTGTGCCTCTACGTGAGCAGCAATTGCTTGATGCAGAGACAACATTTCTGCCTGGCGTGACCTGTCTGAGGCCGCCATGCCCAGCCTGAGCAAGCGGGCCGTGGACCGTGCCGCCCGCTGCTGGAGAAGCACCTGCCTAGCAGGTGGGAGCACGGATTGGGCCACACGCTCCATGCACACAGCGATGTTCTCCATTGCTGCCCCCTGGCGTTCAGAATTGGCAGTCATGTCTTGCTCCCACTCAGTATACGTCAGAGTGGTCATCATGGCTGGACTCATTGCCAGCCAATGACAAGATGGTCTGTAGCACATGTGGGTTTTCGTGGCCTACCACCCCACGACCCCCACTTGTGCCGGGTTGCTGTAGTGATAACAACCCTGTGCCTGGCATGACAACCCCATCCTCTGGCTCCATTGCGTCATCATCTGAAAAGTAGAGAGAAAAAAGGTCACTACACATGTTAGAAGCACACAACACACACACACATAGACATCACACAGACAACAAACACATCAAGCAGACATGTCACACACAAAAGAGAACCTGCCATGCATGCTGGGTCAACTTGACATTGCTTCTGTGATTAGGCATGTAGAATGGTGTTACACCGCTCAGAAGTGGGTCGATGCAGTGCAGCAAATTTGTACGTTACTCACTATCTGCATGTACAAGTACTTCATGATGTGTATCAGAAAATGTGAAGGCAGTGCAAGGTCAACTTCAGGCATCACGTGCAATGTTCATGCAATGGGTAGCATGGCTACAAGAAAACCACCCCTCCCCCTAAGTGGAAATGCAGGGATGCCTTGCATGGTATCAAAAGGATGACCATAGACCTGTGTATTGACAGACAGTGTTGACTAGCATCAATTGCATCATCTGAGTCAAGTGACAACACAGCAGATGATGATGGGACAGTAAGCAGGACACATGATGAAACCTCAGGAATACACCCACGTGTGAAGAAGACACTACACCAGTTGGACAGAGTCATTGGCCATGAAACAGGCTGAGGGCTGTGACCCACACAGACTGTCACACCCTAAACATGTGTGGGGCGCAGGACTGAGCCACAGTGGCCATGGGAAGGCTGATGAAATGCCATGCAATGTAGGTCACCGTGGCCACGTACTACAATGATCATCCAGTCAAGGACACATAGGGGCATGCATGGAATGCACATGGAGCATGAATGGGCACTCATATCCCTGCGGAGCATCTGACATCTGCACAGTCCAAGTGAGACACCCTGCATCAAGTACAAAGGATGCACCACACAGCATATGTCTGGCAGGTTGGCTGGTGGAAGTTAGCATGTACACAGGACGCATGACCAGGCAAGTACTTTACGGCAAAATTGATGCAGACCAGTGCAAAGGTGAAATTGGGATCCAGGGGGGTGGATGGGCAAGGGAGCATGCCTACGTGGAGTAGCCAATGCAGGCAGAGGACATATGCACGTCAGTCATGCTATGACATGGTCCCAGGGCTGAGAGGAAGGTCACCCCAGGCTACATGCAGAAGGGCCAGTGAGCTGGAACATGGACCGGAGGGGCATCCTTGTGACCTGCATGTGAGTAGGGTGCAATAGTGGTGATGCGGACAGTCCCTGTCTGCTCCACATGTCCACCATCCTGTAGAGCAGCCATGCCTCAGTGAAGCATTGCATTACTTGCACATCAGAACCATGTACACATAACATGTAGTGGCAGTCATGCACAACACATCACACAAGTAAAACACAAATGTCCTCGACAAACACGCAGCAACACTCACTGGACTGGGCATCAAAGTCCAGCATCTCTCCCACTCCTTCGACAGATTCAGGTGGTATGAACTCCACCATGAATGACTCGTGCGGAGTGAATTCTTACTCCTCAGGTGCCGGCCCACTGCCAGTCACCATAGTCAAGTTGTAATTTGAGGCACGCTTAGCCTTAGCGCTGCGTTTGAGGTCATTCCAACGCTTTTTGCACTCTTGCGCCGTGCGCAACTCATGGCTGAATGCACTCACATGTTCCGCAACTTGCTTCCAGTGGATATCACGGTGGGCAGCCGTAGTTTGACAATTAGGCCCCACTAGCATATCACGGCTGTGGTCTTGCACGTAGTCCACGAGGAAGTCCAGTTCCTGGTTGCAGAAAGGCTTCTTCCTCGACATGCAGGAGGTCCTGGCTGTGTGTGGGGTCCCAGCTTGTGCTGCAGGTGCCACCTTCCTCCTCTTGGATTGTGGCACAGACCCTGGCTGGCAAATGCCGCCCTGATCAGTATGGCCAGTTGCACTGGTGGATTGAGCCAAGGGAGTGGCAGGTGGAGGGATGACCAGAGGCCTGACTTGCGTCAGTGGCAGCTGGGTGCCCTCTAATGGACCCTGCGCAGCAACATCTGCTGTGGCAGGGTCATTGACCGCGACTGTCCTGGTTGGTAGACTCACAACCGGGGTGTTGTTGTCTGCATCTGCCCCTGCACTTGCCAAAACCTGGCTGGTCGGGGCAGCAGATGACATTACTGCCCCAGGGACACGTGTCTCGGTCAGGGCAGCCCTGCGTGCACCTACGGTTTGCCTCCTGCCCTGTTGGAAATCTTCCATGGACTCTTCAATTGCCAACGCAGCCTGCGCTGGCAAACCCTGAGCCTGGGTGGTGGTGTCCACAGCTGCACCTGCAGCTAGCACTACCCTTGGGCCCATGGCAGTCGATGAAACGGACTGCCGGGTCACATGGGCGCCAGTGCCAGATGCAGAAGCTGCATCTCCCGGAACCACAGGGGGTGGTGGCATGACTGCACTGACACATGGCACAACATCGTGCCCAAGTGGCGCACCCCTGCCTCTTCCCCCTCTGCGTCCACCCTGGACACCCTGGAGTCCCCCTACTCCCTGGTCACCCCGGCCACGTCCCTCACCATGCCCACCATGAGGAGTACGCCCAGCTGAGGCGCCCCTCACCTTTGGTGGCCTCCCAACCATGGCACAGATGGAATAATGCCGGCACAGATGGAGAAGTGCCAATGGGAGGTGTACACCACAATTGTCCTGGGCAATTGGGGTGAAGGAGGTGGGATGCAAGATGTTAACAGCACCCATGCACCTGCAAGGTTGTATGTGACCCCGGTGATGAATTGATGGTCACGCAACACTCAGGCACCCAAAAAATGCAGTAAAACTGTGCACGCAACCCCTGCAGCCTACGTGCGTGGAATTAACCTCCCGCAGTACGCGGTGGAACCCAGGAACACAAAAAACACGTACGCGTGGGACACGCAGGCTACTATGACCTCGAAAACGTGTACGCGATGCACAGGGGCACCCACAGTGGGAAAAATAGCGTGCGCGACTCACTGTCAGACTAGCGCGATGATGAAAAACACGCGTAGCCAATACCCCCGCCAAAAGTAGAGATACGTCCTTGATCCGCTGTGAAGTTGTGATGGCGCACAAAACAACACGAAGTAGCAACACACACGTCGGTCTCCACAAAAGGCATGTACAGGGAACTGCTGGCCCCACTCACCTTTAACCCGTGCTGAGGGTAATGCCCGCGCGTGTCATGTCACGTACGCGCTTAGGCCCTTTCCTCAAATTACATGCATTCACACACGGACGTGTGGTTTTTTTCACGTGCTGATCCACTTTGCACCTGTGTTGAGGGAAAGGCCCGTGCGCGCTACGTCACAGACGCGCTTACACGCTAAGGGCCTTTCCTCAAATTACACACTGACGTGCACTTTTTTCACGCGCCAAATCACTATGTATCAAGCTGGCCACGCGAAAACACACGGAAGACCAAGCTCCTGCCCAAAAGGCCATTTTCCTGCCCCCAAGATCCCCGAGCATGCTCCCACCTGCCATCTGCTGATGCCTGCCTGCTGCCCACGTGCCCTGCTATTTGGTGCCTGCACATCAGCTATCTGCAGGGGTCCAGTTGCTGTGTCCACCCCTGCTGGAACAGAAGACTCCCGACTTGGATACCATCGCTCCACAGCCCAGCCCCAGGACCCAGTTGCCCACCCACGCCTGCCGGTCGGGGCAAACACTATCCGAGACCACTGGCGACCCCCAGCAGAGGGCCAGCAGCTTCAGTGAGAAAGAAGTTGGTGTCCTGGTGGAGCATGTCCTTGGGCATTATGATGCCCTCTTCAAACCATTGCGCGCCGACAAGGAAGGACGGGAGAGGATCTGGGAGGACGTTGTGGTTGCCATCAACGCGGAGGGGGTGGCAACCCGCGACATCCAGCACGTCCGGAAGCGCTGGGAGGACCTCAGGTCCAGGACCCTCAACAAGGCCCGGCGCCTCGTGAAGGCAGAAGATGCAGAGGGGTGCCGGGTCCACCTGAGCAACATCCAGATGAGGATCCTGGAACACCTAAGCCCAGCACTCCACGCCCAGATCCTTCGGAGGAAGACCCGTCTGGAGTCCAGTGGTAAGTGGCCATGCATTGCTGTGTGAAACAGGGCATGTTGGAGTGTGCTGGTAGTCAGCTACTTGCCTGTATGTGTAACATAGGCCATTTATGGATGTGTGTGCGCTGGGACATCATGGTAATGCATGTGAGACCAGTAATGCGTGAACCACATGGATGGTGCATGTGTTCCAAGGAGACATGGGGAGCTGCATGTGGAATGCACACATGAATGCATGCCAGTCCCTGTTCTTGGACATGGGAGGGGGTGAGAGATGGGTGCTGCTCTCATGTACATGTATGGTGTGTATGTCTGTGTGTCTGAGAAGCGTGTGTGTGACTTTGAAACGCCATGGATGCATGACACATGTCCGTGACGATGTGTAGATTCACTCATGCAGTCTGGTCACCATTGTATCCACTGTGTCTGTGGTGTATGAGCCATGATGCATGACCCTCCGGTGATGTGTGTGCATGGGATCAGTATGAGCCATGATGCATGTGAGTTTGAAGGCAACATTGATATCCATGGAGGGCCTTGTACATGGATGCTAATGTTGTTTGCATGTGCCGTGCCTGTTTCTGCATGTGTGTTGCGTGCATTGATCCATGTGTTCTGGAGGGACAGGATGGAAGTGACGTTTGACAGTGCCACTCATGTGTTATTGCTTCCTGTCTAGGGGACTATTGTACAGTGCCCTGATGCTTGTGTTCTATGTCTCCCTCTACGCCGCATCGAGTGAAGAAGTGGGTGGAGATGGCGCTGTGGAGCCAAGCAGCGGGGATGCCTCCACCAGCCGGCGACACAAGACCCAGCCACCCTCCTAGGAATTGCCATCATCTGGGAGTGAGGGGACTGGTGCCACGTCTGCCACTACGGCTGTAGCGGAAGGGCCGGGTGAGCCCCCACAGGGGCTTGCAATGGCGGAAGACGGTGCAGAGACATCCAGGTTGGTGGTCTCCACAGAGGAGGAGGAGCCCGCTACTGAGCCGCACATGGGGCCTGGTGGGGGTAGTACCACTGGTGCAAGTGGTGCAGTCCAGGGCCAGGAGGCAACACAGGTTACCTTGGAGGGGCCTGTGCATGTCGCTGTCCCTGACCCTGTGACTGCACCGCCATGCACCAGCAGGGATGTCCCGTCCCAGGCCCGTCCGCAGGTAGGGGGGAGGCCCACGTCATCTGGCTCTCCACTACCTGCGGACGAGGAGTCCCATGATCGTATGGGCTCCGCACTGATTGGTGTCGCGTTGCGCACACGTGACATTTGTGATGACGTGCATGCTTCCTGGGGGGAGCATGCACGCCATCACGAAGAGCTGCGTGGCAACGTGGCACTGTTGGGAGGAGCCCTGGTCGGTGGGTTCCTACATGTGTCACGCACTCTGGTGGACCTCTCGTCCTCTGTGGAGACCATGCGCCAGTCGTTCTCCCTGCCATCTTCCGGCCCAGATTCCACCAGGGCCCCCTGTGGACCTGGCCCGACCAACACAGCCAGCTTGGCAGAGATCCCATCCCTGCCACAGTCGGGTGTCGGCTGTACAGCAGGGGTGGACACCCAACAACTGGAGACCAGCAGATGGAGGATGTGCAGGCATCATCGGGCAGGGCACATGGACAGCAGCAGCAGCAGGCTCTAGGTGGGAGCGATGATGGCTCGGGACCATCAACATCAGAGGGGCAGGCATCGTCCAGAGGGCAGGAGAACCCTGGAATGGGAGTGTCTTCCGTGTGGCTGCGGTTGGACCAGCGCATAGATGCGGAGCGGCGGCGAGTGGAAGAGGTGTGGTTCACCATGGTCAGGGCGGAGTTCTCCATGCATCGGGCATTGAGGCGGGCTGAGTGCATCGAGGCAACTCGCAGGAAGTTGGAACAGGCCATGAGTGCATCCCTGCGAGACCTCGGGGCCAGGACAGAGTCCCACCTCCAGGAGATAGACATGGAGTTCGATGATGCCCTGGCCCGCAACATCACAGAGTGAGCCACAGGACTTGCCCGCCGCCATTGTATATAGTTAGTTAGTGATAGGTTTCCTTTCTTTTTTTTTATTTTGGGACGCTTAGACAATGCCCCACATTTTTGTATATAGTTGTAAATTAGGTAGGGTTTTGTATATAGGTTTCATTTCATTTGTTGGGCTCATGGACCCTTGTTGCAATATTTGTACATAGTTGGACAGTGGATTTTTTTTCTTACATCATTTACCCTCACCATGGATCAATGGATTTTTGGGATTTTGGTTTCCTTTGGATTTACTTTGGTGGACAAGGATTTTTGACAAACTTTATTTTGGATTCATTTGGATTGTGTCATCATTATTATTTTTTTTGTTTTGGACGTGCCTTTTTTTCTTGTTTATGATTATTTACATGCTTTGAATCATTTTTATTATGTTTGTGCACAATACATTTTGATTTCTTACTTCCATGTGTGGTATTTGCTCTTTGGTTTACTGCATGTCACAATGTGGGTTTACACAATCACTCGCACCCAGTGTGTGTGTGTGACGGACATGTCTTGATGTGCATATTTGACTTTTGGTTAGTGACAAGTAATAGGCCTTTCAGTGTGGGGTGGATGGGAAACTTGATTGTGTCTAAAGACTGGGGTGGCGTGCAGTGGGATTTTGGTGGACATGAGGCCCATGAATGTGCATCTTCATGGCATGTTGGGTGGGGACCTGAGTCGGGGCCTGACCCTCAATGCTGAGTGGATGTGGGTGCTGGGGGACATGAGTCGGGGCCTGCTGGCAGGTGCCCGTCAATGCTGGGTGGATGGGGGTGTTGGGGGACATGAGTCGGGGCCTGCTGGCAGGTGCCCTTCAATGCTGGCTGGATGTGGGTGCTGGGGGACATGAGTCAGGGCCTGCTGGCAGGTGCCCGTCAATGCTGGGTGGATGAGGTGCTGGTGGACATGAGTCAGGGCCTGCTGGCAGGTGCCCGTCAATGCTGGGTGGATGGGTGTGCTGGGGGACATGAGTCGGTACCTGACCCTCAATGCTGGGTGGATGGGGGTGCTGGGGGACATGAGTCGGGGCCTGCTGGCAGGTGCCCATCAATGCTGGGTGGATGTGGGTGCTGGGGGACATGAGTCGGGGCCTGACCCTCAATGCTGGGTGGATGGGGGTGCTGGGGCACATGAGTCGGGGCCTACTGGCAGGTGCCCGTCAATGCTGGGTGGATGGGGGTGCTGGGGGACATGAGTCGCGGCCTGCTGGCAGGTGCCCGTCAATGTTGGGTGGATGGGGGTGCTGGAGGACATGAGTCGGGCCTGACCCTCAATGCTGGGTGGATGTGGGTGCTGGGGGACATGAGTCGGGCCTGCTGGCAGGTGCCCGTCAATGCTGGGTGGATGGGGGTGTTGGGGGACATGAGTCGGGGCCTGCTGACAGGTGCCCTTCAATGCTGGGTGGATGTGGGTGCTGGGGGACATGAGTCGGGCTTGACCCTCAATGCTGGGTGGATTGGGGTGCTGGGGGACATGAGTCAGGGCCTGCTGGCAGGTGCCCGTCAATGCTGGGTGGATGAGGTGCTGGTGGACATGAGTCAGGGCCTGCTGGCAGGTGCCCGTCAATGCTGGGTGGATGGGTGTGCTGGGGGACATGAGTCGGTACCTGACCCTCAATGCTGGGTGGATGGGGGTGCTGGGGGACATGAGTCGGGGCCTGCTGGCAGGTTCCCATCAATGCTGGGTGGATGTGGGTGCTGGGGGACATGAGTCGGGGCCTGACCCTCAATGCTGGGTGGATGGGGGTGCTGGGGCACATGAGTCGGGGCCTACTGGCAGGTGCCCGTCAATGCTGGGTGGATGGGGGTGCTGGGGGACATGAGTCACGGCCTGCTGGCAGGTGCCCGTCAATGTTGGGTGGATGGGGGTGCTGGAGGACATGAGTCGGGCCTGACCCTCAATGCTGGGTGGATGGGGGTGCTGGGGGACATGAGTCGGGGCCTGCTGGCAGGTTCCCATCAATGCTGGGTGGATGTGGGTGCTGGGGGACATGAGTCGGGGCCTGACCCTCAATGCTGGGTGGATGGGGGTGCTGGGGCACATGAGTCGGGGCCTACTGGCAGGTGCCCGTCAATGCTGGGTGGATGGGGGTGCTGGGGGACATGAGTCACGGCCTGCTGGCAGGTGCCCGTAAATGCTGGGTGGATGGGGGTGCTGGGGGACATGAGTCAGGGCCTGCTGGCAGGTGCCCGTCAATGCTGGGTTGATGGGGTGCTGGGGGACATGAGTCAGGGCCTGCTGGCAGGTGCCCATCAATGCTGGGTGGATGGGTGTGCTGGGGGACATGAGTCGGTACCTGACCCTTAATGCTGGGTGGATGGGGGTGCTGGGGGACATGAGACGGGGCCTGCTGGCAGGTGCCCATCAATGCTGGGTGGATGTGGGTGCTGGGGGACATGAGTCGGGGCCTGACCCTCAATGCTGGGTGGATGGGGGTGCTGGGGTACATGAGACAGGCCCTGACCCTCAATGCTGGGTGGATGTGGGTGCTGGGGGACATGAGTCAGGACCTGGCCCTCAATGCTGGGTGGATGGGGGTGCTGGGGGACATGTGTCAGTGCTCACTTTTGTGTGGTGACATGTGGGCTGGCTGCGGGGCTTCCCCAGGGTGGATGGGCTGCCTATGGGACATGGCCAGAGGTGCAGTGTGTTCCCCTGTGTTTTGGTCTGCCTGCAGGCCCTGAGTAGGTGGGAGAGGGCACACCTGGGAGCACACACACTGCCAATTCGTTGGGGCACACCCGAAATACACGTACCCCGCTCTCACAGGGCCAATCGCATGTGATTCTCCCTGCGCACTCCCGAAATACACGTACCCAGCTCGCATAGGGACAATCATGTGTAAAATTTCCTGCGCACCCCCGAAATACATGTACCCCGCTCGCACAGGGCCAATCGCGTGTAAAACTTTCCGTGCATCCCCGAAATACACGTACCCCGTTCGCACAGGGCCATTCACGTGTGATTCTCCCCGCGCACCCCCGAAATACATGTACCCCGCTCGCATAGGGCCAATCATGTGTAAAATTTCCTGCGCACCCCCGAAATACATGTACCCCGCTCGCACAGGGCCAATCGCGTGTAAAACTTCCTGTGCACCCCCGAAATACACGTACCCCATTCGCACAGGGTCTATCGCATGTGATTCTCCGGGCGCACCACCGAAATACACGTACCCCGCTCGCACAGGGCCAATCGCATGTAAAAATTCCTGTGCACCCCGAAATACACGTACCCCACTCGCACAGGGCCAATCGCATGTAAAAATTCCTGTGCACCCCCGAAATACACGTACCTCACTCGCACAGGGCCTATCGCATGTGATTCTCCCCGCGCAACCCCGTAATACACGTACCCCGCTCGCACAAGGCCAATTGCGTGTGATTCTCCCCGCGCAACCCAAAAATACACGTACCCCGCTCGCACAGGGCCAATCGCGTGTAAAACTTCCTGCGCACCCCCGAAATACACGTAGCCCGCTCGCACATAGCCTATCGCAGGTGATTCTCCCCGCACACCCCCGTAATACATGTACCCCGCTCGCACAGGGCCAACCACATATGATTCTCCCCGCGCAGCGGGGTATGTGTATTCGGAGGGGTGCACGGGGAGTTTTACAGGCGTATTCGTGGTTGGGGGGCTGTATGCTGGTCCACTGGCCTGTGCGCCATGTACGGGATTTGTGCGCTGTTCATGGCGCATGGGGAGGGGTTGGGCGCGTAACTGCCGCTGCTGCAGGGTCGCTGCACCACTCTGCGCCACGGCTAGTTATGGATGTTTAAATCCATGAATACGCTGTGGGCGGAAATGTATTTTGGCGCCAGCCACGTGGGCCACTTGTGCGCTGAATTCTATGAATTACCCCTAAGAGTCTGGACCAAGGAGCTGGTTTTAATAGAGGTATCGGAAATATCAAAGGCGGCATACCTGGGATCTAATTTACCAAGGTGTTGGGTAGTGCCGACCATCATAAGTTCGGTTTTGTTCCCATTAAGGGATAGTGAATTGTTAAACATCGACTCCTCAATCAGAGAATAGATAGAAGTGATCCTTGACCGATTCCTCTCTTATTCGCCAGTCATCTCGATCAATATCTGGGTATCATCAGCATAGTTAGTGTAACCCACACCAAAGCTATCCAGAAGATCAAAGAAAGGATGAATATAGAGGTTAAAGAGGGTGGGAGAAAGGCAAGCACCCTGCTGAACAATGCATGTAAGAACTTGGGCAAGTGACTTAAATCCACCGGAGACTAAACAGGCCGAGCAGGGTCCCAAAAAGGAGGCCAGCCTTCCCAAGGCGCTACTTGTATAGTTAGCGATGGTCTCCAACCTCTCCAACAGAAGACAATGGTCAACAAGGTCATATGCTGCAGAGAGGTCAAGGAGCATCAACATAGCGACCTCACCAGAGTCAACAACACAGCTCAGATTGGCCTTAAGGTTCAACAGAGCAGTTTCAGTGCAGTGAATTGCAATTGCAGATTGCAAAGAGCCCAAGAGCCAATTTTCCTTAATATGTTTCTGAAGCTTCAGGTAAGCAACCTCTCCAGAATCTTCAACAAGAAAGTAGCATTGGTGAGCGGACGGTAGTTCTCTATGACAGCCGGATGAAGAGAGACCTTCTTGATAACAGGGGAAATCCAGACATTTTTGAGAAACGCCTTCACTGTAGAGGTGACAAAGGCGGAATTAACTCATTTAGTGACAAAAGGGGCTAGACAGTCAAAAGATTCTTTAATTTTAGATGGTGGACAGAGATAATCAGGGCAGGAAGATGGCTTCATATTGCGAATGATATTAGAGTGTTCAGCTTCCGTCATTTCTTTAAAGTTAAAAACAGGGATAGTGCAATTAAATGTTTCAGTGCACTCAAGTTCCTTGGAATGGACATTGGTCAAGATGGCATGACCAGTGCTTAGGAGATCTTATCCTAATGGATATTAGGTTTCTTACTAAATCCCTATTGAATATTGTAGCATTACTGATAACTTTTTGTAATAGGAGGAAAAGGATTATCTTTCCTTTCAAATTGCTTAAGAATGGTGAAGAATTCTTTTTGGTAGGAGTTGGCTGTTTCAATGCGTTCTTGATAATAGTGGTGTTTAGCAGCCAACATGGACAGTTTATTCTCAGAGTTGGCTCTATGATGAGCTGCCAGAGTCAGTTGAAAAAAATGGCCCTCATCCCGAGTTTGGAGGTAGCCATGGCGCTATTAACGCTATTAGCGCCATGGCTGCCTCCAAAATCGTTCCGACTCTGGTCTGGTGAATGGAGTAATTACCGGTCCAGTCCGAGGTCGGCACGACCAGTAATTCCCCATTCACCAGATCCATTCCCCATTCCCATTGAGCCCCGATAGGGCTCAATGGGAATGGGGAAGGCGGCAATAACGGTAACGTAAATTACGGTACCGTTATTGACCCCGGTATCCCTTTGCGGGTCCCGTCCTTAACGCCTGCTAAAACCAGGCGTTAAGGAAGGACCCACAAAGGGACCTCGGAATAAGGCACAAAGGGATTACTGGCACCATTGTCATTACCGGTGCCCGGTATCCCTTTGCGCCGAGCTTGTAATGAGGGCCAATGTCTGCCAGAACTGCTCTTTTTGTCTTTTACTTGTTCGAAGGTGAAAAATTTTATCATAGAACGATGATTTACCAAAGGTTTCAGTCTTCACAGTTTGAGTAGAAAGAGGTGCAAGAGAGTTGTCATTGGCTGCAATAGTCTCATTGTATCGATCAGTGAGAGTCACAACATTGTTTGAGGGAGTAAAGGCAAAGATTGTTCAGGGAAAGTCGCAGGGTGATTTTATGGCTATCTCCTTCAAACTCCAGACTCTTTCTTGTGTCAATCCTAACTTAAACACGTTATAGAGCCTTTGAGAATCTACCAGTCATTCCTGCACCCATCTTATGTAATTTTCCAACCCAGCCCTAAGGCACATTTGGGCAGCATTGGGCACATCACCTGATAATGTAACAAATTCCTTCCTTCCTCTTTACCGCTCAGAACAATGGGTATATATCTTCCAGGTCTCTTTTTCACAACCTCACAGCACCAGCTCTACATCTGTCCTGCAAATGCAGTTTTCACTCTTCTCTTTATTCTCTGAAACTTGCAAACCACAGCCAGCATATTTTGCGTTTATCTTATTATTATTTTTATTTCCTCTGCTGACTGAGGCATTTGTACAATGTTAGACCAAGGCTTTATGGAATTCTGAATCTCATTAATGACTGTTGTTTATACCTTGTTATGGTCTACTTAAAGTAGACAACATTAAAACATTATGACTGTGCCACAACTTTGACTATAATGGCGTGTGTGTGATATTTTGATGTTTATGGTTTTGTACTGGTTTTTTAAATGCATTTTATTGTACGCTTGGCAAATACATTATGTTTATATTGACTAGTTGAACTCGCTATAGTGACACTGTCAAAGGCGGCCACAAACTTGGGCACATGCTGAAACTAGTTGGTCTTCTGTTCTTCCATCGCCCTATGTAGCCTTGATGTGTGTTCATGCGTATTTTCTACATTGTGTATTGTGTACTACTTTGAATTGTATGATGGTAGTAGACGTTTGGCTCACATTATTGTGATTGCAATACGGCCAATGTCTTTAAATAGTCTCATATTGCAATATGACTTCAATGATTTTATAACAGAGTCATTTGATTACACCTGTTAGTGCAATTCACCTTTTCTGTATAATAAAAAAGACAGCTGTTAACCCTACCGCTCCAAGCATATCACATTGTTTTTTGCACACATCGGGCCTCATCACGAGTTTGGCCATATCCGCTGTGAGTTGTGGTGCAAAAAACACCTTATCACAAGCTGGCAGGCATGTGCACATGGAATGGGCGTTGACACAAATAGCGTTCAGTTGCAATATTGGCAGAGAACTCAAAAACTCAGCGTAAATTGCATTACTCTGGTGTCTCGCTAGCGCTGCAGGAAATGCATCACTGCTGGAATTGGAAACAAAGCGGTGGCCATTTTGGAAATCACAATCCACCGAAAATAGATGCCCCTGGAAGCCACCCACACCAACAAATGACCACAAATGTCTCAGGAGTGTGTGAAGGGCAAGTATGCCCTGGCCAAAGAGCGTACACCTAGGTTTTTGGACTCAGAACTGTCAATACTGGTAGAGGAGGTCATTTCCCACAAGGATGAGCTCTATGGCCCCAACAAGAAATGACTGGCTCACAGCGGCGTAACCACATCTGGATAGACATCAGCCAGAAGGTCACTGCGGCTGGCCGTGTCCCCAGGGATGGAGAGGAATTCCACAAGCGATTCAATGACCTACAGGTCCGTGTCCAGGCCTCCTGGCACAGCACAGGCGTGAGACCATGGCAACTCGTGTAGGACCCCCATCACCACCACTGAAGCTGATACCATGGATGGTGCAGTGCTCTACCCTCATTGACATGTCATCCATTGAGGGAGTGGGAGGATTGGAGGCAGGCACCAGCACCCAGAAGGCTGGAGGTGAGTCAACCCCCCCTTGCAACTTGCATTGTTAATAAGCCACCACTCCATCCCCAGTGTGAATGTTCGACAGCCGGGCACTGTGAATGGGTGCAGTGTGTATGATCAACCACAGCCACCCACAACTGCACCCTTGTACCAGTGCACCTAGACAACCCCAGGGATCCAGAGCTGTGAGTAGGGCAGTTAATGGACACATGCAGGTACCATGGCTCACACATCCATGGCAGGCACAGCAATGTCAGGTGTGCATGTGTAGTACCAAACCACCCATCACTGACTTCAGCATGCCAGCTGTGCATTTTCATCACATTCATGAAAATTCTATCCCAATAATTCTGAACTGTGCCCCCCACATAGTATGCCCCAGTAATACCAAAATCGTGAATACTAAACAGGTCAGGCCCAAGCATTATTGAAACTGTACAACACCCCGCCTGCAAGCCTTGAAATTCATTAAATTAATTGAGGTGCCCTGTCCTCATGCCATACCTTGGATGATGAGGAGGCAGGCCCATCCTGACGTCAGCCTAGACGTGCCTCCACCAGCACAATCACCCCGCGAAGGGCCCAGCAGGATATACCAAGGCGGAGGACCCCCCCCACCACACCAGCGCTCAACACCTCGGCACCCCCGAGCCACCAGGGGCTCACCACCTCGGTGCACACAAGCCACGAGGGCCACCTCACCAAGCGCATCCCAAGCCACTGGGGGCTCACAGGCTTATGTACCCTGCAGGCATGCATGCATCCCCTGAGAGCATTGTGGATGATGAGGAGGCAGGCCCATCCTGACGTCAGCCTAGACGTGCCTCCACCAGCACAATCACCCCATGAAGGGCCCAGCAGGATATACCAAGGCGGAGGAGCCACCCCACCACACCAGGGGGTAAACATTATGCATAAGGCACGTTGAACCATAAACGATGATATTCCCTATTTTTGACCCCTACAGGATCACAGACAGACACTGAAAACCCACGCACTGCGACACCTGCTCCCCCAGCAACGAAAAAGCCCAGGAGAGATGAGACAGGGGACACCGCCACCACCTCAAGGGGACCTGGGAGGAGTGTTCAGCAGTAGAGGGCCAAAGGCAGCAAGGGCACCAGTTCTACGCAGCCTGAGGCCACGTCTGCTGCTATTGTTGCACCCACGGCAGTGTGTCCCATTACGCGTGAAACCAGCAAGGAGGGCACGCACTCGGCTGCCACCAGTTCAACTGGTGAGGCAGCAACCACCGCACCACTTTCGGATGAGGAGGAGGCAATTGACGTTCTGGATCGAAGCCAGACCCCCAGCCCAAACGGTCCATTGAGCCTAGCCCAAGGCCATCATCAGGATCAGGAAGCCATGGAGGATCAGCCATCCACATGTGACCTGGGGGTCGCGCGCCCACGGACCTGCCGCTATTAGTGGCACCGTACTTACCGGTTCCGCTAATAGCTGCAAGTCCGGGTCGTAATTGGCTAGGGAATTTAGCGGTACCGGTAATCCCTTACCGGTACCGTTATTCCCTCACCGCACAACGTGTAATGAGGCCCAGGATCTTTACCCGGCATGTTGCCAACTTTTCTTTTCAGATTCCCTAGACTCCAAACAGAATTCTTCCCAAATCACCTCCTTATCAGTGTCCAAAACTAGAAAACTAACCCACCAGTTGTCCAAAAATGTACATTATCTGTGCCCCCTTGAGGAGAAGGAGGGAAGATTCTATGCCCCGGTCCAAATACAGGGGCAGTGTACAATTTTGGCACTGGTGGACACTGGATCCCAAGCTACCCTTCTGTCCAAAAAGGCCTTTGATAAAATGAATTCGGGAAGTGGGGAGAATTAGCAAATTCCTCTCACTCCTCTTCCTTGACAACTTCAGAACTTTGACAGGAAGGAAATTCCCATCGAGGGGACTGCGGATTTGGATATTAGAATTGGGCGACACAAGGTGAAGCACCCGGTCATGGTTGTGAATCCAGAGGGAACCCCTTGTTTACTAGGGAATGACCTCCAGCGAAGGTTGTCACCCCTAATAAACTGTGTAAACAAGTAAACTCTGGACCCAGACTAGCCGACCCATAAAATTAAAACAGAGTGTCAACCATGGTAGTTTAAACGGCACCTTCCACACGGTTGAACAAAAACCTGACCAAGTAGAATTTCACTTCCAGAATAACCAAATTCCAGACGTGACAGTAATAGCAGTAGGACAACAAACTGATGATGGGGGGTCCTCTCTATTTATGAAAATCAACCTTCCTTCCAGTCTAAGGTGGCATTCCACACTGGAAGGAAGCACTCTGAAATTCTTTACCAATTCATAATCAGGCATTCCCACTCCTATAGTCCAGAAAGATGAGAAATCAGCTCAGAGCATGGCTGATATTCAGCAAATGGGAGAGCAGTTGTTCATCCCTGTTCTGTTAAATGAAGGGAAGGACTCTGTTCTCGCCCGAGTGTGTGTGAACAATGGTAAGAGCTTCATCAGCGAAGCCATGTTCTGCCAACTCCCAAAAGATCCAGCCATTCCCACATTTAGACTGGTAGACAAATGGGAAATGGATCTGGAAACACCCAATTCCAAACATCTCCTGCCAAGCAAGTGTATGCTCAAAATCTCCATAGGCAACAAGAGCATAGTTCATAATTGTTGGGTCATGCGAGACGTCACTGCCGCCTTTTACTTAAGCGGTGACATTCTCAATCGCTTTGCCATTAGTTTGGACCTAATAAACTTCAAAGCTTGGTCCCGATTAGCGGATAATCCCATGGGCTTTAATAACCCAGAAAAAGCATTTAGGTCAGCTCAACTGCTGCCTTATGCAGTTGAAATTCAGATTGGAGAGGAAGTCACCATCCCAGAAAGGACCCGACAATTCTCCCAGGAAGTGAAAGTTAAAAGAGGACATACATTGAAAAACCCTGATGCCTATATTCATCTGAATGCTTCTATCCAACAACAAGGGTTGGGGGTAAACCCAACACCACTAGTCAATGTAGAACATGACACCATTCCAATAGACAATAGAGGTGGATAACAGCGACTTAAAGAGTATCACTCTAGCCGCAGGCACCATTATTGGAATGGTGGTTGATGACTGACATTTTTCCATAGATTAAGGCAATGAACTGTTAGGACCAATCCCCAAGGACTGTTTTGACAGTGTTAGTGATGACAACACAACACCAGACAGGATCTTTACCCGGCATGGGGGGAACTTCCTGGTGTACACTTCCTGCCCTTATGGTAAGGAAAATGTGACTTGTGACTTCGGGAGGGATGTGGATATTTTCCAGGTCCATGGGGGCTGCCTTCCCCACCTGAAGCAACCAGTCCAAATCAGCACCTTGACCAGGGACTTCTCCACCCAGCTGGAGGAGGCCACTAAGATAGCAAAACCAGAAGTCTTTCCAGGCTTCAGGCAGATGGTTGAAGAGAGAGACAACCTAGCTGATGCCTGTGAGACTCTGGAGCAGAAGCAAAAATTGAGACAAGTTTTCTTGGATTTTCAAGATCTCTTTGCGGTGGACTCATATGACTGTGGTTGCACCGACATCCACACAACAACCATTCCTACGGACCCTGGCATGACTCCAGTGTTTGTGAAGAAATATCACTTGCCTCTCGCATCAATGGAGTCCCTTACTGAAATAATTAAGAACCTTGAGTCCCGTGGGATAATCAGTCCAGTCCACAGCACGTTCAATAATCCGGTGCTGGGGATATTGAAGCCAAACGGCCAGTGGAGACTCTGCGCTGACCTTAGGGAGCTCAACAAATGGGTTCCCGATGGCCTCTTCCCTACATTGACCAAGGGCTGGCCCAGATACAGGGGTCACAAGTATTCACTGCAATAGACCTGACTAATGGATACTGGACTGTACCTGTCAGTAGGGAGGACCAATACAAGCTGTCCTTCATCTTTGGGGGGCAGCAGTGCACATTGACCTGGACTCCCTTTGGATACATCAACTCTGGCAATGAATTCAACATTTTTCTACATAAGGCCATGCCCGACCTAGGTGAAAGGGGTAACCTGGCTTATGTAGATGATGTTCTCATCAAAAGCTCAGCTGTGGAGGAACACATAGCGGAGATCCGTTATGTTCTGACACAGTTGAGGGCTGCCGGAGCAAAACTTTCCTTTCAAAAGGCACAGTGGTGTAGAACCCGTGTACATTTCTTGGGGCATGAGATTACTCCCCAGGGTCTCTGTCCCCAGGAAAAGAAAGTGGAAGCACTCCATAAATTGAAAGACCCCACAACTCTGCGGGAACTAAGGAGCCTCCTTGGACTGACTAATTACAGCAGAAAGTTTATTGAGGACTACGCAGAGATCACAAGACCCCTGATTCATCTTTTGAAGGGGGCGGGGGGTCAAGTGGGAATGGGGTCCAGAACAAGCCGAGGCAGTAAGACAACTAAAAAGAAGCCTCTCAAAAGCGCCTTGCCTAGCATACCCTGTCAGAAACAAGGAGTTCTTCTTGGAGACAGGGTTCTCTAATAAATGCTTTCCTGCAGCATTATATCAAAAGCATGACAAGGTCAATAAAGTAATCTCCTATGCGAGTAAAACTTTATCCTCAGTGGAGGAAAAATTAAACGATTGTGAGAAGGCACTCCTGGCAACGGTGTGGGCATTGAAGAATTACCGACCGTTTATCCAGGGGGAACACATCATAGTGGAGACTCCACACCAGCCTATGCATATCTCCAAAGTGACAGAATCCGGGCCGGAAATGTGAGTAATTCCCAATGGATTCTGTCAATGCAAGGCTTTCCTGTGGAGGTCAGATATGGCCAAAACAAGAAGAGTCCCCTCGCGCAGGTTCTGGCTGACTTGCATGATTGTGCCAGAGAAAACTGTCTCGAGGTAGAAAGTCTAAAAATCAAGGACAACATGGAGGCATACCTCAATTCCCCACACAAAGTCTTTGAATAAGACAAGTGTGAGGGAATGCCCACTGTCTATGTGGATGGATGCTCTTACGATGTTGACAACAATGGGGAAAAAGAACTTGTGGCCGGCATAGGGAATGCATGGGTGAATGAGACCCCAGAACCCTCTGCTGGGTGCAAGATTGGTCCCTGAAGTAGTCAAGTGGCAGAGTTGATGGCTGTGCATCAAGCCATCCTCACTGCTGTCCAACATCAACACCATGAACTGGTCATAATCACAGATTTGGATTATGTATGGAACGGGTTCGTGGAGCACCTGGTTAACTGGAATACCAGAGGCATGCTATGTGCTAATAATAAACGCTTGAAACATGGGAAATTAATTCAAAACATTTATGATCTGGTCACCTCGAATGGGATGAACATCTGCTGGAAAAAGATTAAGGGTCATTCTAAAGTAGAGGGACCAGACAAAACTGGAAATGACTTAGCTGATCAGCTTGCCAAAACCAGAGCCATCCAAGGGGATCTACTAGAGATTGAGTACCTGTTGGGGGAAAAACAGGTCACTGCTATCACTAGGTCCCAGACAAATGCTCAAAATGAACTCTGAACTGCACAATGGAGTAAGGAGACCCCAAATTCTGATTTGATTACGGCTCAAAAAAGCGATCCAATAATTGGTAAGTTTTATCAACACATTGAGGACCCTGAGAACTTTCCCCTGATGGATACCGATTACATAGGGAAATAGGACCTCAGAGTGTTGATGAAATGTCCAAAAATGTTCCGAATCCAAGTCGGTTTGTTGGTAAGGAAATCCCTAGCTAGCCATGATCAGTGGGTGGTTCCTACCTCATTCCAAAGCCTGATGTTAAGTCACGCCCATGATGCAGCCACAGCCGGTCATAGCGGGTTTCATACAACACTTGAAATCTTAAGAGAGGTTGCATACTGGCCACACATGGGGCAGGACCTCGACCAGTACTTAAAGGGGTGTCTTGTGTGTGCACAATTTCAGCCAACATCCCTCACACACCATGCGCCTCTCCAAAAGAGAGGGATGACACTGTCATGGTCAGATTTGCAAGTCGACTATATCGGGCCCGTGATTCACTCCTCTAGGGGGAACAAGTACATGTTGACCGTGCCTGTTTACTAAATGGGTAGAATGTCTCCTGGCCCCAAATTAAAAGGCAGAAACAGCAGCTGCCCTGTGTTTTGGACTACCCCAAAGGATCAAGTTAGACCGAGGTAGCCACTTCACCAGCGAAGTAATGACAAAGATGCGGGAGATACTTGGGGTCAAAAGGAAGCTACCCATTGCTTACCGGCTAGCCTCTAGTGGTTCAGTAGAGATACAATAAGACATTTGTGAGCATAGTAAAAAAGTTTGTGGCAGATTCAGGGCCAAGTTGGGATATTCGATTACCTCTTGTCCTAATGGCCATCAGATCTACCCCTTCATCTGCAACTAAAATGTCACTGTTTGAGCTGATGACTGGACGCAGGATGGTGCTTCCCCAGCATCTGCTCTGCAGAACCCAAGAGCAGACATTGATCAATGCCTCCACAACTCATGAGTATGTTGAACATCTAAGAAAACACCTTCAACATGATTTTGCCTATGCTCAGCGAAATCTAGAGAGATCTGCAGACAGCATGAAGACCCACTATGACTTAAAGACTACGAGAAAAGAATACAATGGAGGAGACTGGGTCTACTTATACAATTTCCAAAGGAACCAGGTCAAACAGCGCAAATTTTCCCTTCCTGGAGGGGTCCTTTTGAAATTGTAGACAAAATCTCACCAGTCGCCTACAAAATCTGTATCCCCAAAGGCAGTTTGACAGATGGGGAAGATAAGTGGGTCCATATTAACCAACTGAAGTGTTGCCATCCTAGTCACACTCTGCAGCAACTGAAGGAGTCTTCTGGAACCCCAGAAGGGGTCACTCCAGCTCCCTAGAATCCAACTATAAAATCTTCTATATATAGTCCATAAATTACAATAAAAAAATGTGTCCTGATTGTCAAAATGTATGTTTCCGCCCCACTATATTAATAGTGGTGGGGAAATGTCTACAAATATGCTTTTGCTTTGTCATCCTAGGATTGGAAACCATGGAGACGAAGACCAAGGAGGACTACCCAGGGACCGGAGGAAAGATCCAAGTGGCCCGGAGTATAGCTCGATACACACATCAGGACTGGGCGAGGAGAACTTGTCGATCCACCCCTAATGGAAGAAAAGATGATGGACTTTGCCCTTTTGGAACCAATAGAAATGAGACTGACATCCAAGTCTTACGACTTCCCATTGATGCACGATCAACGCCAAATCACAAGGGGGGGCTTGTGGGATGTTCTAACCCATTAGTCTATGCCCTGCAACATTACTGTGTGCTGTTTGCATCAAAACAACAGAATGGCCGCCGAAAAGCCTTATGCGCGCTAAAAATCGCCCAGAAGTGCTCAAGAAAACATGAAAAATAGGCTGCCAATCAATTTTTCCCATGTCAGTGGTAACACAGGAGACCACTGCCAAAACCTATCATTTGGCTGCCCACAGAGGAAAATCAAACTACTTGAAAATGCAGTGCAGCATTGCAAGTGAAACCCAGAACTGCATTAAAAATCTGTTTTTCCCTGGATGTGGAAAGTGCAAAAATCATGGTTCCCAAACATCACAAAAGATCCAACATCCTTGTTGGGTGTTAAACATCACTTTATTTAAAGAATTCACTTAAGCCCAATGTCAGCAGAAGTACATTTCATCAGAAGAAAATCCACATTCAAAGATGCTTGCATTGGAAAAATATGTCAGATATGGGCACAGTACCGCTGCTCGCCTGTGTCAGAAACTGTCATTTACTTAACCTGTCAGTTTAAAACTTGTACATTAAAATCAAAGTATGGAAAAGAAAAGACTTCCTATCATAAGCAATATAGGTTGTACAATTCAATCTCTATGTTTTAGAAAGGCTGAAATTAAGAGATTTGTGGCTATATTTGTTAAAAATGTTAATTGTATTTTAGAAAAAGACTATTTTAAACATTGTTTTAAAAGTGAGTTAACGCCAGCCACACTGAGCTTCAAAGACATTCCACAACTTCTCCCAAACAAAGGAATCTTCCCCCTGCTCTTTGCTGAGGAACTGGCAGGGAGGTGTTAGTGGAGGTGGTAGGGGTCTTTGGCCTGTTGCTCTGACAGGAAACAAAAGACTCCCTTAAATGAAAGGAAATGGAATTGTGGCCATCAACAGAAACCCACTGCTGGCAGGAAGAGGCTCAGGTTGCTCTGGCCCAGCCAAAACCTTGGGGGCGGGATTAGAATGAAAAATTGTATCTGGAGCAGTAGAAAATATATTTTTGAGAAAAAGACTCATGGAAAACCGTGACAAACTGGTAAATATCTGAAATGTATAGGTTGTTAAAATGAAAATGTGGCTCACAGTTTAAAACTACTCTGGAATTTGTGTGATGTTCAGAGACTGAACCACGAAAATGTTGATACTGTAGCAATGGTGATAATGCAAGGAATATGAAAAGTTACAGGATGGTGCCCGGGTGTTATGCGCATGTATGGAGAACAATATGTACAGATCTGACACTGGGTAACCAACCAAAAGCGCGAATAACTGTCATTTGTGAACCAAAACTCTTAAGAAGATGGGACTTGGACAGATGCGTGCCTTATTTAATTTGGGATGTAAATATGTATTATTAGCAAGTTGGTGATATTGTAAATATGCTTTATATGAAAAATAGATTTTCTGTGTAAAAACAAAGGGGAGGTTTGTTCCCTGGACCATAAACACAGCATCTTCATGACACATCATGACACCCTGTTTCTTTCTCAAATCAGGAGAGAGGGAATACTTTGACCAATCAGTTTCCTAGAGGGTGGGCATTGTATAATCAGCCTATCCAACCCCTTGGGAAATATATAAATAGGGACTGTTGAGGACCTAGAGACACACACACATTTACCCATCAACTGATTTACTGGCGAAGCACTCTGCAGGAAGAAACCAGATCAAGACTTCAGAACTCTGAAAGCAGAAGGCCCAAATCCAAAGCTAAACCCTTCCTCGCTGGCCTTTAAAATCTTGCAACCTGATTTTAACCCCAAACTTCCAAAGGGGCACAACAAATTCAACAGCCGGGCTGTGCTGTTTTTGTGCTTCTTGCCAAGAACTCTTGCTAGAACCCAGAGATCCAGACCAGTAGAGCAGAGCTGTAACCCAGAACCAACCCGTCAGATCCAGTCCAGAGGGCCGTGCAGAGACAGACTGCCGTGCTGAGAGCAGAACTAAGCACCTGTATCCAGTCCGGTGGCTAGCAGAATTCCAGTCCAGAACCTTTTTGACCAGATCTCTGACGGTCCCATTCCAAAACCATAGTTGTGAGTATCTAGCATAGAATTGTCCATAGCCAATCTCTTATCCTTAAGTAATCCTATCCAATCCACTATATCATATCCAGAACTGCATTGTAGAATCTCTTTTGTCTGTTCTGAATCCTTCCCTCATCCATATAATCCTGTGATAATTGTAATGATAATCATCTTTGCACTAATATATATTTGCTGAAGAAAGGCAAGTGTCGCAGCGGGCAAAGATCAGACAGGCAGGCGCCTCTGGACTGGTGGCTGTACAGTTGGTATCTTGCATCTTCATAGTCCCTTAGTGTAAAGCCAATACTTGTTTATAATCTTCAAAAGCACATCTTTCATTTCAAATCTTGACTCTTTTTGAGAAAAATTGACCTTTACTAAAACCTCCATAACTTCTGAACCGTACATTCTAGGAACGCAATGTAAGTGTCAAATTGAAGCTAACATCCTCAGCTTTGCAATATACCAACTACTTATTGTTTTGCCGCAATCACATTTCCCGCGCACGGAAAAGGTTGCCGCATTTCTGCATTTGGCTAAATTTCAGCACATGTAAAATAGTTATTTCTTTGCATTCAACCTCTTAATTCAGTTTCCTATCTGCCAGCCATTCAATCATCATTGCTAGTGTATACCTGGAACTATCCAAAGCGGCTCCCACTAGTTCTGAATCCCTTTTAGTGATTTAAATCAATTTTTAGCATTTTCCCATTCATTTCAAATCACATTCAAAAGCAATTGACCTGTTTTTGAATCAATCCTGTTTTTCTCTAAGCTTGCTGGGGGGAATTGGGATTGAAACTGCATTGGTTAAGAGTGTTTATTCCTGAAACCTGTTTTCTCTCCTTTCATCTCTATATTGCATATTAGGGAGGATTGAGTAGTATCAGGGGGAAAGAGTGATTACATTGCATTTGATTGAATTAATATCAAGTTTTATTTCTGTGCTGCATTAATTTCCTATCATTGCATTTCATTGAACCCACACAAAGTTCTATAATATGCTACATTATTCTTCTCACCCATACTCCTATTGATTAAAGAGAGTGTTGGTATTGTAATATCACCCAACGCTGATCATTGTATACTTATTAATAGTGTGATATCTAGATATTGTTCAAATTCATAAAAGTGTGATATTTATATTGTTCAATTCATACAATAAATCTTTTAACTTTGCAAAACAACCTACTTCTTGGTTCAGTGAGACCGGGGGGGATTCAAAGAGAGGGGCGTTATAAAAGGGTACATTGATTAGAAATAAAAGAACTTTAGACATAAAAATATATAATTAAGGGTTCTAGCTGGGCATCACATGCTAGGCATTGACTTAGGTGGAGTGCTGGGTTGATATCACTAACAAAAGGAGAGAAGGGACTACGTGTTCCCAGCTCGTCAGCTTGCAAAATGGACAGGAAAGGATGTAAGTGGGTTTGAGGGGGTGTGGAGGGAATTCTTTGGATTGGTGGAGGGGGGAGGGGAACAACACTTATCAAGATTCCTTGCGTGGGAAGATAGCAGCCTCCAGCCTTGTGGTGGCTAGGAGCGGGGATTACCCTGTTCCGAGCCTCCTCATTGGCTGAGTGGCTGCCAATCCCCCCCCCCGCGGGGAAGGAAGGAACGATGTGGGGAGAGGGATATGTGCATATTACAATCTCATTGTCCCTCACCTGGTACTAATACGACTGCAAGTGGTTTGAAACTTCTAAATCCCCATATATTATCAGATGAACTTCAAATTGAAATACATCTTGTGGCATAGTGGAAATTGCATTGGGTGTGATTGATATGAAGCTTTACAACCATCAATGTGTACTAACATAATGATTTATTACTAATTGGGAGACAATGTGCCCAGATGAGATCCTTTGCTCTCAATTCCACAGATATAAACTAACACCTCCCAGTAGATTCTAGCGGCCTCATCCTTCAATGTGCTAGGACTCTTCAATAATACACCTATGTAAATTCAATAGACCACTTCCCTCCTATGCTACATGAAGGAATTGAAGGCCCTGCTCTTCAAGGAAGAACTCAATGCCATTTGACACCCTAATAACACGTTCTTCATTTTTCATCCAAGCTCACCCTGTCCTTGTGTGTCTGCATTCTCACCCAATTTTGTACATTTCTCCATTGCTTGCAGGGAGGCTAGTGCTTTATAAATCATGCAGTACATTCATGAATGCATTGATTAGTAAAGCATGCTTTATGGTTTTGTAGACATGTGATCATGTTCACATCTTTCAAAGCTGTCTTAAGTTGACATGTGATGTATTATAAACCACCATAATAAACAACCTATCACAACATACCATAACAAAACAACATACGATAATGCAAAATAGAGCATCTATGGAAATAATGCAATTCATAATGTAAATGAAAGAGAAGCATGCAAACAGCATTGGGCCCATTTGAATATTAGCTAGAACATGGAAACCCATTATGTAATGTTTCCTGGCAATAAACTCATTTTGATGAGGGATGCACTTTTTTAATTTTTGTAACCTTTTATTAATTTTGATTTGAAATAAATGTACTGACGGCTTACTCCCATAGTCAGAGAACTGTAATTGCATTTAGAACATAATTACAACAGTATTTAAAAAAGAAAATATATATTCACTGAAAAAACATTGTTAAAGGGATGTTATCGTTAAGTTGCACTAACAAAAACCTATGAAATTCAGTGGAAAAACTTTGTTAAAGGCTGTTATGGTTACAAGTAAAACCGAAAAACCCTTGGAATTCGCAACTCATAGTATGCTAAGCAACCATAACTTTCCCCACCTCTGTGCACTGCTAAGACTAACCCCCAGGACATCAAAGATGACATCACAAATGTCATTGATGACATCACTGATGACATCACATACCTAGGCCACTTGTTTTTCTTCGCTGACATATCGAGGCCAGGTGTTTTTGTTCACTGACAGTCGTAATATGAAAATTGAAAAGGTGCTGAATATCTAGACGTTAAACTTTTCCTATGTTCTTAAAGAAATGTCCTTAGGGTTTGGTCTCAACTGATGGTGCACATACATAGGGTTATAAGCAGGCCTCAAACACACAATTAATTTGTATACATGAAGATGAAATGTATTGTTATTGACATTTTCTGGTGATATTCTTCCCTGTTCATCTAAAACCATCAAGGACCACATTGACCCCCTGGCTCCTGCTCTAGGCAACTTCTGCAACCTCTCCTTCGCCTCTGGGACCTTCCCCTCCCCTCTGAAGCACTCTCTTGAGCACCCTTTTCTTAATACACCCACAGCCGACCCCTCATGCTCAGCTATCTATCACCCTATCTCTATCACTCCTTTCCTGGGAAAACTCGTGGAAAAGCTGGCCATCTCTCAGCTTAATCTTCACACTGATTCTGTTGGGTGTCTCCATGACAACCAGTATTGGCTTTAGAGCTGTCAGAAGCATGGAAACTGCTCTCCTGAACATCCATGAAGACCTGCTCTCCAACCTTGACTCTAACATCCCTTCTGTCCTTATCCTGCTTGATCTCCTCTGCTTTTGACATGGTCAACCATGCCATCCTACTCAACCGTCTCTGTGATAACCTGGGCATCACCGATCAGACCCTGCCTGGCTGAACTCTTTCTTCTCTGCTCGACCCTCCCTGGTCCAACTTGGGTCCTTCCTTTCATCTATCTCACTCTCTACCAGCAGTGTTTCCCAGGGGTCTTACCTGTCGTCCTGGCTTTTCAACCAATGCCTGGTACCTCTCGTCTACTGCATTGCCACTCTCTGCTACAATTTTCAGTGCCATGTGGATGACACTCAGCTCATTTTCAGGCTTCCCTCTGCCATCTCTTTGCCTTCTCTCATCTCTGACTGTCTGCCTGCTATCCAGGAGTGGCATGCCACCAATTATCTCTGCCTCATTTCCAGTAAGACTAAGAGTCTCCTCATCGGCACACCTGCACCCTCCTTTCCTATCATCTCTGGCCTGCCCCCTTGGCCGTCTTCCTGCTCCCACCTGTGAGGCTAAGAACCTCAGTGTAATCTTTGACTCCTCACATCTCTGATGTCTCTAAGAAATCAAACTGCCAACTGCACCTCCTCAGAGGAATACTTCCTTTCCTCTCCTTCCCCAGAAGCTTACTGTCTCTAGAGCTCTGATTCTCATTATGCATGATTATTGTAACAGCCGCTTTCTAAATCTGCCTGCTTCTACTCTCCGCCCTCTGCAACTCATCGAGAACAGGACTGCAAGACGTGTCCTTGGCCTCAAGCCCTGGGATTGTATCTCTCCAGCCCTAAAATCTCTTCATTGGCTCCCAGTGTCTGCAAGGATTAAATTCAAGACCCTTGGCATTGTCCACAAGGCTTTCTGGAGCCTGGGTCCAAAATACCTTCAACTCTCCCTCCGTAAATACCTTCCCACTCAAGCTCTTTGCTCCTCCACCTCTCAACTCTCCCAGGGTCAGTCGCTTCTCCAAGCAACAAGTTGAGGAGAACCATATCCGGTTCCGGAAGCACCTCAAGGCCTTCCTCTTTGCTTCTGCCTTCACCCTTCCTCTCCCCTGCTGATCTGTCTGCTCTGGCACTATGCACCTGGTTACCCTCTGATTTTGGGCCCAGGCCCCTGCGCACCCAGCTACACACCTGCACTGCCTCCTGGCAACCCCTGCACTTAGGTCTGTATGTGTAAACCTACAGTCCCCTTACTTGCACTTATCAGATAACCCTTGTCTGCGCTTTATACATGCACTTGCCACCTTGTTGGCTGCACTACCAATTTAGTTGTGTTTTGTCCCTTGTTCAGCACTTCCCACCTCTCCCCTTTCCACTGCACTTGCGCATTCTCAATGTCACTAGGACTAGTAAGATCGTTGTTTTGTCCTCCCTTGCCTTGTCCCACTCTGAAACACATGTGTAGGAGCGCAATTCAAATAAAATATCATATCATGTTGTTTCTTTCTTGCTTACTATAGTTTCCTTGTGTGTGCCTCTGATTTCTATGCATTGTGGTTCATCATATGTATTGTTTGTACTAACACAAGTGTTTAGTAAGTCTTGAATTGTTATCTATTTATTCCATGTTTAACATTACTCAAAACTCTCATAAGGTAGCATGTATTTATTTATTTATCGTTCACTTGTTAGGCGCTTTTACAGGAAGCAAATACTGTTTCAAAGCTATCAAAAATTACCAGATTAAAAATATCATACTTCTATGGTGCCTGCTGTAGCCATTGTCTATGTGCATGTATGATTAGGTTCCTGTATTGACAACAACACTCCAATATAATGTTTTGTTTAGATGAGTACATTCTTGAAAACATTAAGTAGTCCATGATAGGTCTCCCGATCAATCCTGACATCTTGTTACCAACATTATAAACACAACCCAGTGTAGGGACTTGCATCAAAATTAATTTCATATGTGATGTCATCAGTAAATCATCAATGACATTTGTGATGTCATCTTTGATGTCCTGTTTGTTCGTTTCAGCAGTGCACGGAGGTGGCACAAGTTATGGTTACTTAGCGTATCATAACTGTAAAATTTCAAGGGTTTTTCTGTTTTACTTGTAACCATAACATCCCTTTAACAAAGTTTTTCCACTGAATTTCATAGGTTTTTGTTAGTGAAACTTAACCATAAGGTCCCTTTGCCAAAGTTTTTTCAGTGAATTTCATAGGTTTTTACTAGTGCACCCTTAATCTGCTACAATTCCTTATATTATACTCACCCCCAATGTGGCTACTCACCCCCAATGTGGCAGCTATGGAGACCATGTGATAGCCCATAGACTTCAGGCGGCATTCACAAAGCCTAGAATCATAAGGGAAACCCAAAAAAGTTGTACCCGTCAACCAACAAACACGAGTACATAAGATCATTACTGATTTACTACACATTACAATGGATTGGACCAATCAAAACCATAACTGTACACTTCGTATAATGTCCTCAATAGAACGCTGCATACAGATTGCCAAACACCCGGTGCTTATTGGAGAGCAAATTCTCACTAAATAATAAGTGCATTGTATTTATTTCTCTATTATTAGATTTAATTATATAAACATATTATAAGACAGAAGCCCATTTTTTCTCACAGAAATGGCAAACACACTTAAGTCGTAAGAGGAGAAGTTCCCAAAAGAAGACATAAGTGACGATAACATCTCTAATGGTACACAATACATATTTTAATGTAAACAAATAATGTAATTTGTATACACCTTAGTAAAATAATATTTTTTGTTTTTCTTACAGTACATAGTTTTCATGAAGAAACCTTGCCCCAGTTTATTTATACACAATCCCAAGAATCACAAAGAGAAGCCCTATGCCCAACTGTAAATAATCAAATTATGAGCTTGACTACAAAATTAGATGAACTAAGTAATCATGTCATTAAAAATGTTCCCTATCAATGTCCTTCTTTCAGGTGGAAGAAATGTTCTCCCCCTTGTCCCCAGCAATCATCCCATCAAATTCAGAAAATTGTAATCAAAGAGGCTTTGATGAAACTTCACTCCCTTCCTCCCCTCATCATTATTGTACAGAAATTCCAAAAAACAGAAAAGGTTCCTTTAGGAGCAACCTTGTAGAGTTAAAAAATAGAAGTGAGAGAAAAAGTCACAGGCACCTTTGCAGCCTGCATAGTCCGCGGACATGCGGTAGTCTGTGGACATCCATACATTCCAGGCGTGGGGTGGGAGGATTGAAATAATTGTAATTGTTTTGCATTAAAAAATGGTGGCTCTTGAAAGAACTTTTATTGTGTTTTTGGCTTTTATATATATATTTTTTTAATTTTTGGTTGTATAAACTGAACTAAGAAACATTTCACATAATTTAATTATTTCTTCTCACTTTCACAAAAACTGCTTCAAAGCACTTTGAACGTTTTCCAGAAAAATCTGATTACCGGTATCAGTTAGATGGACACCATCTCTCCAAAAAATGTTGGCAATATCAAATTTAATGTTCTGATTATTAAAATACATCATGCCAATATCTCACAGAAAAACACACACAGCTTTATTGACGTTGCACCTCGCTTTTTCCATTTTGCTGGCCAAATAATCTCAAATGCATCCACATCTGTCTCTGAGCAATGCAAGAAAAAAATAATTTTATAATTAGGGGACATTTCCTTCAACTTTCCCAATGTCTCCTTCATTGCAAACTGCAATGAAATTGCAGTCACATAACCCAAACGGTTTCCTCCACAATGAAGAATAATGTCTGGATGTTTCAATTGAACCGTATTTGCACAAAATGGGAGTAAGTCCACCTACTTCATCTCTCGCACGGCATACCATGACACTTCAAATTCATAGAATACAAGATTTAACACCAATCCACACTGCTCTGCATAGACCTTCAACCAATGGACACAACAGTCCCCCAAAATCCACACACTCTGCGTTCTCATACACATAGCCACATACATTGCTCTCACAACTCCTACTAACACAACTCCTGCTACCCTCTGCTCCTGTAAACCACACCCAGGAAACCTGATTGGCTGATTCCCCCAATGTCCGCAGATACCCTCGACAGTCCGTGGTCTCCACAGTCCCCTTTCTATGTGAGGCATCCTTAAAAGACTTGCATGTGGCATGTGCCATCCGCGGACTAGCACGGTGTCCGTGGATGTCACAGCCAGTCAAAGGGGTAGGTAGGAGTATAAACTCAATTTCAGTTATGTGTTCTTTAGTGGTGCTCTGAAAGGAACCTTTTTTGGGGGTTTGTAAACAAACTCCTTTTGTTCCCTTTTTTTGCATTTATTTACAGTAGGACTGTACACTCTACATCTTCCCTTGCAATTTTCTTACAGGAACTTCTTCAATGCATTCAATGCATTCCTAACATTGGAAAGGAAAATTGCATTTCCGACATCTGTGAAATGAACTCCATCTTCACAAAAAAAAATCTCACCATCAGCCCTTATATTGTCATTCTGAAAAGATGACATTCCTGCAGCATATAAAAATGCAGATGATGCTTTATTGACAAGCTGCCTTGATTCTTCCACTTGTCGACTGAAAAAGTATATTGGGCATCTCTATGTTTGCTTCTGATTTATTTCAGAAAAATAATCTTGGCAGCAGGAAACAGTTGGATTAGGCTTTTAAAGAAATCCTTCAGAGCAACCTGTCCCCTCCAAAATGCAGAATTACCATGTCTGGACATTTAAAGTGAGCCATACTCTCACAAAATGAAAACAAGCTTGCTTAATTCAAGCCACAAACTACATGCCACAAAACTTCCCCTTCTTCCAATCCAATAGTTCCAGAAATGCTATGATTTTCAGCATACACCTTCAATGGCTACTGAAGAGTCCCCCAAAATCCACACACTCTGCATTACCTAACAAATAGCCATAGCCATTTTCCGTGCTCTCAAAACTCCTGCAGAAAAACACCTGCTACCCTCTCTTCCTGTACACCACACCAAGCAAACCTAATTGGCTGATCCCCACAATCCTGTTTCCACGCCAGGCATCCTCAAAAGACTCAGATGTGGCACATGCCGTCCGCGGACTAGCACTGTGTCTTTAGACCTTGTAACACAGAGACAGCCCTTCTTCCCTTTCCACTTCCATGTTATCAACACACCTTCATTGGCCGCTTTCATCCACCAATCACATCCAAAAACTTTACACCGAACCCTGTCATCCCAGTTCAACACTTCAGATGTACACTTGAATTCTGAGAGTGCATATCTCTTGTTAATCAAAGGCATCTGTATCAGAAACTACTCTAACACTGTCCACGATTTCTATTTCCATATTCAACAAGATCTGCATATAACAAGACATAGGGTATGCTTATATTTAAAAAAATGTTTTCTTCAACTCTTTTACAAATATATATATATAGAATGTTCCTGCTACTTACCCTGTAATAAGCTTCTAAATAAGTATATTCTCTTTTCAACCACTCTAGCAAATGCCATGCATTGCAGCATTGAGCACCTGCTCACATGAAGCAGCAAATAATTACAATGCTCTGTGTTTAAAAATGTTTCATTTTA
The DNA here is from genome assembly GCF_040938575.1 of Ambystoma mexicanum. Classification (NCBI taxonomy): domain Eukaryota; kingdom Metazoa; phylum Chordata; class Amphibia; order Caudata; family Ambystomatidae; genus Ambystoma; species Ambystoma mexicanum. The sequence continues at coordinate 1,440,942,498 of NC_090921.1, forward strand.
AGAGAATTTTCATGAAGAAAATGAATATCTGCATTTACAGCAGCACTGTGTCAAGTTTCCATAAAAGAAAGGAAAAGAAAATAGAAAAGATGTGTTGACCATTTTTAAGTGGCAGTTAGTGTGCACCAGTTTAAGATGTTGGCAGTACATGCAAACATCCCAACATCACCCATTCCAATATCTAGGTGCTTTTCCAGTTCTGATTTGTTCTTGATAATCTGGGACTTGTACTCCAACTTTTATAATGTGAAAAGTGTAACTACAAATTCCAGAATGCTAACAAATAATCTAGGACTACATAAACACCTACAGATTAGAATGCATCATGTTGGCAAGTATGCATATACTCCTTACATAATAAAACTTCCACACACCAACTTTCATGTAAAAGTGTACTACAAATAATTTCCATCAACTGTTCTTCTCTTTCACAAAACGTTGCACGCAGAGCTTCAATAAATGCACATACACATCACTTAACTTTCATGAAAATACTCCTAGAAACAAATATTCTCCTGCCTTCATGAATAATCTTGCTTACCAAAAGTACTTCACCATTACCACAAAGCCCCACTAACTTTCTTTTGCAATTACAGGAATGAAGCACATTGCCAAAGACAAGACCTAAAAAAGAATACCCTTCAATTCCTGCAAAGTAAGTACATTAATATTCCAGCACAGTTCGACTATAAATTACCCCAGACTACTCTTTTCGAACTAACAATTCTTTCACTCCAACTCATTTGACTGCACCATTCACACTCTTCCTATTCCCATCTAAACACCACCATTGCAACACCCAGTGTTTTCTTCCAAACAGCACATGTCCCTACTGATTCATTGACACCACCCTTACTCCCTTACTCACCACACCTCTACAGACTCACTCTCACAACCTTCCCAACCACACCTCATATGCCACCTCACAATCAAACAGCACTGTATTAAGCTCGCCAATCACACCCACACACCCATTCACACTACATGTATATCCATAATGCTTCATAAAACAAGCAACACCACAACCCAAAAACTAAGCCATGGTACACAGGTTTTTTATGCTTATGGCCTAAAATGGCATACTTAGCATTTGTAAGTAAGGAAAACAAATGTGGTGAGGAAGGGCAAGCATACATTTTTTGAAAGAGCACAGGCAAACCTTTTGAACGGTAGGTGACGTGTGCAGGTTACACAAGTGTATAGTGCCTAAAGCAGCAACTAAATGTAGGTCACATTTGGCAAATGAAAGGGTTGAGTGACAAAGTGCAGCAGCAAATGTACAAAAACATTATGAAAACCAAGCAAACACAACAAATGTCCTACCTTCCTGCGTGCCCACAGGTGTTCCGATGAAAATGGTACCTGACATGTGTGGGTGCACCTACCTGGGTGTAAAGGGAAAAGGCTAAACCACTGGTAACCGCAAGTGTTTTGGCAGAGCAGATTTTGCGGGAATTTGCTCTTGTGGAAAACATACAGATTTGGGGCTGGGTTGTCGCAGCCACCAAGGAGAACAGGGAACCCCATGCATTTCCGAAAATAAAACACCTGTGGGAATACACAAAGTACTGACTTGCACGAATCGCCTGAGAATGTATTACGCACAAACCCCGGCAAAATCCGTAATTTGGTGAAAAAAACACAGTTTTCAGACATTTCCCTCTACCAACCCACCAAAACGCGGCACCAAAAACACATGTCCTACCTTCCTGCATTCCCTCAGCTGTCCCAACAAAAACTGTACCTCACATGTGTGAACCTACCTGTGAACAAAAGGAAAAGGCTAAACCACTGGTAACCCCAAATCTTTCGGCAGAGCAGATTTTGCAGGATTTTGCTCTTTTGGATAACCTGCAGATTTGGGCCTAGGGTATCGCAGCCACCAAGGAAAATAGGGAACCATATGCATTTCCATAAAGAAGACACTCGTGGGAATCCAGAGGACAGACTTGTACGAATCGGCCCAGAATGTATTACCCAAAATCCCCAGCAAAGTCAAAGGTTTTGTGAAAAAACACAATTTTCAGACATTTCCATCTGCCAACCCAACGAAACACACCCCCAACAACAGATATCCTACCTTCCCGTGTTCCCACAGGTATCCCAATGAATACAGTACCTCACATGTGTGGGTGCACGTACCTGGGCGCAAAGGGAAAAGGCTAAACCACTTGTAACCCCAAGTCTTTCGGCAGAGCAGATTTTGCAGCATTTTGCTCTTAGCGACAACCTACAGATCTGGGCCTTCGGTGTGAAAGCCACCAAGGAAAACAGGGAACCCCATTCATTTTTTAAAAGAAGACACCCGTGGGTATCCACAGAGGTCTAACTGGCGCGAATCGCCCCAGAATGTATTACCCACAATCCCTGGCAAAGTCTGAAATACAGCGAAAAAAACACAATTTTCTAATATTTCCATTTGCCAACCCACAGAAACATGCCACCAACAACACAGATCCTACTTTTCGCATGCCGACATGTGTCCAGATGAAAACGGTCCCTCACATGTGTGGGTGAACCTACCTGGACGCAAAGGGAAAATACTAAACCACTGCTTTCCCCCAAAGGGTTTGTGGTGCCAACCTACAGATTTGGGCCTGGGTTGTCGCAGCCACCAAGGAAAACAGGGAACCCCATGCATTTCAGAAAAGAAGACACAGTGGTAATCCACAGAGGTCTGACTTGCATGGATCGCCCCAGAATTTATTACCCACAAGTCCCAAATTTAGGGAAAAAACACAATTGTCAGAAACTTCCCAACTGGAAACTACTGAAACATGCCCTCCAACAACACATGTCCTACCTTCCCACATTCCAAGAGGTGTCCAGATGAAAAAATTACCTCACATGTGTGGGTGCACCTACATGGGCGGTAAAGAAAAGACTGTCCACAAGTCTAACGGCAGTCCCAGGCAGTCCCGGAGGGATCCCGTATGTTCCCAAGGGGAAATTCTGTAATGCTGCCTAGCCAGAGCTTTAGGATGGTCGGGTGTGATGTCCCTGGCCTTGGGTTGTGTGCCTCATGTGGGTTGACTGTCCACAAGTTCAGCGGCCGTTTCAGCGAGCCTCAGCGGCCTTCCCATCCTTTCCCAGAGGGTGAAGGTGTAATGCAACCCAGCCAGAACTCAAGGATGGTCGGGGTGATGTCCCAGGCCTTGGGCACCAGTCACCCATGTGAGTCAACCATCCCCAAGCCCCGCGTGCAGCTCTGACTGGGCTGTTTTACAACTTCTCCCTCCGGGAATGGTCATGGTCCCTGCCGGGGCTCCCTGGAACTGCTGTGGCACTTGGGGATGGTCAACCCACATGGAAAACAGCCGCCCAAGGCCAGGGACATTTCCCCTGACTATCCCGGAGCTCTGTCTGGCCTGTGTTACAGCTTCTCCCTGCTGGAAATGTTGGGAACCCTGCCCAGCCTCCCTGCACCTGCTGCTGGGCTTGGGGATGGTCAAACTACATGGGAGACATCCACCCAAGGCCAGGGACATTACTCCTGACTTTCCTGGGTCTCTGGCTGGCCTACATTACAGCTTCCCCCCCCCGGGATGGTCAACCCACATGGGAGACAGCCGCACAAGGCCTGGGATATTACCCCCGGCTTTCCTGGAGCTCTGGATGACCGTGCATTACAGCTTCTCCCTCTGGGAATGGTTGGGGATCCTGCTGGGGCTCCCTGGACCGGCTGCTGGGCTTAGGGATGGTCAAACCACATGGGAGACAACTGCCCAAGGCCAAGGACATCACCTCTGACCATCCTGAAGTGCTGGCTGGGCTGTGTTACAGAATTTACCTCGGGGAGGGAAGAAGAGCCTGCCGGTGCTCCCTGGAGCTGTCGCTGTGCTTGGGGATGGTACACCCACATGGTAAATGGATGTCCAATGCTGGGGACATAACCTCCAACCGTCCTGGAGTTCTGGCTGGCCTGTGTTACAGATTTTCCCCACCAGGGAGTGTGCCAATACCTCCCAAGCCCAGGAGCAGGTCCAGGGAGCCCGGCAGGGTCCACAACCTTTTCCGGAGGGAGAAGCTGTAACGCAGGCCAGCCAGAGCTCCAGGAAAGTTGGGGGGTAATGTCCCTGACCTTGGGCAGCGTCTGCCATGTAGTTTGACCATCCTGGGGGAGAAGCTGTAACGCAGGCGGCCAGAGCCCCAGGAATGTCAGGAATAATGTCCCTGGCCTTGGGCGGATGTCTCCCATGTGGTTTGACCATCCCCAAGCCCAGCAGCAGGTGCAGGGAGGCTGGGCAGGGTTCCTGACCTTTCCTGTAGGGAGAAGCTGTAACGCAGGCCAGCCAGAGCTCCGGGATAGTCGAGGGATATGTCCCTGGCTTTGGGCGGCTGTTTCCAATGCGGGTTGACCATCCCCAAGTGCCGCGGCAGTCCCAGGGAGCCCTGGCAGGGTCCCTGAACACTCCCGGAGGGAGAAGCTGTAACGCAGGCCAGCCAGAACTCCAGGATAGACTGGGGTAATGTTCCTGGCCTTGGGCAGCTGTCTAATATATGGGATGACCAACCCCAAGTGCAGCGGCTATCCCAGGGAGCCCCGGCAGAGTCTCCATCCCTTCCCAAGATAAATTCTGTAACACAGCTGAGCCAGATCTCTAGGATTTGTTGGGGGTAATGTCCCTGGCCCTGGGTGGCTGTCTCCCATGTGGATAGACCATTCCCAAGTGCATCAGCAGTCCCAGGGAGCCCCGTCAGGGTCCCCCTTCCTTCCAGGAGGTACATTCTCGAATGCATCCCAGCCAGACCTCCAATATGGTTGTGGGTGATTTCCCTGGCCTTGGACACCCTTCTACCATGTAGGTCGACCCTCCCCAAGCCCAGCCTGGAACTCTGGCTGGGCTGAATTACAGCCTTTCCCTCTGGGGAATAATTGGGACCCTGCCAGAACTGCCACTGGACATGGGGGCGGTCGACCCACATGGGAGACAGCGAGACAGCCACCCAAGGCCAGGGACATCACCCCCGACAAATCCTAGAGCTCTGGCTCGGCTGTGTTACAGAATTTCCCCCTGGGATGGTTGCCCCATAGGACAGACAGCCCACCAAGGCCAGGGACATTACCCCTGACCATCCTTGAGCTCTGGCTGGCCTGTGTTGCAGCTTCTCCCTCTGCGAAAGGTCGGGGACCCTGCCTGTGGTCCCTGGGACTGCCACTGCACTTGGGGATGGTCAACACACATGGGAGACAGCCACACAAGGCCAGGGACATTACCTTTCTCTCGGTCTCTTTGCCCTTCCTCCCTCTTCGAGTTGAACTCCACCCCCCTTGTGCCCAATCCCATTTTTGTTCTTTTCAGTTCCATGCTCCTCCTCACTGGAACTCTCTCCCCCTTTCTCTTCGGTCTATCTCTGTCTACTCTTCTTTCATATTTCTTTGAAAAATCACCTTTTCCATTGCCCCTGATTGTTAGCTATCAGAACTGAGGTTCCACCAATTTAACTGATCAATATTGTTGTACTGCTTATTTAAAGTTTGTGTAGCGCTTAGGATAAAGGTGCTTTATATAATACAATAGAAATACAAAAAATCAAATACCCCCGACTATCCTGGAGCACTGGCTGACCTGCGTTGCAGCTTCACCCTCCGGGAAAGGTTGGGGACCCTGCCGGGGCACCCTGGGACTGCTGCTGCACTTGGGGATGTTCAGCCTACATGGGAGACAGTCGCCCAAGGCCAGGAACAACACCCTGGACTTTCCTGGAGCTCTGGCTGACCTGTGTTACAGAATTTCCCCCTGGGGAGGGAAGGGGACCCTGCCAGGGCTCCTTGGCGCTGCGCTTGAGGGTGGTACACCCACATGGTAATCAGATGCCCACTGCCGGGGACATCACCTCTAACCGCCCTGGGGTTCTAGATGGCCTTTGAAACTGAAGGAAATCCAACCTCCAGGCCGTGAGGAGGAACATCCTCCTCACATAGCCCGGGTCCTATAGTATCTCGTCCTTGGCACTGTGAATGAAATGTCAAGGACGAGATACCTCATCCTTGGCAGTAAAGGGGTTAAACAGAATAAAAGCACTATGTTAATCAATCAATTACAAAAAGTACTTCTAAATATCTGTCGTGTCAATATAGACAACTTTTCGAACTTCTGTGATGGTGAATGGACTCCCACAAGCAGCACAGAACCATATTTTAATGAAGAAACTAATAAAAAAGAACACTAAAAAACAATAGCCATAGACAATAATGATTGAGGCTATGAAATGGTAGTAGACACCATTATGGCAAAAGAAACCCTTATAGAAAAAACTTCCCCAACAAACTTTCAACCAAATGCTCCTTTCACCCAAACAAACCATCCAGTCTACAAATATACATGCAGCTCAATGTGTAACATACGACAAAAATTCTTCAAATCTTCATGACAATTCCTCAATCACTATGTGAAACTAAAAGACAAATGTAGAATGAAAACTTTAATAACCATGGACTCCTGTCCAGTGCACAGCCACAATGTTCTGCAAGGACATTCAGTGGCCTACATTTTGGGGACGTCTTGCAAAAGCTTCTTCCACCACATCAAAATGTTAGCAACACACCATTCTGCTAAACAGAATCTTGTGCATAGAATATACAATGGAAAAAGTCCTGCTCTAGAACTACAACATTTAAATAACATTCTCCTACATGGAACAGCCATACTACTGCTTCAAGAAATAGAACACATCCAAAGTAAGTACTTTGGAACTGAATTTGACTTAGAAAATTCTGTAACTTCAGAAAACATTACTGAAAACCTCATGAAACACCATCATCCCCTCTGCAATCTTTCGTTTTCCACTGGAGTGTTCCCAACTGCCCTTAAGCACTCCCTTGTGCACCCTCTTCTCAGGAAACCCTCTGCTGACCCTTACATTCTGGCAAACTACCGCCCTATCTCCACCACTGCTTTCCTGGGTTAACTCCTGGAGAAGTTGGCTATGTCTCAGCTGACCATCCACACTGAATCTATTGGCTCTTTCCATGACATTAGTCTGGATTTAGAGCATCCAGAGACACAGAAACTGCTCTTTTGAACACCTGTGAAGACCTGCTCTCATATCTTGACACTAACACTCCCTCTGTTCTCATTCTCCTTGACCTCTTCCCTGCCTTTGACATGGTTGATCACAACAACCTGATCGCACACCTCTGTTACACTCTGGGAATCACAGTTCAGGCTCTGGCGTGGTTATCCTCCTTTCTATCCAACTGCCCATCACATACATGTGGAACTCTGAGCCTTTCTCTCAACCATTGCTGTATCAACCTGTGGCGTTCCCCAGGGATCTAACGTCTACACCTGATTCTGCAATGTCTATATGTCTGCCTTGGCATGCGTGATTGCCATGTCCCCCTCTAACTTCCAGTGTTATGCGGATGACATGCAACTATCTTTCAGGCTACCCTCAGCCGCCTCCTCTCTCATCACGACTGTCTGTCTGCTATTCAGACATGGTGTGCTGCAAATGACTTCTGCCACAACGCCAGTAAGACTGAGATCGTTTGCATCGGGACCGCTGCTCCCGCTTTTCCACTTTCACTCTGGCCGCCCCCCCTTGGCTCTGCGCCCGTACCCACCTGCGAGGAAAACAAATTTGGGGTCATATTCGACTCCACTGTCTCCTCCTCCTCTCACATTTCGTACATCTCTAAAAAGTCTAACTATCAACTACACCTCCTCAGAGGTACTCTAGCTTTTCTCACTTTCCAACAGTGACTCACTGTCTCCAGAGCACTGGTTCTCTCTAGGCTGGACTATTGCAACAGCCTCTTCCTCATCCTCCCTTCTTCTGCCCTCCGCCCTCTGCAACTCATCCAGAACACAACCGCAAGACTTATCCTTGGCCTCAAACCCAGGGACCGCATCTCTCTGGTGATGATTTGCCTTCATTGGCTCCGAGTGGCTGCAAGGATCAAGTTCAAGACCCTCTGCATTGTCCGGGTGCCGATTCCTACCTACCTGCAGCACTGCCTACCTAAATACTGTCCCTCATGAGCCCTGTGCTCATCTACCTCCAACCTTCTGCGAGTGAGCCGGTTCTCCAAGCAGAGATTTGGTGAAAGATCCTCATCCTCAGCAGGTGCTTCCCTCTGGAATAGCCTCCCTGCCACCCTATGTCTTGAGTCTGATCTCCTTAAGTTCCAGAAATTCCTCAAGACCCTCCACTTCTCCTCTTCCTTCTCTCTCCCTCTTCCCTGCTGACCTAGCTATGTGCTCTTTCACTCTATCCCTCCTCTTCCTTACAGCTTGCTGGCTGGCCGACTAGTTTACCTCAGAGTCTCACTGGTCTGGGCACCCCTGCCAGTCCTCTCTTGCACTTGCCTCAGGGCCCTATGCCTGCCTACCTTCACTGAACTTAGAAATAACCCACGAGAGTGGCTCTCTCTGCACTTACCCGAGTCTCCACCGACCAGGTGCACTTGGACCTCACCCTCCCTGTGACCATCTATGCACTTGCACAATCCAATTTCAATGTGCCTGATGATCGTCTGTCTGTTCTCCCTCGTCTTCACCTCTAAATTGCACTCTTAAAACTGCAGAATCGCCGTCAGGACTAATTGCTGCATTTCAACTGTTAAATGTATTTTATGCACTTACTCTGCCTGTGCAGACTACTATTGTCTTAGAATTTCAAGTGCTCTGAGCGACTGTTGTTTTTTTCCCCATATTCCCACCCTCCTGAGTGCTTTGAAATACTTACCTGTGTATAGTCGCTTTAAAAATAAACAATACCAAAGACATACAAAAAAGAAATAGCTAAGTTTCAAAACACATCTGAAATACCAGACCAAGTATGTGTCTGTTTTCACAGAACTTTTTATAAATACAGCACAAAAATTGTTGATATATCACACACAATAGTCAACAATGAGGAATCCCAATGGTTCCAATTAGCTGTGTATCTAACAGCGGAAACTAAATACAAAATAACTGACCCCTCAGTATTGTGCACGTACTGCAATACAAAGCTTGAAAATAACCAAATGTCATCATGTGCTATCACTAATAACTTAGACATATTCACACTTCCAAAATCTCTCCAACAATTTAACTTGTACAAGAGCATTATAATCCAAACAGTACACCCATTTCAAGCTATAATACGCCTTCAACTGAAATCAGCCAAATTTCTTCCATTGGAGTTACTAAAGAGCATCCCTGGCAAAGTAATATATTTGTCATTAGATCTCAAAGAAAATGTAGAAACTCTAGGAGTACAGGGACCTATAGATCAATCTTTGATTGTACTAGTTAATGGTGTACCAAACAAAAGACAAAAAGATTTCGCAATAACTAGTTGACTTAAACAAATTTGGACAAGCCCTACAATATCTGAAAGAACACAATGAATAATACAAAGATATAAATACAGAGGAAAACTTAAGAGAACCCACCCAAATAATTAAAGATTCACCAGCAACTGGCCAATTTGAATGTGTAGATCCTGTTACTGCAGCCAACATTTTTAAACAGTACACAAATCAGACACTACACTCCAAAGATACCAGGGACCATGCATTAGAAACATAGCAAATGCATCAAGCCAAAGGATCCCCAATGAGCAAATGGGAAAAAAGTGTGGAAGCATGTTCTTTTCCTCAACTGTTATCTACAGGAAAAGGAGGAAGATATGTTGAAAGGTCCACACAAATTAGTGCATCAGAATATCGCTATTTAAGAATGATTCTGAAGATCCCAGATTCAGATAAAATTCCAAATACATTTTCCACCTCCTCTTCGAAAGTGAACTAGCAACTCTATGTTATGGAGTTGCACACATATTAAAAACAGGCTCTAACCTTTTTAAACATGTCTGTTACCCAACTACTTCAAAAGATAAAAGACAAATATGAACTTTTGCAGAAAAGTATCACAAATCTCTTTGCAAACATGAGTTGGACAAAATAATACAGGTTCCAGTGCGACGCTGGTGTGCGTTGTATGCTAAGGAACCTAAGCCGACCCACATGGTTTGTTACTTTAAGTTGTGGACAGTATGCATGGGATGACTTGCACGACTTCTTACACACTGCAAATCATAATAAAGACAGAATAGATAGAAAAACACCCTGTCAATGTATCAATAAACTTTCACCATCACTCCATTGCCATTCTGCACATTATCTGCAATAAAGCACCCCTTCCTTGGAGAAGAGCAACATTTCTTTTTGAGAAAAGAATATGAATCCAGAGGAGCACCACACATCCACATGCTTTTGTGAATAAAACATTTTCCTAAATTTGGCCATAATGGTGTCGCCACTGTTTCACAGTATATTGAAAAATACATTACCTGCGACATCCCTTCAGAAACTGCAGATAGTGATCTACATAAACAAATCTTACGCTTCCAAAAACCTAAGTGTGGCAAATACTGCCGATGTAGATATAAAAACAAAGGCAAATACTATACCAAATGTCGCCTTGGCTTCCCTAGACCAGTTTACACAAAAGGACAAGTAAAGAGCTTGATGTCTTCTGTTAGACACAGCATAAATGGCAAATTCCCTAAAAAGACATACAACATTAAAAGAAACAAAGCACCCAAATACATCATGATTACTAATCATTGCCCTCTTGTGGAATGCAAACACAGACATACAATACATTTCAGGCAATTCCACTGCAGTTGCAAGATATGTCACAGCCTATCTCACCAAAGCTTAGAAAACCGAGCTAAAGGACATCTGGAATGACATATCATCTGACAAAACACTATCAGAAAAATTGTACAGCTTCGGTATAAAAATGCTGTCCCATAGAGAATGTGGGTGCTACGAAGCTGCAGACCATTTAACAGGTACAGCCTTTTACGGTGAATCTGAACACACTGGGCATCATTACGGGGTTTACGGTAACCCTGCTGGTGCTACCAGCGGGTTGCTGCCGGACCTGTACAAAATTACTGGCGTCTGACTTCCTGTGCCAGGAAGTCAGGCCTCAGCAATTATGTTAGTCCCTATTCCTATGTGTATGGGGACATGGGAGTACCGGCACTGTAGCTAACAGTGCCTGTGCTCCTGTGAAAACTCTGCGATCGGGTGCCGTCCCGTCCAGCAGGTCTGACCCTGCCGGGTGAGACGCCATGTGCCCGCACCATTGTAGTCTGCCGGTCCGGAAACAATTGTGCTAGTAAGCTTACAGGCACAGCTGTTTCTGGACTGGCACAGTTATAATAAGACCCATTGTCTGGCTAAATCTTCTATCCCAAAGAAGAGTACTAAAACCTACATCCCGAAAAAGAGTACTAAAAATCCTACCAAGAGATAGAAAACATATCCACAAATGATCCCAACAGCTAGGACATTATAAAAAACAATTTAATTGACACATACTACCCAAACAGTACTGTTTTGAAATACATGTGTCTCTATGACATTGCCCAAAAACTACACCTACAAAAACAATGTCACACCAAATGAGACAACTGTCAAACATTCAGTCACAACTTGTTTAGGAAGCCTGGTGAAACTCACGAAATCCAGTCTAATTAATCATATAAGGATATCATTTAAATCTGCATAACATAGAGAACTGCATTACATGGCCCTACTCCAACTGTTTAAACCTTGGAGAAAAGTAGAAGAATTATTAGGTGAATATGACTCATTTGAAGCTGCGTTCAAAGCAAATCAAAGCAATATAACAAATGGCAATTTCAAACAATACAATGAAATGTTGGCCAATGAACATCAACAAGAGGAATAAATTGAAGCTCAACTAGATAATGACAATCCTGAGGGCAGTCAACCTTCCCTTACAGAATCCAAGAACCACTTGCAGAACCACTCATTCTAAATGAATCAGAAATAGCCATGACTGAGGTAGAAAATACCATGTATCAATATAAACAACCTGAGGAAGGATTGTCAGTGCTAGAATCATAGCTAAAGGATGAACAACTCATAATTCATATAGATGTCTCTCAAGAAAATGAATATGGTTTTAAACATGAAACTATATGAAACTAATACCTGTAGCTGTAAAAAATACAAACCTCTATTCCTGTATGTAATTGGTGAAGCTGGTTCTGGTAACCCATTTGTAATTAAAATAATCAGCACATTTCAATAACACTTAACAAACAACCTTTTGGCTGTAGTAACAGCTCCCACAGGTTTAGCTGCCTATAACTTAGGAGGTATAACTTTACACCGACTATTGCTCCTCCCAGTAGAACACCAAAACAAATTAGAATACTACAAATTATCAGCAGAAGCTGCTACTGTAGTACACAGAATTCTGAAACAAATGAAAGTGCTCATGATAGATGAAATAACCATGGTTTCAAACCTCATTTTGGCTTTAATTCGTCTCAGAATACAGGTAGTCCTAAAAACCAACTATGAACAACTGTTTGGAATAAAATATGTTATTGTTTTCAGAGACCTCCTACAGTTAACACCAGTAAAGGGTCAACCTGTTTTCAAAACTTTAGGACACAAACCATGCTGAAAGACACTTAGCAGCATTGGAAATGTAAATCTCTGGCAACATTTTCAATACAAAGAAATAACTCAAACATGTGTCGGTCTGCAGACCTCACAAATGCTAACATTTTAAAAAGCATTAGAACTGGTCTGCTTACTAAAGATGCAAAATCCAAATTAAATAGACTAGCCCATGAGCTATATGGACGAAACACATCTGCGCCTGGTGTCAAGGCATAATTAACACAACAAAATCTAAAATGTATATCCTAAATGCCATCCCTTGCAAGCTGTAGTTAATTCAATGAAACAATGTTGAAAAAAGAAATGCAACCCATACTGCATATCATCACGACAGACAAACAAGAAGTGCACAGCATGACACTTCCTATGTGTCAACAAGCAACAGCACAACTAAATAGCTCAGAAAAAAAGTATCTCCAGAACAGCTGGATTGGAGAAAATATTGACTTTGTGTCTAAACTGCAGAGTAATTCTAAAATGTAACCTTGACCTAGAACACTCTTTAGTCAATGGAGCAATTGGTACAGTTGTTTGCTTCCAAACATATCCACATGACAACAACATTCAGTTTGTCAAAATCCACTTTGACATACTTGCAGAAGTTAAAACAATTGGCTGTAAAATAGCACGTTTATCTTTTTTCAAAGACCAGAACAATGTTCTCTATCTCTTGCATATGCTGTCACTATTCACAAATCGCAAGGTCTAACCATAGATCAAGCATTGATTGATATTTGCCAGCACAGTCATTAAAGAAGGTATGAGTTACATTGTACTTTCACGTCTGTGTACACTGGTCTATTCCTAGTTAACTTTGATGCAAAAAAGTAACATAGCTCAGCGGGTTGAGCGTTAGCTGCTGCGATCTGAGCATGATCTGCAGGTCGCAAGTTCGAATCCTGGCAATGCCAACTCAGCCTTTCATCCTTCCAAGGTCGATAAATGGGTATCATTTTCAGTTCGGTGATATTGTATGTAAATATATGCTCTGTAAAGCAATTTGGACTAAGGCACTATATAAATAACATATCATTATCATTATCATGGGATACAACAGGCTATGTGCATTATACAACCCCCATCTAGATATGTACCCTGTACCTCAAAAAAAGGAAAACTTTCAAAAGAGAACTAATACAAACATAATCTATACCAGATCTCCCAACAATACTGCTATAGAAAGAATGACCAACTCTGTCTTCATCACAGAACACAACCACAAAACTGTCTAGTGAAAAGTTAACTGCATGTCCATCACAAACAAAGACACAAATGCCTCTTCTGCACATTAATCTGTAAGCCCATCAAACGACCCACAAACAGAACTCTCTAGTCCATTTAAAGTCAGCAAAACAACTGGAGTAAATTGTTATGCTTATGTAACAATCAATCTATCTTCTTTTTCAGTTGCCACCAATTGTTCACTGCATTTACTTAACGGCTCGGACCAGCTGTGTTTGCACATGCTCGTCCTTCCTAGAAATAACACAAATAATCCTGACAACACTTACAGTGTCTCAAGTATAAGGCAAGAATTGGACTAATGTGCAGGAATGATAAAATGGACCATAAACACACAAGAAGATAAACAATAATTCCTAATGTACTTACTACAAGTAATGGAAACCAAAAACAACCATATAACTGAAATATTTTAGATTTCATACTCGTTGAAACATACATGTACTCTCTGAAACCATGTTTAACAAGAGCACATCCCTAATGAACGATTTGTATATGTTTCCATACCAAATTCTGAGTCTGTTGCATTTCACCAACTTCGAGAGAATGCAAATCAGGGCATATTATGCCCTTTCTGCAATTCAGAAAATCGTTCCATAATACAAATGAACTCACATTTTCAATCTGCCATACTAATGCTTCTAAGGTACAATGCAGAGGGTACCAAAAATAACTGTAAACTTACAGGAATCACACACGGCCAAGTATCTATTGGAAATTAAACCTTCACAACAGCAGCTATAATATACCACACTGGTGCCACAACCACTTCAGGACACTATACTGCATATGTCAAAAAATGAAGTGCTGGGTTTGAATGTAACAACATTGCCATTACTCCAAAACATAGGTTACCAGCAAATCTAACAAATGCCTACTTAATATTCCTTCAACCCAAATTTAGTCACCAAACTGTACCACAATTAACTGTTAGAAAAGGCCCACAAGTATCTAACTCCATCCATAATACTACAATAGTACTTTTAAAAGTCAATGTAGTTAGAATATGCCCACAGGTATTTTACTACTTTAAACATAACCTCCATTGCAAAACACTTCAAATACGCCATCACAGTTCTTATATGAAAAAACAACTTCCAAACTCTAATGTAGTTAGAATATGCCAATAGGTATGTAACTATTTTAAGCATTCTCATAATCACAACATACTTCAAACAAACACACTATCACACTTACACTTACATAATTGTAATCTATTTTTTAATCCAGTACGGATTTTTTTTTTTACAAATGACCCAATAATTACTTAATGTCAATTCAACAGCAGTGAGTCATACACTAATGTTGTACCAAACATAGTACTTAGAATGTACTGTTTATGAGGATCTAAAAAAGTAAATGTATGTGTAAAAGTGTATACAATTAAAGCTTTTAAACTATCCTGCTCAAAAAATTATGCAGTTTTTATACCATGGGAAATGAACCAGAGATTCAAGATTCATAGTGCTATGTAACTAAGTAACCATACCAAGTATAATCAAATACAATTCTACAAGCACTATCCTCAATTGTACTGCAATCATAAGTACCATATACAGTTCAATTATATAATTCCACCATTTTATAGCCACTGTATACTCCCACTACATTACCTACAATTAGTATACACATATTACTACTGTGGTGATTATGGTCATACTCCTACTACATTACCTATAATTACTATACACATATTGCTACTGTGGTGGCCGTGGTCAGATTCTGGGGGGCTTGGCATGCGACCATGCCCACAGAATCTGGCCACTGGCCACAACCACCACAATACAATTAACTGTATAACAAGTATGTACCATACACCATCAACTAATAAAACTCACCCTAACCACCCCACAATCAAAATGATGTCTGGTGACACCAAAATTGACTGTTGACCCAGTGGCATCAGTAAACTCTTTTTTCCACCTTTAGAAACAGCTCAATATCATCTTTATTCTGCTCCCCTATCCTTTCAAAACCCTCTATCACCAGCCAAATATCTCTAAATGTTTTTCACAAGCCGTCCGTTCACGGCACTATCCGCAAACTACTGCGGTGTCCCCGGACTGCTACAACACCTGCCCAACCTTTCTCCACCTACAAAAATAGCCCCATAGCATCTTTTTTCCAAACCCCCACCCTTCCCAGCCCCTCATTCCATCAACAAATAACTCAAAATGTGTTTCCAGACTTGTTCCACACTGTGATGTCCGTGGTCAGTCATGACTGTCCGTGGATACAACATGGCGGGCATTTCAGAAAATATGACGCAGCTCACGTTTTTCACTATCCAATCAGTGGGTGCATCCGATGTCTGCAGACATCATGCCGTCCTCTCGGCCAATAGGAGGCCCGTCCGCGGAGCGGACAGGGAAGTGAGTCCATGGACCGAAACCAGATATCACAATTTGTGTTACCTTCTTCTTGGCTGTTTTAAAAATAACTACTGGATAGATTTACACCACATTTACAGAAACATGCTTTTGGAACCAACCCACCACTCCTACCACACATTTGGTGAAAATCCATCCAGCGGTTTGGGCTGTAGGCGTAAGCAAACATTTTTTTCCATTGTGTCTATGGGGAAAACCACAAATGTTGGGATTCCCCCAATAACTTTGCCCTACCCGCTGCATGAAACCTCAACAAACTTTGTGGAATCAATCTGATGGACCATAAACTTTTTTTGCAAAGTTTCAAGAGGATTCGTCCAAGGGGGCGAGGTTATAAGCTGCCCAAAACATGCTCTAGCTATGGGTTTCTTAAAGTGACCCACTCGCCATTGCCTTCAGCCACACCCATGACCCCCCTCCTCAATGTAACTGTAAAATGTCCTTTCTTTTAACTCTTTTGTTTTTAACTGTTTTCCCGAACCCGTGATTATGCCCCAATATTGCCCTGATAATGGAAATGGACAAACATACAGCGGAAATTAACTACCCCTGCCCAGAGTTATCCCCAGTATCCCTAAGGTTATCCCAAAACACTGGAAAAATCCAAAACTATTCCCTAACCTCAGAGGCACTCACTAAATTCCCCCTCCTCTTGCCATGCTCCCTCCACTCTTCTCAGGTGCTTTTTCCCTCCCTAGACCTCTACTGTTACCCCCAAACACTCTTTGTTTGTGTGACACATTCCCGATCGCATCTTCCTTTGTAGCCGTGGTTATCCCGTGGGGTGCCTGCGCTATTTTCACAATAATGTGAACAATTTCAAACTCCAACTACAACTCCCCAATTTCACATGGTGTCCTCTTTACCTGCCACCTCTAGCCTGATGCCATTTTAGCCCTTTTCCTCCTCCAAATTGTTTTTTTTCACTATTCGTTTTCGCCTAACCCCAGAACATTCATGGTTATCACTTGCATCAAGCAAAAATAAAAATGGCAGCGTTTTCATTTCTGAAAAGACTCTCAGCTGCAATGCGCCATGGGGATATAGTTATAATTTCTGGGAGAAGGGGACATTAAATATTTGAAAAACTACTGTATAGAATAACCCCAAACCAGTCCCGGAAATTAAGTCACTGCTTTGTGCCCAAGTTGTTTCTTATTTGGTCCAATTCCATCCAGAGGTTTTTTGCGCTAGGTCGAAAGCAGCATTTTTTTCCATTCTTAATAACTTTTTCATTCTTTAACAAAGCATTCCCAAAATCACCAGTCTGGGTGGCCCGGGACAAGCATTTTGTTTGAAAAATATCAACTAAATCTGTCATGCAAGTCAAAAGGTATTAGCAATTCAATTTTCGGATTTCCTATGGAACTAGGCAACCACCTTAACTATAGTGTGGTGGTGACCACCACACTATGGGCCTGATTCATGGAAGTGTTTTATAATGGTGCAATCCATTAGGAAAACTTTCCATGAATCAGGCCCTATATCTTTCATTGTAAAAATCATTGCGTGTGTGGAACACCCCCTTTACGGTGCACACTGAATTTTAAGAAACAAAACACATGGGGTTTAAATCATTGTTGTGTGGTTTTTGCCTTGTTGTATTGTACAGGCCCCTTTAAAAACAATTAAATACACGAATGAAGCCTCTTCAATTCAGGGTTCAGTTACAAACATACTTGAAAAATAAAAAAACAAGAACCACCAGAATCCTTTAAGATTCGTCATTGCAATGATGTGCGCGGGATTTCCATTAATTAAGCATCCCTATCTGCCTAAAATGTGCAGATACATCCACCGCTTTCGTTGCTAAATGTTAGGCTTGGCGAACAGCTCTCTAAGCTCTGGCATATTGATTTCTTGTTGTGAAGTGAGCTGTTCAAGCTTCATTTAAGATTTTCATCTTGCATGTAGCCCTGAGCACATCATAGCACCATAAATTAGTTAAATTGCACATTTATCACAAATGTTACTTTAAGATACTGCGTAAATGTGATGGCTGGAAAATATACAGTTTGCCGCAACATGCCACTTCTTGGGTGGGGTTAGACCAGGGTCACCTTTATATATCGGTGATTTAGTGCTGTATTTTTTCCATATTTCTAGTCATGTGTGTTCTCATTAGCTTGAACACGAGGTTGATTTAAAAATGAGACATGGAAATTGGTGTTGTAATGCAAAGTGGGAATGATCAACTAATAAGGGTTCTTGCTTTTTTGTCACAGATGTAAATAAATAAATATCACACACCCACATGTATACCACTATTTCGCTTTAGAGATGGTTTAGTTTTCAATTAAAGAGGTTTAGGCAACATAATAGGAAATGCAATATTTATTCAAAAAAAGAATAATATTATAGGACCGTGAAAATAGATCAAATCCACGTGTGAGCAGTAGAATGAAATGCATGCACTGCACTGTATATCTCATGTAAATACATGGTATGTGGGAAAATGCATGATGGCGAATGCAAACAGTTTCTAACAGTTTTGAGCATCTCTGACTAGTTTTCTGCATAGCTACCTATACCTTAAAGTCTTGGTCGGTACATGGCTGAGGCACGGCTGTATGTATGATTCTGATTAGTTACCATCTCTCTTCAAACGGCAGCCAAGCCAGATGTCTTTCAGTGACTATTTCTATGGCTACAATTATTTTAATGTAGTTTTCCATTTACACCGAATAACTATGGGGTATTATATTCTAATTCATATTTCCTTGGGTTTATCTGTGAATGACCCTGGATGCACTCTCACTTCCCCCTGCATGTATTGAGGGACGTTTGATTGCAGTGTGTAGTATTTTGCAATCCAATAAGCACGTTACTATATGCCCAAATCACCAGACTTGATGTACAAATCTATACAGTTATGCTCATAGCTAGCACTACCACAACATCAGCCTTGGCTATCATTATGGTTAAAATTAACAAAACGTTCACTCTGTCTGACTAGTTTTGTCTGACGTCTCGATTTAAGCAATATGACCCGAGCGGCGGGGGCATTACCGACTCAGGTAATGCCCCGGGGCCCATAGTTATAGTGCCTCTACCACAAGGGTCATATTGGTGTTAGTAGCCCGCCCCGGATGATTTGCATAACTGGGGCACTAAAAGTATTTTTTTCTGTCCCGAAAAGTTTCGGGACCAAAAAAAAAAAAACACCATGAAAATGGCGGGCGGGAAAGGGAAAACGGAGTCCGTTTTCCCTTTCCATGGCGCCATCGGGAGCGGACGCACTGGAAACAGAAATTTTCCCAGCACGTCTGCTCCCGAAAAAAAGGAGAAGAAGGTAAGTGGGGTTGGGAGGGAGGGAGGGATGGTAAAAAAGAAAAAAAAGAAAGAAAAAAAGAAAACGTACCTGCGTCCACAGCAGGGGACGATGAAAGCCTCCCGCTGTGTAGAGGTGCGGAGCGGGGCCATCCCCACTCCACTCCTCCACACGGCTGGAGACTGCCATTGTCCCCCACCGGGGACACAGGAGGCAGAAGGTAAGTGAGGTGGGGAGGTCAGGGAAGAGGGAGGAAAGGGAATACAACAAAAAAAGCCTTACCTGAGTCCCCGGCGGGGGGCGAAGGCAGCCACTCAGCCGTGAGGAGGCTCGGAGCAGAGATGCCCCGCTTCAAGCCTCCTCATTGGCTGAGGGGCTGCCACACCCCCCCGCCGGGTACAATGGCCGTGGAATCCCAGCCGAGGGATTCCCATCCGGTTAATGCCACTGTGAGGGCCAATCAGAATGGTTGTTTCATTCTGATTGCGCCTTCGCCGGGTGCTAAGTATATAAATAACTCTTGTCATTACTTTCACCTACTCCTAATGGTGATCAATGTATAGATTCTCACACACAGAGGTAATCGACAAGCTCTTACTATCTGAGACATCAAACTAGCTGTCAACATTAGCTAACCTCTAACTACGTATGACCAGAAATGGCTGAACAATCACGATGGTTAGTTGTTATGGCTCCCTAGTCTTTTGCAGATGCTCAAGTAATAATACTGGTATGGAAAGTATTACTACAGTGGCGGGTGAGAAGAAGGACAAGGTCTTCCATTTTGGGATATTCTTTATTAAAAGAAAAGATAAAACTCCTAATATTTCCCTAAGCTCTGGTTTTCCCTACCTAAAACAAATTAACTAGGGTGATCGTCAGTTGTCAGTGAGTCCAAAACGAAGATCTGTCCTCTGTCCAAACTAATTTAACCTGTCCCTGCCACTATCAAAACAATTAAGGCAGAGGGGAATGACTCTCATCTCCTTTGTTCTGCTTTTTAGCTAGTTCACTTTAGTAATGTATTCAAAGGTAGTTCATGGTAACTACTTTGATCAAGTTGTATAGTTCAGGCATAGGGCTTTTCAATTTCTCAACTGTGTCCTTTACACTTTGTTTCCCCCTTTTGATATGGTTCTTACCTCTTTTCTCATTCCTTAAACGTGCAACTTTTCCCCTACTCAATGTCCACTCTTTTACATGGCTGAGCCAAGTGGGACTGTTCCCATAGTGATTCTCTGTCTCCTCTGGCACTTCATAGTTACTGGGACGAGTATGAAGGTTCCAGTATCAATTCCACTTCTCTCCAACACTTAGATTTTACTGGGACGGGTATGATAGTTTCAGTAATAATTCTCACACTTCTCCAACTCTTTGGTCTTATTGGGACGAGTATGAATGGTTCAGCAATAATTCTCACTCTTTCCACTACTTTAGCCTTACTGGGACGAGTCTGAGCATTCCACTAATGATTCTCACTCTTCTCCCCCACATTATGCTTACTGGGAGTTGCATCAGTGTTCCTGTAATAATTCCTGACTTTCTCTGTTATTCTGTCTTTATTGGGACAAGTATGATTGTTCTCAGAAATATTCCTGCTCCTCTTCCTTAACTTTAACATTGAGTCCCCACTGGGATAAGTATGATTCTTCCCTTTTTTACTCTTGGAATCCCTCCCGGGTCTCCCGCCTTCCCTGTTACCTTTAGCTCTCAGGGTTAGCATCAACGGGCCTTCATCCAGGATGGAATCCTCAACTGCATTTGTCAGGTTGGCTTCTCGACTCTCTGTTTTCTTCTCTTCTTCGTTATGTTATGTTATGTTTACACATTTCAATCGTGCCAATGCCCTAAGGCATCCAGGCGCCCTAGCAGAAAAATGAGCAGCAGGATACTCTTGTTCCTCGAACAAGGTGGTCTTCAGCTTTCTTCTGAAAGCCAGATGGTTTTCTTCTTTGCGCAGGTGCTCCGGTAATGCATTCCAGGCCTGTGCAGCCTGCGCATGAAAGGCACAACCATTTCCGCTGGCTCTCTTAATGCGGCCTACTTCTAAGAGACAGGCCTTTGCGGATCAGAGATTTCTTTTTGTGCAGTAAATATTCAGCCTTTCTTTAAGGTAGGCTGGAGCCATACCAAAAGCACATTTGTGGCAGATGGTCAGCAACTTGAACTGGATCCTTGCTGAAACAGGCAGCCAGTGCAGGTTCCTCCATGCTGCAGATGTAGGTTCACTACGACTCATCTAATATATGATACGTACTGCAACTTTCTGAATATTTTGCCATTTCTGGATGTCTTTCTTATTTGCTACCCCTAAAAGAGCATTACAGTAATCCACCTGTGGTAGTATCACAGCTCTCGCTAGTTTCGCAGTTTTCTTTGGAGACCAATGGGGAAACTTGCCGGAACACTTTAAGGTGATAGTGTTTTTCACAATTGATCCACATGAGCACTGCTGTGGAAACTTGCCTCCAGGTAAGTACCTAAAGTCTTCACTTTATGTACCACCATGATCTTGCTGCCGTTGATCATAAAACTGGCATAAGGTTGACCCAACTTGTCTCTGGTATGCTGAGGTACATAAAGCATGAGCTCGGTCTTCATTGCATTAAGGCAAAGCCAGTTAGTGGTGGTCATCCACCCCTTTATGGTCTGATAGACCAAATCCAGCTTCTGTTGGTATTTTTCATAGTCCCCGCTGATCTCAAGTGCTAACTGGAAATCATCTGTATAATTACAGAAAAATAGGTCCAAGTTCTCCAAGTCTATGCGCAAAGGGATAATATATATTGAAAAGCAGGGGGAAAGTCATGCCCCCTGGGGAACTCCACAGGTGGTAATTTCAATATCAGAAGCATTTTCACCCCACTGAATTCGTGAGCAACATCCTGCAAGGAAGGACTTAAGCCAATTTATCGCCTCCACTGAGAGACCCCCGACTGTGGCTATCTGATCCAGTAGAATCTTATGATCGAGCAAATCAAAGGCTTACGATAAATTCAACAATATCAGCAGCCTCGATTTTCTCAGTACTAACCTGGACAGCATATGAGTCTGCAGGTCCAACAATGCACTCTCAGTGTTGTGAAAACTACGGAAGCCGGATTGCTTCTTATGTAAGATGCCTGCTCCTGAGATATAAGTCTGAAGTTATATTGTGGCAACTTTATCGATTCGTTTCAAAAAGAAAACAGTATTTGTAATAGGTCTGAGATTGGCAGCATCATTGCAGTCTAAACCCCACCTTTTTCAGCAATGGAGTGACCACTACATCTTTTATGGACTGTGGAATAACTCCAGTCCGGAACGAGGCATTTACGAACCTGCAGAGAAACAGGGCAAAAATGTCCTTATGTTCTAATATTGTTTTAGATGGGGGGAGTTCTCTCGGGTATCTAGTAGGGTGCATGGTTTTGAGGATGTTATGAATTTCTACCATAGTCAACTCAGTAAACCTAAAGCCCAAAGGTGATGTCCCCTGATTTAAATCTCTGTATTCTAGATTCGGGGGACCCATTTTAGTGTTTGCACTACTCTCCTCCTTCCTTTCCTCATCATAACTTCGAGTCGTGGCTATAGGATGTGAAACCTGCCTGGTGAGTTCTTCCCTGATCTTTTTTTGTACTATTTTCAATTTATCAGAAAAACCTTTTTGAACTCTTTTGCAACCCTCTCTGGCAGGTTTGATAGTAGAGTTAGTAACTATGGATTTCTTCCAAGACCTGAGAAATCAGAAAGGTTCTTTGGTTTGATTTCCGGCCTGATAGATTTGATCATTATAGAAGCTACATTTAGCTTCCATAATCTTGTCCTTATATTCCTTCTCCTTATGCTTACATGCTACCAGATTTTCCGGGGTATTGTCTTTCAGCCAGGCATGTTCCGCATGCCTTTTACTGACTTTGAGTTCCACATGAGCAGGAGAGAACCATTTCTGATGGTTCGGTTTGGGGTGCCTCTAATAGTTCTGGTTTTCAAGGGAGTGGACTTGTCTAGAATGCTTATTATCTCCTCATTGCAAGTACTAATGAGGATCTCAGGACCATCCGAATCCTCTGTTTTTTTCATTAAGACCTCCAACCACTCAGAGAGAATGGGTGCTGTACTGGTTTAAAGTTCCTATTAACTACTTTAAGCATAGGTTCTTGTACTTTTTGTAAGGGGGGTGGGAGCTTCGGTTGGCATAAAATGGAGGAGTGGTCCGACCATATGCAGACTGTCGTAATAATATTTTCAAGAAGGATGTTTCCACTTCCCACCCAGTCAAGGATATGTCCTTTCGTGCGTGTGGGTTCACAGTTATGAATTATTATTTGATGGTTTTTTAGACTTTTTTCGAGCTCCAAGGCTTTTTCGTCTTTAAAATGTCCTTTCCAAAGGTTACAATCTCCTAATATGACCACTTCAGAATTTACTGTTAATATTGGGGTTACCATATTTACGAAGTCCTCATTAAACCTTGGTGTTTCACCTGGTGGTTGATAGAGCACAACCAGGTTAACATTGTGGTTAAAATTGGGGAGCAATTTAATATGTAGTATATCACAGTCTTTGCACTCTATTTTGGCTTCATAAATGATAAGCTCCTTTTTACATAAAACAGTCACAACCCGTACCCCCCTCTCGGTGCTTTCTGAAGAAAACATAGCCAGGAGGAGTCACTTTCTCGATAGTAGGGCCATGAGCGTCAGTAAGCCAGGTTTCCCTGATGCACATGATGTTCACCCTGTGTTCCAGGATGAAATCGTGTACAGCTATCATGTCCTTCACAAAGGACCTGGTGTTCAATAGTGCTAACGTCAAATTTGCTGGAAAAAACCCTTTCCTTAATATGGTGTCTATGTTGGGAACACTCTCCGCGGAGGAACATGTATCATCTGTTACAACATACACATTTATAGCGTTTCTGTCATCTAAGCCATCATGCGGTGCACATCCTACCTTCTCCACAACAACGTAGCTGGGAATGGGTGTAATATGAGCTATCCGATTATCAGTGCTAAGTCTAATACTGTCAGAACCGGCAAAAACATGTTCGGTCTCGTGAGCAACGGTTAGTATTTTTTCCATACCCGTGGTGCGAGCATATGACTGTCTTCTGGCTTTAGCAATAGACTCGAGGACTTCAGCGATACCCATGTGAAAAGTAAGGAGTGTAAGAAGTGTAACTCACCACGTCTGCACGTCCTGACACTGACTTGCACAGACTTTATTGTCTTCTTTTCTCCAGCCCATTTGTGCCAGCTTTCAGAGGAAGAACACGTCAGTACAACAACTTCAGCTGGGAAGTGTAGTTCTTGATGCGTGAATGCATGCAGAGCAAATATTTACTCTCATTAAAAACGCACCGTGATCAAATGACTGAGCAGTTCTAAATGCCACAGCAGCAGTCAATTACCAAGTAATCACCACTGATTAGCAATTAAATCTGTAAAAGCAGTAAAGGCTTATCTAAAAAGGAATCTAAAAAGGTTTAAATAGCGCGAGTAACAGCACGCGTGAAGTAGCAAGAAGTTCATTCAAAATGTATCTATGGAGTCAGGGGGGAGCACAGTCCTTAAATACTTTTGTACCCTGGGGGAAGCCCCGTGGTGGTGTGCGGGCCTCCCAGGGTCAGGGTACCAGCACGCGTAGGCGGGCGCGCAAGAACACACGCCGGAGACGTCTGCTCGTTCCGGTGCTCCGGCGCGAACTGCCGGGCACCGCCTTTATTAACTAACGCGCATGCACCGGCCCGCTGGGCCGCGCATGCGCGCTTCGTGTACATTGTACACAACATCCCTCCTTTTCCCCCCAAACAACAAACACATTAAACAGGGGAGCCAACGTGGCTCAAATCAAACTGTACTTAACAGATTTTGTTACTCATGCTGCTGAGTCCATGATGAAATCTTGGAATCTTTGCGGTGGACGACGTCCTTCCCTGCGCGGGTACCTGGGCGAACCTCTTTCGAGGTTCTCTGGTCCCCCGGGGTCCTCGAGCAGCTCACCGCCTTCATGCGGCGCCTCCGCTGCTTGTCCTTGATCAGGATTGGTTTCTTCCTCCGCTGCCACGGGTCCTATGCGCTTGAAGAAGGATACGTTTCTGGTTACCGTGCCTCGCGCATTCGCAGCTGTGACCATTGACCCTTTGACATGAGTTACTCCCATTGGTTGGGTTTCGTAAGTCATCGAGAGTTTTCCTTCCGGTTTCCTGTTCCGGACTAGGACGGTGTGGGGTGGACCGGTACTCACGAAGGAAGTCGATTAGGTTGTGTCGTAGGTCCTCCCCCCCATTGACAGAAATACGAAAAATTTTGTTTAGTGTCCGCATGAATCGCTCAACCTCTCCATTGGCCCTTGGCCATAGCGGGGTTACCTTCCGGTGCTTGATGCTTCGTTCCTCGCAGTATCTGGCAAACCGCTGTCCTCGGAACGGCGCTCCATTGTCTGAGCAGATCTCAAATGGGAACCCATGGGTGGCGAAAATTTTGTCCATCGCCAGGATGGTGTGATCACTGGCGGTGGATTCCACGAGTTCCACTTCCGGATACCTCGACCACTGGACTGTGACCACCAGGAAATACAGGCCTCTTCCGGTCAAGCCGAAATCTGCGTGCACCGTTCCCCATGGCACGTCGCTCCGTTCCATGGCCTGAATGGGTGGGCCTCTTTCTACAGTACTCGTGGCCTGGCAGGGAATGCAGGTCCTCACGAACTCGGCCACCCTGTGCTCCAGATCGGGAAACCAGACCTTCAGCCTGAGGCGTGCCTTCATCTTGGCCATACATTGGTGCCCTGTGTGGGCCAACTGGAGGACTCTCATGACCAACGACCTGGGGATCACGATCTGGTGCCCTCGCAGCAACAGGCCGTCCATGGACACCGAGAGCTCGTGTCGAGCTTTCCACAGCAGTTGTAGGTCCCTTTGTACCTCTGGGTTCCTTCTGGCATTGTTCAAAAGGATGTCCCGCCACTCTCCTGTGGCCACCGCCCTTTTCACTCTTAGGAACGCCTCGTCGGAGTTCGAGTCGTCCGCAATGTCCTTTCTCGATAAGGCCCCTGGCAGGGCTGATTCAATGACGAGATGCACGCGTCCCCGGCGTCTGTTATCTCCACGGGACTCTGGATATCCCTCGTGCCTGGGTGACGAGAAAGGTAGTCAGCTGGGTTATGGGTGTCTGGGCGGTATACTAGCTTGACGCCGTATTCAATGAGGGATAGCATCCATCTTTCGATGCGGGGAGGCGGCTTGGATGACGTTCCTGACAGGATAGGAATCAGGGGTTTGTGGTCCGTTATCACGACGACAGGTTTGCCGACAATGGAAATTCTAAAGTGTTTGCACCCCCACAGGATGGCGAGGGCTTCCCTTTCTATCTGGGAATATCTCCTTTCCGTGTCGGTGAGGGCTTTGCTGGCATATGCTATGGGCCTCATGACCCCTCGTTCGTCAGCCTGCATGAGGACTGCCCCCAGTCCCACCGGGCTAGCATCGACCACAATCTCCGATTCCCGGCTGGGGTTGAAATAGGCCATTGTCTCCTGCTCTGACAGGGCCTCTTTGATGGCTTTGGAGGATCGTTGTTCAATCTCAGTCCACTGCCAAGCCACGTCGTTCCTGGTAAGTGCCCTCAGTGGTTCCGACAGAGAGGCCAGGTCCTTGATGAAACGGCCGCAGTAGTTGACCATCCCTAAAAAGCTCTGAACCTCCGCCGGTGATGTGGGTGGAGGCACATCTCTTATGTCTTTCACTTTTCCAGGGTCCGGGGATATGCCCCCCGCATGGAAGGTGAACCCAAAGAATTCCAGTCGGTCCTTTAGGAATTTGCACTTTTCTTGGTGAAGGGTCAGACCCACCGCCTGTAGTCTCTCAAAAGTGTTCTCTAGCCGTTTGAGGTGTTCAATTTCCGACCTGGCGAAGACTAAGATGTCGTCGGACATGTTAATGACACCTTTCAGTCCGGACAGGGCTCCTCTGATGGCATTTTGGAAGACCTCCGCCGCGGACGAGATTTCGAAGTTTAGTCTCTTGTACTGGTACAACCCCTCGTGAGTAGTGAATGTCGTAATGTACCTCGACTCGGGGTGCAGCTCTAACTGGTGGTACCCAGACCTGAGGTCCAGTTTGGAGAAGACTTTGGCACCTTGGAGTTCTCCGACGATGTCATCTAGAGTGGGTGTGAGGTGACGCTCCCTTTTGATGGCGGCATTTGGGAGTCTCATGTCCACGCAGATGCGTACTGCCCCTGGCTGTTTCGGCTTTGGGGCTACTACGATGGGCGAAACTCACAGGTGGGGCCTTCCACTCATTCAATGATGTCCCGGTCGACCAGCTGTTCCAACTCCTCCTCGGCTTGGGCTCTTAAGTGAAAAGGAATCCGGCGATGTTTGAGGGCTGTCGGCCTTACGGACTTGTCGATGTGTAGGCGAATGGGCTCTGCGTTCAGCTTTCCAATGCCCTTGAAGAGAGTTTCAAACCTGTGTAGCATGCTTTTCAGATCGGCGTGGTATACTCCAAACGTGAAGTGGACAATGTCGAGTGCTTCTGACGCCGCACAGGTCAACAGGGAATGTGGGCTGACGATGGTGACAAAGAACCTTGCTTTGATGGTGTTTTGTCCATGAGAAACCGGGGCTACGAACACACCTTGGATGGGTAGGGGTGTTTCCCCACCGAACGCATATATTCGCGCCATGGACGCTGACAGCTCTGGCGGGCCTGGCAGGGCCTCATAATGTTTGGTGGCTAGCACACAGACCGAAGCCCCAGTGTCTATGAGAATGGGGGTGGGGACGTCATCGATGTTGACAGTGCATGTGGGTTGGCGCCTCGTGCCAGGACCTTTTACAATGCTGGAGATGAAGAAAATCTCTTCCTCCTCCTCCTCCTCTTCTGCGATGTCCAGGTCTTGCAGACCCTGATCGATCGAAGAGATGCCTCTCACTCTGCGAGTGCCTCCTCGTCCAACTCTCTCCGGTCCTCTTCCCGCCGCAACAGGGGCGGCAGCCCGGCACATCCTAGCATAGTGCCCCGGTGTGCCACACCGGCCGCACATTCTCAACTTTGTCGGGCATTCACCTCCGTGGGGGAGGTCATACCCACAGTAGGAGCACGATGAGGCGTTGCCTGGCGTGGGCGGGGAATCAGGCCTTCTCGACGCCCATTTTGACCTTCCCGCTGCTGACCGTCCCACAGCAAATGCGTCTTCGTCATTGTTTGGTCGCGTGGCAGCGTCCATTTTCGCACCTCTGGCTTCCGCCAGCTCATGTGCTCTTCCCAGGTCCAAAATTTGCTGGAGGGTCAGACCAGGTTCTCTCAGTACTTGCCTTCGAAGTTTGCCGGAGCTGCACCCCTACAGTAGCTGGTTGCGGACCATTTCTTCCTCATCGACCCATCTGCAGGAGGTCGCCAGGTGTCTCAGACGGGCACAGAATTTGTCTAGGGGCTCGTTGTCTAGTTGTCTTTCGGTGCCCATGACAAATCTATCGAAATCCACGTTAGCCATGGGGAGAAAGTGGTCTTTGAGTGCCTGCTTGACTGCGTCATACGTGACCACGGGGATGACGAGGGAGTCGTAGGTCTTGTGGACTTCTGCGCCTGCCGAGTAGATCATAGTCGCGATTTTGGTGTCATCATCGTTCACCCCAGATGCCCTGAAGAACATATCTAGCCTCTTGACCCACAGTAGCCACTTCGGGCCCAGCTTGGAAGGGGGGCCAGTAGTATCGAATTCAGGCATGGGGGCTAGGGAGCTGCGAGATCTGCGTGGGATTGGGGCAGCGGCACCCTCATCGTCAGTCTCTTCACCCATTTCTGCATCACGTACTCACAGTTATCTTTCTTAGAGAGAAGGGCGGCTTGTCCTGGGCTCGTAGTAGTGTTGGGGTGTAGAAACCCACTTCTTTCTTCTTAAATGCCACAGCCCTGCGCCTGCAGGACTGTGGGGTTTCCAAAAATTGTCTGTGTCCTCCAAACACAGCTGGTAGGTGGAGCACGAGCACCCTTTCGGGCCGCAACCACTGCCGCTACGTGTGAAGAGAGGAGCGAGCGAAATCAAAATGGCCGCCGGCACTCCGCGGGTCCGTAATACGGAAGAGCTTTCCGTCTCTCCGAGGCTGTCGCAGCACGGAAGCCGTCCGTACCTCCTCGTCGCCAGTGTTGTACCCTCGGGGAAGCCCCGTGGTGGTGTGCGGGCCTCCCAGGGTCAGGGTACCAGCGCGCGTAGGCGGGCGCGCAAGCACACACGCCGGAGACGTCTGCTCGTTCCGGTTCTCCGGCGCAAACTGCCGGGCACCGCCTTTATTAACTAACGCGCATGCGCGGCCCGCTGGGCCGCGCATGCGCGCTTCATGTACCACGTACACAACAAATACCTCCTTGCACAGACTTGCTTTACTTGTCCGAGCCAGCATGTATGCGCCGGGTTTCAGAGGAAGAACGCGCCAGAACTACAACTTAAGTTGAGAAGTCTCGTTCTTGATGCGTGAGTGCGTGCAGAGCAAATATTTACTCTGATTCAAATGACATTGTGATCAAATGTCTGAGCAGTTCTAAATGGCACAGCAGCAGTCAATCACCAAGTTATCACCACAGATTAACAATTAAATGTGTGGAAGCAGTAAAAGCGTATCTAAAAATGAATCTAAAAAGGTTTTAATAGCGCGAGTAGCAGCACGCGTGAAGAAGCAGCACGTTAATTCAAATGTTATCTATGGAAACAGGGGGGAGCACAGTGCTTAAGTACCTCCTTGCACAGACTTGCTTGACTAGTCCGCGCCGGCGCGTTCGTGCATGGTTTCAAAGGAAGAACGCGTCATAACTACAACTTAAGCTGGGAAGTGTAGTCCTTGATGTGTGAGTTTGCGCAGAGCAAATATTTACTCTGATTCAAATGACACTGTGATCAAATGTCTGAGCCGTTCTAAATGGCACAGCAGCAGTAAATCACCAAGTAATCACAACAGATTAACAATTAAATGTGTAAAAGTAGTAAAGGCGTATCCAAAAGGATTCTAAAAAGGTTTAAATAGCACGAGTAATGGCACGCTTGAAGCAGAAACAAGTTAATTCAAATGTTATCGTTGTGCATGCTTCGTGCTGCAGTTGGGCAAGGGAACAACCAATCATGTCTAAACAACCACTCATGCCTAAACAACCAATCAATGGTTAGTTTACGCCCTGAATAGGAAGGGAACAACCAATCACAATAGGCGTCGTTCTCTCCAGGAAGCCGACTTTACAGACGCTTCGTTTGAACACAGACACGAGCTGACTGATTGTTGCCGCATACATCTTGCCGTAGTCTGAAATGGAAAGGTAAGCATCGACACATATATTGCAATATTGCCCCAAAAAGGTGGATCAATTATGATTATTCAACATTTAGATAGCGTGTTTACGAACGTTTTCGTCCTACACTTTCCTCCATGAAGACGGCTATGCGCTTTCATGCTGCAAACACAAAAAGGGTGCTTCCAAACTAGGTTCAGCATAGAAAGTGAATGGATTAACCATTAACATTTTAACACTTGGAGAGCGGGTTTATGGATGTTTATGTCCACCGTTTTCCCCCGTGAAAGCCGTGATGTGCCCTCATGCGGCAAATACAAAAAAGAGCCTTTCAAACTATGCTCAGTACAAAAGGAAGAAAAAAACGGTGTTCTTTCTTTTTTTTTAAACTTGAATACCAGTTGAATTGATCTGACCATGTCACCTGCCGCGAATTTAGGCAATAGTGTGAGTTGAAATGAAAGTAATAATCATGACTCAAAGATTCTTTTTCTGTGATTGTTTTTCAGAATCTCATTTCGACTCATTTTTGTGATAAAAACAAATTTGGAATCACTATAATTAATACGTGACACAAAGCAAATTGGAATTTCGCCTCGATTTACCTCCGGCCAAAAACATATAGATGCAACTCTCAGCAAGTATTTAAACAGCGCGTCAATTGGATTGCCTCAAGCTAAATATACGAAGAGGATATTAAAAAAAAACAAGGTAATAAACTACCTTTAAATTGCTCCATGATTTATTGGTCTAGAACATTCAGTAATAATTCAGATGTCTACATGCTTAATACATTAGGTATTTTGTGTCATCCTTTGCATTTAGAACATCTACGGGCAAGAATTTATCCTGTTTTCATTTTTTGAAATTTATGGACAATGTTTTATCCAACAACGCGGGATCATGCACAACGGTAGCTGCTGGTCTTTTGCTCTGGGACAAACTATTCTACTGTTCCCCTTTTTCTGCCAACTAATGTGGTGAGAAATTAATGTCAGCTCAGTTTTTCTAAATTAAGTAGTCATGCTTAAGTGTGCATTTAATGCATATTTTCTTAACTTTTGCCGTTAAAGATAGCCAGCACGCAACCATTGTAAAAATCTTTTTTCTTTCTCTATATTTATGTTTGCTTCTATTCCAGGGATTGTCAACTTAAAAAAGCTGCCCCGAGGAAGGTGTTTCTTTTTGAAATCTAGGCCCAACAGGTGGTCTCACCGAAACGCAGTAGAGGTCAACAGAAAAGAAAAACGTTTTCTGACCCTGAGCCAACTAATAATTGTTGTCTTCTACGTAGGCAAACCTGTCTCAATAATTAAGACTTTGAAAGACTTTGAATACTCTGATTCTGAAAGACTTGGCAAACTTCTTTCAATAATGAAGACTTTGAAAGATTTTGAATACTCTGATTCTGAAAGACTTTGAACATTTTCAAATACATAATTTGAACAGACAACATCATACATTGTTTTCTGGTGATATTGTTTTTTGTTATTTAAACATGTAATGTGGCAAACCTGTCTCAATAATTAAGACTTTGAAAGACTTTGAATACTCTGATTCTTAAAGACTTGGCAAACTTGTTTCAATAATTAAGACTTTGAAAAATTTTGAATACTCTGATTCTGAAAGACTTTGAACATTTTCAAATACATAATTTGAACAGACAACATCATACATTGTTTTCTGGTGATATTGTTTTTTGTTATTTAAACATGTAATGTGGCAAACCTGTCTCAATAATTAAGACTTTGAAAGACTTTGAATACTCTGATTCTGAAAGACTTGGCAAACTTGTTTCCATAATTAAGACTTTGAAAGATTTTGAATACTCTGATTCTGAAAGACTTTGAACATTTTCAAATACATAATTTGAACAGACAGCATCATGCATTGTTTTCTGGTGATATTGTTTTTTGTTATTTAAACATGTAATGTTTCTGTTTACTCTTCAACAGTTTCTCCTTTTTTACAATTTTAAAATTTTGTTAAAATCACTTGCATTATTCTATTTAATAAGTTTCTTTCTTTAGCATAAAAATAAATAAATAAAACGTAAAGCATTTTCTTTGTCTCTTCTTTTGTCCTTGTGCGGCTGACTAATCATTTTAACTACAAAAGTATTACATTTATTGGGATATCTAAAGATACACAATTTAAAATTAATAGAATTCATTTCACCTTTTGGGCAAAATAATTTATACAAGCAGTCTTTTTTGGAAACCTAACGTATGTACATTATAGTTGGGCAAGTGGTGTTGGCATCATTATTGGACTTCCCGGACCACCGACTCCTGGTCACACCACCACTGTGGACTTGGTTGCTCATCTGAGACTTCTGTCCTTCAATGTCTCCTGCATCGGATTTCCCCCAGATACGGTTCACATGGCAGCTTCCCTCCAGGGTTGGAAACTGTGCGTCCCTGTTTCCTTCAGCTTTTCTCGCACAGCTGACCTGAAACTCCGAGCTTCTCTCCATCTCAAGTCTCCTCCCCTCTGATTTATGACGGTGCATTGGGACTTCCCCGGGGGAGTGCCAAAATCCTTCTTCTCTGTTAGATGAGTACTCTGTATTACTCACATGGTCTTCTGTATCTAAGTATTAGCCAAGTATTTCTTTTCATGTTTACTGAAGGTTTCTACTTGACAATAACAAACATCAGGCTTGTTCTTCATGTGTTCTTCGGGTAAGTGTTTCTAGTGAATTGTAGATGGGTTGGTTAGGGAGTCCATCATCAGAACAGGAGTCCTTGTCCCCACTGGGGGAGTCTCTCCTGATGAGTTCCCACTTGCCTCTTCCTTCTAGGGAGGGTTTTGCATAGCGGGCTTGCCTCCCTAGCCTTAGAGGAGAGCTCATGGCTCTCTTCTTGGGAAAGTGACTGAATCCCTTGATTGGTCACACTACCTATAACATGTTTAACTTGTTTTACTAACTGCAATGCAATTTGTGTTTAATGGAGATTTTGTACTTTTAGTGACAATTATTTTAACAAAAGTCTAGGTAAATAACTGGATGTAGTGATCTGAATATAACTTGAATTGCTCACCTTTGAGCAAGCTAGGTCAGGTTGCACTACACAAACGTTTATGAGGTTGGAGATAGATGGTTATAGCTGTTTTAACAATACAAAAGTGTGAAGGGATCAGAGTTGTTTCAGTGCAGATACAGATGTATATTGTGTTCACTGTAATAAGCAATGACACATATTAACTCTTCATGTACTGTTTATTAAAGCATGCAGACAAAATAAATGTACATATCATGTCCAGATTTTGGACGCTTGCTGCAAACATACTGTAACAGAGTATGTTTGCAGCAAGCTTCCAAAATCTGTTCATTAAGCGTTAAGGATCAACCAACCATGCTTAGACCAGTGGTATACTGTTTGATCTGCAAAGTATAAGTTAAAATCCTAAAAAATATAATGTTCTAAAAGGAAGGTTTGAATTAAGTAAATTACAAAAGGAAAATAGTCATATGCAAATCAGGTATAGTCCTGAAACTAGTGGGAGCACTCCAGGTACCACATCATGCTGGACTGGCCCATTGTTGTCTTGATCAAGAGAGATTTGAAAAATGATCACTTTTTGGTTTTGGTTTGTCTCCTTAAGTGTGAGATGTGGTGCCTGCCTACCAGTACCAGTCTTTCCTTGCTGGCGGAATCTCAGTGCACTTCACTGGTATGGCCCAAAAAACCTGAAACATATTTGTGATTGCTTGCTTTCTTATGTAGCTCTAGCATGGCCTAGCACTTTTAGATGAGCTGCTCTCATTGGTTGCAGGGCCAAAACAGATTAGTAAATTTTTGGTCCCCTTCTACAATTGCAAAGGCAGGTTAAAAGAATGCTATACAGGTGTTTCATTCTTTCAAGATTTTGATTAATACTTAAGAAAAGGTTTGCCCAGAAATGTTCTCCTTGATCTTTGTACCTAGATAATTTATTTGTACCTCACTGATGATGTGGACAATCATGTCTAGGGTTGATTAGTGAATAAGCAAGCTGGCACACGCCAACTAAATCTGCTGACACTCTCAATGTGCTGTAGATTCAACAGTGCAAAGGGGACATACTCTCAATTTGCATGCATGATTTCCAAGGTTAACCCAAAAAGCATTATTTCAGCTCACTGGACGTGTACAGGAGGGGACACGTGTGAGAATGGTTTGACCTACATTAAAATCATCTTCCTCGCTATTAAACTTCAGGAAGGATGCGTAGAGCTCGATTCATAGCAAGTTTTGCATGCCGCAAAGGCACTTTGCACTGAAATTCATGGATCTGTCTTTGAGTGTGTCTGCACTCACTTCATGTAGGACCTTACCCACTTTGTGTGGTGCTGAGCGCTTTGTGTGATGCACAGAGCAAAGTGTGGGAAGGTCCAGCGCAAAGAAACAAATAGGGGCGGAACATGCATATTCCTCATTCTTTTCAAAAAATGAGGACGAATGAAGAATAACGTGAACGTGTTAAGGGGCGTGCCACATACAAAAATGAACACACCCAGTCAAGCACAAAGATAGCCCAATGCATGGATTACTAGCCGCAACTTCTCAGAGTGAAAAGGCACACACAAACCTCATGATCCCACCGCCACATGAAACGCGACGTAAGGTACAAAGGGCAAAGGCCACGTATAAATGCACACCATTACAAATTGCACTTAGAGGATGTATCCCACTGTAGTGGCAATGATCGTACATGTTCATGGAAGGAGAAGTAGGAGGTTGATGAGGGACAGAATTTTCCATCCTTGAACAATGCTTCTAGGAATGCCAGATGACAAGGTGTATGCAAGGTACAGATTCCCTCCCCATGTCATCCTAGACCTGGTCAGGGATGGGAGGAAGACCTTGCATCTCCTACCATCTGCTCCCATGCACTCACACCCCAGGATCAGGTGCTGAAAGCCCTACATATTTGGGCTATGGGCTCATTCCAGCACACCTCTGCCATTTTGGGGAGCATATCACAGGCCACACAATCACAGTACCTACACCAATACTTGCATGGAATAACATCACGTGTGCGTATGGAGATATACATGCCACGCACACCGCAGGCAATGCAGAGATTGTGCTAGGAGTTTTATGCCATAACACACTTCCCACAGATTTTGGGAGCCATTGATTGTACGCATGTTGTGCTAACCCCCCCCAAGCAAGTGAGCACATGTACCGCAACCAGAAGCATTGGCATTCCATCAATGCACAGGTCACCTGTGATGTGAAGGGAGTACTCATGCATGTGAATACAAATTCCCCTGGAAGCACACATAATCGCTTCATGTACCGCTGTTCTCCACTATGCAGGCACTGGCATTAGGACCCTTAGGCAACACTTCAGTATCAACTATCAACCACATGCAAGTAGTAACATGACACTTTGAATAACAGCCCATGCCAATCAATGCTACCAACAACCATTTCCACATTTGCAAGGGACAGGCCTACCCGCTCTCACCATTCATGCTCATGTCATTCAGGAATCCTGACACCCCAGCGGAGGTAAGGTATAACGCAGCACGCATAGCAACTAGAGGCATTGTGGAGGCACAAGT
This sequence comes from Ambystoma mexicanum, assembly GCF_040938575.1. NCBI lineage: Eukaryota > Metazoa > Chordata > Amphibia > Caudata > Ambystomatidae > Ambystoma > Ambystoma mexicanum. Next base: position 1,440,978,675 of record NC_090921.1, read on the forward strand.
TTAGGGTGTTTAAATCACACTTCCGCTCCCTTGACCACTCTCGCATTGTATTGCTACATGCCCCACCAGTAGTATGCAAGTTCATCGTGGTATCTTGTGTCCTGCACAATGGTGCTACACAATGTGGCATACCAGTATTGCTGCAGGAGTGACATAGCCCACGTGCACCACCTATCCCCTTGGCAGGCCAAAGGGCACAGGGACAGGATGCACCCAATCAGCTAGTGAAAACCTACTTCACCTTAATAGCAGCCCATGTGGAGCAAACACAATGTAGCCACACCCATTGTGCCCTTCAATGAAGATTCAGGACTTATCCCTGTGGGATGTTTTTACCCATGCATCCAAGCCCTACCATAACACTGTGCAGTACTGGCATGGAAAACATCATGATGGCCAGAACTCCCCAGAGAGTGCACAGGGAAAACATGAAGAATAGGCTGCCACCCATTTTTGCCTATGTCGTGAGCACAGGAGGGCACTGCCTAAAACCACCATTGGGCTACACACACAGTAGCCTGAAACCATTGGGAATGGCAATGCTGATTGCCAAAAGGCAACTCAGAACTGTGGGGAATTCATTTTCTTAATCCCAAAAATGGTTGCAATACCGGTACTCACCACTATCAGAAAGCCGGCGTTTTAAAACCACCAGACGTTTGTGTAAAACTGAACAAATGAAACAAAACCAGGCCAAGGAAAGACTTGCTAAGAGGTGGAAGAATGTAAAACTATATTCTGAAATGACTTGAAGGAAGTAATTATTTAATGTATAGGTAAAAATTGTCAGTTTGATTTGAATGGTGAAAACTGGGAACAAAAAGTGACATTTAGCTGAAACCTGGCTTAATGAAACTGGATTCTGCCTGACAACTACCCCCGACAGGAGAAACCTGCTCAGCCACTCTTCCCAGGCCTAGCTGCATCCTGCTGCCCCTTACCAAAAGGAGTTGACACATCTCTGATTAGATTAGGGGTGGAGCACCTGGGAACTGGAAGGGACAGAACAATGCAACTTCCTTGACTCAGGCAAATGTTATATTGGGGGCGTCGTAAAATAGCTTCCTCTTGGGAGAAACTGGGGGGCAGCTGTGCCTCTGTGAACAAGCTGGCTTGGGGGAAGTGGATAAACCAGTTCTTCCACCATGTGATGTGGGAAGCCACACCCCTTTTTAACCAGAGCATAATTTTAAAAAGATAGATAACTCATAGTGCGGACTTGTCAGAATTATATAAGTAATATCATTATTTTTGTGATTTTTCTGTGCACGTTTTAAGAGGCGTTAGGACCCTGTGGTGTATTCTGGGGGGTTGCTAGCGGAAAATAGCGTCTCACTCCAAATGTATGCATGTTAAAAATATGACACTTTATCATCTGAAACCCACCTCCCTGGTGCACATTTGTGTAAAATCTGGAAAGGTTTAGAGGTCGTTATTATATACCCAGAGAGCAGAGCTGACCCAGATAGCCGGGACTTCAGAACCACCCGCCGGAAGTCCCGTCCAACCTGACCAGACCGTGACGAGGTCTATTTCAAATTGATATTGTGAGTACCTAGCAGAACTGTGCAGAACCAATCTCTTAGTTAAAATAATCTAATCCAAACTATTTTAACCTAAGTAGAACAGCCTCCTAGAAATCGTGTCATCTGTCATTTTTAAAGCTGCACAACTGTCACCTGTCATTTTGAGTTTTACTTCAAATCCGAAAATCTACCTTTATTAAATCGTCTGTATCTCTTGAACCATTTGGGCTAGGAACAGAATTTAACTTTCATCTGAAAGCTTAGAATCTAGGCTTTCCGACGAACCTAGAACCGACTTCCTACTCCCTATACTTTCCCCATAATCGCGAGACACGCACTCGTGAAATTTACTGCGATTTGCGATTTGGCCCGATTTCTTCATCTGTAGAAATCAGCAGCTTTTTGCTTCTCTTTGCTAAAATTCGTTTGCCATCTGCTAATCATTCATAGAGTATTGTTAAAGTGAGCCTGAACTAATATAAAGTCGCTGTCACCTATCCTGAACCTCTAGAGGGAATTAAAAGCAATTTTAGCACCTTTTCACTTCCTTGCAAACCACCTTAAAGTAATTCGCCTGTGTTTAAAACTCATCCCTGTTTTCTCTAAGCTTGCTGGGGGAACTGGAACTGTGTATTGCATTATAAAGTGTGATTTGTGGGATTCTTGAAGACTGTGTGCTCTCCTTCCATTTCTTGTATTGCATAGGGGGGAGTGAATTGGCAAAAGAAAAAGTAATCATATTACCTTTTGCTAAAATCATAACAAGTTATTTCTGTACTGCATTTTATTCCACCTTGCATTTCCTTGAAACCATCGAGCATTTTCAGCTACCTCATCCTCTACACTACTCCTAAGTAACCAAATCAGTGTACCCCTGTAACATTATCCATTGTTGATCACGGTCGTATTCTGAAGTGTGATATCAGTTATCAATTTATTTATAAAGTGTGATAGATATATATTGTTGAATTGTCCAAAAAAAACTTTTAAATTTGCAAAACAAACCTACTACTTGGCTCAGTGGGGTCAGGGGGGTGTTATACAAGGGTTGTCATCCAGAGTACTGAACTGGATATAAAAATACACCAATAAGGGTTTTCCTCAGCATCCCAGACTAGGCATTGACTTAGCTGTAGTGTGGATTGAATATCGCTTACATCCCCCTTGCCAATAACAATGCTTGAACAAATGTGTCTAGGAGGGGAAAACTGTGTATATCCATAGCCATCAAATCAAGTGCACAAACCACTGACACATTCATAGCAAGTGGAAACAACAGTATCCTTGTCGCTCACACAAAGGCACACAACACAATGGGTGAAATCTGTTGCCACTTTCACATGCTCACCACCAATAATTGTGCACTCATACACCCAACAACATACAGGAGAACATAAGTAGAATGGCACAGCATATCATGAAAGCAGGAACAAACACTTGTGAGGACTGCTCTGACCACCTTAGGCGTGTCTCAGGTGAAATGGCTCCTCCATTCCTTGGCAATAATACTGCTCATAAAACACATCTCCATATAAATAGTCATACAGACGGAGAAAAGTGCACGTTCGGTTCAAGAAAGACGTCCATCTCACATCAGCGTATTCCCTTGAGAGTCTACTCAGTCATGTAGCAATGCACTTCTCTGTAGGTGGCAATACCAGGAGAGATTGCTGAGGTGTGGCATGCAGGCATTCTACAGCCCTGTGTCCTAGCATAGCAGCAACCATCTCCCCTTGCGGAATGTCTCATAAGAAAGGAAAACACAAGGTCAGAGCAGGTAACACATCCCTGGAGCCAATGACACTGTATCCTGTATACCCTGAGTGCCCTGAAACAAATGCAAGCACTGACTAGCCAGCCTCCCATCTCCATGTCTCCCTCCACACCCATGCAGCTGGACCTACTCACCTCAGGCCAACACACTGAAAAACACCCCACAAAGTGACATAATTCCTGCTAACAACACGACCAACGTGGGCCCTCCTGAGTGCCATGCAACAACTGCAAGCAATGACTCACCAGCCTCCCATCTCCATGCCTCCCTCCACACCCATGCAGCTGGACCTGCTCACCTCAGGGAAAGGCACTGAAAAACACCCCACACAGTAACAGCATCCCTACCCACAACACCAACACGGTGTGTCCCCTCAGTGCCATGCAACCACTGCAATGAATGAATAACCAGCCTCCCATCTCCACATCTCCCACTGCACCTATTCTTCTGGGCATGCTCGGCTCAGGCCAATGCACATGAATACACCCAACAGAGTGAACACATCCCTGCAACCAATGACACCAGATCCTGTGCTCCCATGAGTGCCATGAACTAACCTGCACAAAGTACACACTTGGCTACCATCCAAATTATTTCACCCTAAATCACCTTATCAGCTTGTAAAGACATGCTGTGCGTGAAGGAAAAACAACTGAACAGCCTTGAGGTGTCCCATTTCGAGCAAGGTAACTTGACGGCTACGCTCTACCCAGTGGCACCAAAGGGTAGGGTAGCACTCCTGGTCATCCAGGTCTTGCCCTTGATGCCTTTAAGCTCCGTCCTCCAGGGTGGGCTGCGTGTCCTGTGAGGATCACTACTGAGTAATGTGGCTAGCACATTGCAGTAGAGTCAAGTGTACAATAGCTGGGTTAGCACCCCTGAATGGCCAGGGCACTAGCTGCGACACCTCTAAGCCATGCTTTCTGGAGTGGCCCAGGCAGGGCTTATCAAACCTCTGAACCTACTTGCATAGGCATGCATTGTAGCATAAAACAAGGACCTGGTTAATGAATCCTGCATGGAACTGTGTCAGGGGTCCTCCAAGGCAAGTAATGACTGGAACCCGAAAGTAATTCAAGAAGCACAAATTTATTTAGGCCCAGAACGCAGCTAGGAAAGCATGGTTCAAATAACCCTGTGCAACTGAACAGAGTGAAGTGAGCTGTGCCAGACTGTGCTTAACCCAAGTGTTTATATCTGCCACATTACAGGTTTGGCGGAAAGTTGTAAGGTTGGCAGTAACTCTGTTACTGCCAACTTTAACACTACACCAAATAACGAGTTTGGGCCTGGAGTGGAGGATTTGCTGAAATTGGCAGAATCGTGGAATTCTGCCACAGTAATTCTGCTGCAAAAGCCTGATTGAGTCCAATGGGCTCAATATATGTTTGGGCAGTATTCCAGAGGATTTAACACTGGGATACCACCCAACTCATAATAAGGCGATATGTGCCTTATCCCCCATCGTATCAATACCTGGGAAATTATATATCTCCTCCTCCCGCCTTTGTTCTTGCAGTGCCTTAGTATTAGCTGACCCGCACAGAAGGTGATGAGCACCAGAATGAGCACTGGGACAGTTACTTTGAAAATGTTTGCCAGCCATGTCGTGACCCAAGCAAAAAGAGAATCAAACCAGCTGTCTGACAATACTGGATTTTTTCCTTGGTCATAGTCTCATGGAGTGTACAAATATCCTCTATGGCCTCCATCAAAGTTTAATTAGCTGTGTCATTGGCTGGTTTTATTGTGCAGCGGCAGCTCCCTATCTTGTTGCAAACGCCCCCCTCCATCGCAGTAAGCATATCCAACACATACCTTTTTTGTAATGCCACCAGTCTGACTGCCCAAAGCTCTTCCTTTACCGTATTTAGTCCTTTCTCTGTTGAGTCTGCCAGTTGTAACAGCTCATAATGGGTCACTTGCAGCCATTTAGCATTAGCTGCTTATTGGACCCCTAGCAGCAGACGAGATGTAAAATATGTGGATGCCTTTGAGAACAAGCAAAACTGTGGTGGAATTGCAGCCAGTCTTTCTGTTGATTTGGTGAACCAATAGTTGCTCCTGTGCCTGTCTCTTTTCAGTGTTTGTGCCCCTGCATCTTTCATCTTGTAGAGGTATAGTCAGACATCCTCACCCCTAGCTCCACCCCTATGTTGCCTATATGTTGGGAATCAGAAATGACATGTGCAGTCAAAGTCAGTATAGCAATACCACAGAGAACCTTCGAGACAAGATATCCTTTGAGGAAACCCTACCTAAACCCTACCTAAATGCACAGAGACATAGTATTATTTTGGATGAAGTACCGGAAGAAATGTGCATTTGATCAAAGAAAGGAGCCTGATGATGTCACATGAAATAGGAGTTGACGTATCTAGAGGCTGAATGGAGAGAAGAAACATAACAGTATTCTCTAAGAATTGAAGAACTGATGGTACAGATGAGCAACATTTCGGGCTCTAGATGAAGATGCTCATGCTGCAGAAATGCTGAAGAATATGTAAATCAGTTTACACACGTGTATTCATGAGGCTTGCTACGTAGTGAATTAGATTGCTGCGATGTGCCAATGTATAAACATAGGAATGTATATAACCTGAATGTTCCACAACGCACTTTAGCAGGCCTGAAAACATCATGAACAAGGAAAAGACTTTCAAATGAATGGCGCAGTTGGAAATTACTGATGGTAAAGTAAGTTTCAGAGAAGATGGGGCTAGCCAGAACCAAAGAAATAAGACCACAGTGAAACTGTTGCCTGTCAAGAAGGAAACAACGAATGTGAGAAGGGAACATGCTTCTGTTTGAAGCAGCATGAAAAAAACACTAAAAGTTTCTACAGTTCATCATTTAATAGGATTAAATGCTGCAAAAGGTTTGAAAAGAGTGGTCTTCAAGTCACATGGAGGAGATCGAAATAGCTTGGGTCAGACTGTACCCAAACTAGAAGACAGAGTGAAGCTATACTCCCTTCATTTCACAGATAAAGTCAATAGTTACAAGGCCTAGTTCAAAAGCCTAATAGTGTGACAAACAGAAGGAGTTTTGATGGATAGTGGGTTAATTGGAGGGGAGGCATGATCACGCCAGGCTTCCATGCACCTGGGATGGCAGCCTGCATACTGCTAATGTGTGGAATAGTTTAGAGGGGTAAAAGGGTGCCAAACCAAACCAATTATAGTGGGCTGTGTAATGAAGAGCCCTATAGTTTGAAGAACCAATTAATCGTTACATATTTAGTGATGACAATGATGACCAGTTATTGGTGGTGGGTTTTGATGCTCACCTGACTTAGGTACCCAATCATAACCAGTGGCTATATAGAACATATACTTAGTTGTTCACTGAAAGCCAAACATAGGTACTCATAGGTTTTGTAGTTTGCCACATAGTATGATGTCGGCAGTGACAAATGTGTGTTATAAAAGAACAGCTTTTTATGAAATATATTGAGATCAAGCTGGGCGGTGTCGGATTATGCCCGTTGGACTCCCTGTTTTAGTTTTTCTGCATCCCCATCCGCCTCTGACTATTGCTACCTCGTCTTAAAGGGATCTTAGGAGTAAAAGTTCACTCTTGAACACATCAGGATGGTCACTGAAGGAGGGCACCAGTTATGATAGAGGCACTACCAGGGCAAAGCTGTGTAGTGCGACAAGGTAGTATAGCCCATCTGAGTTGGGAGGGAGCTTGGCATACAGCTGGGTCCCACACGCCCACCAGTGGTCCATTACTGTCATTGTCCCACGCTTCAGTTCTGGAATGCTCATCACCTTGGTGCAGCTGGCATTAAACCCCAGGTGTGTTGACCCTGTGAATCTGAAGCATAAGGAATATCATGTTAGAGGTTTTATGTGTACTGGTTGGTGTCTCTCATCTATCCAGGTCAAAACATTGATTGATTGATTGATTTGTTATTGATTATGCACCTATGCACAAGTGTTTCAAGGTGCAACAAGGCAAGGGAGGGGGAACAAAGGGAGGACAAGACAATGATCTGTCTAGGCCTCATGTTATTGAGATTGTGCAAGTGCGCAACAATAAATGCAGCGGCGGAGGTACAGGGAGAAGTGAACCCAGAGCAGCAGAGCCCTGAGATAAGTTCAAGGAAGGCTGGGATTACAGGGGGCAATCCCAGCCCAGTAGTGCAAGGTTTGCCAGGTGGCACTGCAAGTTGGGCTAAGCGGCAAGTGCAGGGGGACGGTTGGGGGGCCTGGTGTCCTGTAAGACTCAGAGGATACAGAGCAGCAGATGGTGCAGGAGTAAGGGAAGGTTAGCAGGGGAGAGGGAGCAAGAAAGAAGTGTAGAAAAAGGAGGTCTTGAGGAGATTCCAGAACTTATGGTGATCTGGCTCAAGATGAAGAGAGGCAGGGAGGCCATTCCAGAGGGAGACACCTGCCCCCATTCCCTGCTTGGAGAAGCAACTCACCCGCAGAGAGTTAGAAGTAGATGAGCAAAGGGCTTTAGGAGGAGGTACTTAGAAAGAGAGAGTTGAAGGTGGTGAGGGCCACTGCACCAGAAAGCCTTGTGGATGATGCAGAGGGTCTTAAACTTGATCCTTGCAGCCACCAGGAGCAAGTTGGAGGGATTTCATGTCCAGGGAGATGCAGTACCTGGGCTTGAGGCCAAGGATAAGTATTGCGGTCCTGTTCTGGATGAGTTGAAGAGAGTGAAGAGGAGAGAAAGGCAGATTTAGAAAGAGGATGTTGCAGTAGTCCAGGCTAGAGCAAACCAGGGCTCTGCAGACAGTGAGTTTCTGGGGAAAGGTGAGAAAAGGGAGAATACCTCTGAGGAAGGAAGAGAATGTTAGAGGTGCACCATGCCTGAATAGCAGATAGACAGTAAGGGGTGAGCAAGGAGGAGGAAGAGGTCTGGAGTAGCCTGAAAGAGACCTGTGTGTCATCCACATAACACTGTAAGTTAGAGGAAAAGGTAGAGTTTGGGCTGGCCAAAATGGGCCAGATAGACATTGAAGAACCTGGGGGGAGGATCAAGCACTGGGGAACACCACATGTGGAGAGAGAGGTGGTGGAGTGAAAGGACCCAAGCTGAACTTGGGAAGTTCTGTCCAAGAGGAAGGAGGACAGCCACGGGAGAGCATGAACCGTAATGCCACAGGTCTTGTGGAGACGAGTAATCAGGATGTTGTGGTTGACCGTGCCAAATGCAGAGGAAAGGTCCAGGAGAATGAGGACAGAGGGCAAGCTAGAGTCAAGATTAGAGAGCAGATCTTCATGTGTTCAGGATTGCAGTTTCCATGCCTCTGGCTGCTCTGAAGCCAGACTGATGGTCATGGAGACAGCCAACAGATTCGGGTGTGGAGGATGAGCCCATGAAAGGATTGATAGAGATCAGGTGATAGTTTACTGGAGTGGAGGGGTTGGTAGAAGTCTTTTTTAGTATGGGGTGCACAAGTGAGTGCTTAGGAAGAGAGCGTAAGCATCCAGTGGTTAAGGAGTGTTTGCAGAAATCGGCCATGGCTGGAGCGAGAAAACCAATGTTGTCCTGAATGGTTCTGGAGGAGCAGGGGGTCACCTGGTTGGATGAAACTCTCATAGACCAGACTTATCTGGAAACATCTTCAGGTGTTACAGGAGAGAGGGAGGAGGGATGGAGAGGAGGGGCAGCCAAGGAGGGCCTGCAAGAGGTGGAGGGAAAGAAAATAGAAGAGGAGGAGAGTGAGGGCAGGCTGTCCTGGGTTTTAGTGGTGAAATGAGAAGACAGAGCCGTGCAGAGGGCCTGGGTAGGTGTAGAAGAGGTACATACTGCCCTATTATTGGCCAGATCCATGCAGATTTTGAAAAGTTTGGCCATGTTGTTAGAGGCCACAGAGATGCAGGTTTGAATATGGACCATCTTCTTAGAGAGTTTGCATTGCCTTTGGAACGGGCAGCAGGCCAGTGTGTCAGAGGGTGCACCTGAAGCTCCCCACTTCTGTTCAGCTAATCTGCACTTGTGTTGCAGAGCGGCCAGATTGGAGTCCTACCAAGATTGATATATTTGTTCCATGTTGCTCTACAGCTGTCATTCATTTTTGCCACTACATCCTCTTTAAACCCCACTATTCCTTCTGATCGACACTGTACCATTCCACGCTCCCATTGGCCATGTGTGGCAACATGATATGTCATACCACTGTTCCCCCCTTCTGACACCCTCAGTAAAATATTCCAATATTATATGTTTGGTAGCTTCATTTTTTGCCATTTTCCCTAGCTGCATATAGTTGTTGGCGGACACCATTTGTCCCTCACCAACCCAATAGACGGATACTGAATGACCCTGAAAAAAGTCTCTCATTTTGCAAAGTGTCAGGTGCAGTAGGCACCCCGCTTCCTGTACCGTGACCTCTTGGGGAAGGAACATCTTGGGTACCCCCGTGACATGTGGGATGAGAGAGCACACGTAACAAGTTTCACTTGCCCTCCCCCGTCCCACATGCCTCATATCATCGTAAACACTTTATCAGATGCTGTGTCCTGCTTGCCCCCGATGCCATCATGAAACATATCTGCATTAAAAAAGCTTATTTTATTTCTAACTGGATCATCGGTACTTGTAACAGTGCTTCCTAGTCCCCTATTGTACTAGTAACCAAAAATTAAAGAGAAAAAGAGCAACACACAAAAATGCCATGCTACACAATACCACACTGTATTTCTGCATTCTACCATTACCAGTGCTTCTGTGAGACATATTGACAACTTCCTTCACAGGTCTCCTTTATACCCTAATATCAGAGAAAAAAGTCAAAGATAACTGAACAATACTCCCCATCAAGTGGTCCTCCTCCCCTCTCCATCTGCTGTCTCTGTGGACATCGGAATGATGGATCCATGCTCGGTGATCAGCTGCCTTGACTGCTATTGGTGTGGTGTAGACGACTGTATTCAGACCTGTAAAACGTGGCTCTTTCTATGATCATCTGAAGTTGCGGATGATTACTCTGTCCCCAGGGTAGGGGGGGCTGCACGTGCAAAAGTCTCTCCGGCTGTGTCTGCTGTTGTGATCTTGTTGGCCGGCTGGCTTGAGCATGGGTGCACCTTACGAGATATGTATTTGGGAGACTTTGGGAGTTTCCTCAAGTATGCAGTGAATTGATCCCCCAGTATCTGAGCAGAACTGTTACCATCCGGAATTGCATGTGCATGGGTGAGAAGCACATTCATTCTCCTGCCAGCAACAATTTCGTGCAGAGTCAAGTGATGATTCATGCCAGGTGAATTGTATACAGTAAATAAAGCGATATGCAAGCAGTAGAGCCAATTTTTGCCAAGTGTCACCAACAGCTTGGCCAAGCACTCTTTAAGCAAGCCATTTAAGCGTTCAACCAATCCGTTGGCTTGAGGGTGAAACATTGAGCATAGTCACTGCTTTATACCCAGGCGGACAGTAACTTCCTTACCCAGGTCATTGTCGAAGTGTTGCACGTTGTTAGACCTCAATTCATCACATATGTCCCACCTCGGGAAAACCTCTCAAACTAAGAATTTAGCTGCTGATTTTGCATCATTGTGGGCACAGGGTCCCGCCTCAAGCAAAAGTGAAAAGAGACATGCCACTACTATCATGTACCTATAAAAGGTGCATCGATCCTGCATGTCAACATGGTCAAAATGCAAATGCTGGAAGGGTCCCTCAGGGTGTGATAATGTTGCCTTAACAGTTTTTAAGGTGTGTCCTTCCAAGAACTTTTGACAGGTCATGCGGTTACTTGTGAATTCAGCAACAAACTCACAGAAATTGGCGACAAACCAACTCTCATTAATGTTTGCGGCCACGCGTTCTTTTGACCCATGTACCGGATAACGGAGCTGCTCCAATGCTACATTAAGTAATTTTTGGGGCTTTATAGGCTTGCCTGTGCTGTTCTGTCTCCACACTAACTCACTCTGTGGGTGTGAGGGAGCACCCTCTCTTGATCCATAACTCGTTTTCCTCTTGGGGCACTTCACCTTGCAGTTCTATTATCTAAACAATGGGCAGTGTGTTAAAGGGCACAGTAGTATTAGTGCTCTCGGTCGCTTGGATCTGAGTGCCATCATGGGTACATTTTCTTTTTTACCTGGTAGTAATTTGGTAGTTCCTTCAGGCAAATAGGCTGTTTCTTTGGCTGCTCTATCCGCCATATAATTTCCTGTGAAATAAAATCCAGGTTGCCTGTGTGGGTGACACATTTTATTATGGCCACCTCCACTGGGAGGGGTAACACCTCCATTAGTCATGCCAGTAATTCTGCATGCTGAACGAGGGAACAATCACTCTTCTTAAACCCCCTCCTTTCCCATCGAATCAACACTGAGTGAGCCGTGGAGATAACGTATGGCGAGTCTGAAAAATTGTTAACCACGTTCTCTTCTAACATGTTTAGCCTGGTTAATAAAGCCATCAATTCCACTGCATGTGCCGTACAATTAGCTGTCAGACGCATTTGAGACAAAACACGTAATTCTCCCTCATGATGGTATACCACTGCAACACCAGTGCTTGAATCTTTCATCGAAGACCCATCAACAAAGAGCATGTCTCCCCCTAAAATGGGTTCCTCCTGCACCTGGGGGTTCCCTTGCATCCTGTCCATGTAAGATGCGCAATCGTGAACATATTTGCCCAGCACAGCACAGAATGATACTGGGTTCACTAAACGACATATTACAACCTCAATTGCTGGATTTGTCAGTATCGCCTCGTATCCTGACACCCTCTGAGTCGTTAGAATGGATTTAGATTTCTCAAGGAGCACAAAAAGCGAGTACTGCACATACAAAATCAATGGGACCTCATTGTTATGGTGGATGCATTCTCTATGGCAAATGCGGCAGGAGCAAGCACTTATTCACACAGGAAATGGGTCCAGCAAACCAATGTAGTATGCGAGGGGCTTGTGCCCCTGTGGTTTTCTCTGAGTGAGGACAGCTGCAATCACTGTGTCATCATAATGTGAGAACAAATGAAATGTCTTTTTATAGTTTGGATTTGCCAGTACTGGGGCAGTAGCAAGTGCCTTTTTAAGGTCAGCAAAATTCTTGTTCATCTCTAAGGTCCATTTGAAGGGGCTCTTAACCTTTTGTGCTTCTTTGAGTGCCTGGAGGAGGAGATTCGTAAATGTTGAATAGTTGAACACCCAAGCCCTACAGTAATTGCACAATCCCAAAAATTGCTGCATCTATTTTACTGTGTGGTGCAGTGGCGTTCTGTGTATGGCTTCCACTCTCTCTGGTGTTATCTTCCATCCCTCTGCTGACATTATTTGCCCCAGGTACACACTCTTTCTGGCAGTAAGGTATATTCTCTTTGTCTACTTTGTACCCTTTTTCTGCTAACAGGGTGAACAAAAATATGGAATATTTCCTGCATTACTCCTCCATCCCACCACATACTAGAAGAGTTTCTACATAGTGTATCACTGTGCTAGCTACTTGCAAATTGCTTAAATCCATCTGGAACACTTTGTTGAACACACTGGGGGACTCACAATACCCTTGTGGGAATCTCGTGTGCTCAAATTGGACACTGCAATACGTAAGCACAGTGAGATTTTGGGAGTCAGGATGCAATGGGATAGAGAAGAAAGTATTTTTCAAATCAATCACTGTGAAATATTTTGCATTTGCCGGAATATTACATAATATTGCAGCCAGGTTTGGAACAAGTGGGAACTCAGTCTCTACTGCACTGTACCGGGGCGGTGATCCTGTATAAATCTCCATGCCCTTCCTTTTGCCTTTTTGATTGGGTATATGGCCGTGTTGCGTGGAGACACTGATGTCTGTATTATGCCATGCTGTCATAATGCAAAGATGCCCTCATTTGCTTCGCAGGAAAGTGGGTATTGATTCACCTGGCACAGCAACGTCCATTCCTTTAATTTGATGAGTACCAGCCCTGCTCCTTTGAGCTCTCCTACATCACAGGGCCCTTTGGTCCATGCATTTTCTGGAACTTCCTCCAAGTCTCCCCGAGTGTAGGCGGCCTGCTTCTTTACTACCTGTGCCATTTGTGACACTAGACTTTCTAACACTCTTTTTGGGCATGGGATGTGGAGCTGGAACACCATTTCTCCATCCTCCTCACCCTCTGCGAACAGCTCATCATCTGTCACATCAGTCAATATCAACGTAGGGTCAATACAGAGAATTGTACATCATTCAATTTGGTCCTCATCTGTGCCACATAATATCACCATGTCAATTTGTGTGACTGCCCCCTTTAACTGCGGCAGTATCCGTGTGCCTGGAGCAACCTTCTTGTGCATCAAGGGTCTGAACAGTAATTCTGTGGCCAGTCGTAATGTTTGTTGACGGATTATAGTAGAGCTATTGCACATCCATGCACATCCATGCAAAATGGCCCATCCATTCACATCCATGCAAAATGGCCCTGTTGCCCCCAAAAAAAACATGGCCTGAAGTCATGTGTCCTGCCCCTCCGTATCAAGTCTGTAGTTGCTACGGTGGGGGTTGCTGGGGCTGTTTGTGTGTGAGCTGCACCTGATGTTGTGCCAGCTAGGCCCCTGCTTGGGGTCCCTTGGAATTTTAGTGCCCCTCTGTGAGTACCCTCTGCCCTGCTGGTAGTATCCTTGCGATGGGTTATTCCCTCCTTGTGGGTGGAAGACGGGCTGTTGGGCCCCCCAATACTGTGAATACTGTGGTTGCCTGTACCCCCTTTGTTGTGGCCCTCCCCCCACTAGAAACCCCGCTTTTTGGGTGGGTGCCAGCTCAATGGGCTAGGGGTAACCACTGCCCCTTCAATTGACAGCTTTGCTAGCTTGGTCTGTACCAACTTTGTTTCTGCCTTTGCAGCATTATCTGCCAAATCTTTCGCCCTTTCTTGCTTCCATTTGCAAAAGTGTACAATAGTTGATTGTATCTCTGGCCACCCCTTGGCTTCTATTCCTACTATTTTATCTAGGGAATTATGCACATCCGGTGGGAGCCCTCAGACAAGTATATGAAGAAATATGGGTATGTATTCATGATTTGATAATTCATTTATAACATGCCTGTGCACAAGTTTATCTAGGTGCGACAAGGCAAGGAAGGTGAGACAATGGGAGGACAAAACAAACAATCTTACTAGTACTTGTGTCATTCAGATCATGTAAGTGCAAGGGAAAGGAGGAGGATAAGTACCAGGGGGAGCGAAGGGGGTGAGTGCAGTAGAACATGCCCTAAATCAGTGCAGCTGGGGAGCCGACTAGGATAAGTGCATAGGAGGTAGGGGGCTGTAGGGTTGCAGATACAGTCGCTAAGTGTGTGGTAAGCCAAGAGGCAGTGCATGGGGCTACTGGTCATGTAGGAACCTGGTGCCCATAATTTTCAGAGGGCGGCCAGGCAACTAGTTACCGCAACAGACAAGTACGTTAGCATGGGAGACGGAGAGAGAAAGCAGAAGCAAAAAGGAAGGTCTTGAGTTGCTTCCAGAACCTGAGGTGGTCCTTCTCAGGTTTAAGAGAGACAGGGAGGTTGTTCCAGAGGGAAGCACCCGCCGAGGAGCGAGATCTAACACCCACTCTCTGCCTGGAGAAGCATCTGACCCTCAGAGAGTTGGAGGTGAATGAGTGAAGGGCTTGAGAAGGAAAGTGTTTAAGAAGGGAGTTGGATGTAATGTGGTCCCTGGCCCCAGAAATCCTTGTGGGCAATACAGAGGTCTTGAAATTTATCCTTGCAGCCACCGAGAGCCAGTTGAGAGATTTCATGGCGGGAGAGCTACAATTGCTGGGCTTGTGCCCATGGACAAGTCTTGCAGTCCTCTTCTGGATTAGTTGAGGGCGAAGAGTAGAGGCAGGTATATTTAGAAAGAGGCTGATGCAATAGTACAGCCTAGGGAGAACCAGGACTCTGGAGACAGTGAGATTCTGTGGGAAAGTGAGATAAGGCAGAATAACTCTTAGGAGGTTCAGCTGGTAGTGGGACTTCTTAGAGATGTCCTAGATGTGGGGAGAGAAGGAGAGGGTAGAGTGAAGACGACCTCAAGGTTCATCCCAAGATTGCCATGTGTTTAGTGTACTCATTTCCTGTTTGTGTTTTATGTATTCTGCAGGGTCCTCATCTGGTTTCATCTTACGGGCCAATATGGTCCCCATATCCGAAGTGTTTGGGTACATACTTCTTAGCACTTTCCACATGTGTGCATGACAGTTATTAAAGGGTGACCCATAGTGTATATTACTACTCAGTTTTACCCCATTGTATCCCGCTTGTTCCCATATTTAATCTCCTCGCTCCCCCAATATTGCAGCAAACAAGCTTTTCATATCCCCAATTGATAGGGTATCCCCTGCTCTCAAATCTCAAGGCTGTATATCCACTTTCTCGCTCCAGCCATAAGGGAGGGCAAAAAATAAACTAAGTTGTCTCTGTCCATTGTCTGCCATGATACATAGTGTGCGTTTCCACTTCGGCAACAGGGGTATTTGGGTCTGATGTCTGGGGATTCCCTTCGCCCCGTGGGGCCTTTGCCACCAGCATCTTGGTCTTAACACTGTGGAGGGTCATGGACCAATCCCTGCTCTATCCGCCTTTTTCTTGTGTTTCTGTGCCCTCTCCTTCTCTCAATCTGCATCCCAGAGCTCGCTGTCCCATCATTCCCTGGTACTCATGCCTGCCCCCTCGTCCCCATCTGAGGAAATGGAGTCCGCTGCATATGAGTCCTGCCCTTCCTCCACCTTGTCAGTATCCTCGTTGTCCAGTTTAAACATTCTTTCCTGATGTCCATTCATCCGTACCCCCTCCTGCCCCTGGCACCTTCTCCTGTCTCTGCACCTCCTTTTCTATCACCCTCTTGTCCTCCTGGAACATTGTGTCCAACTGCTGCCACATGCTTTCTTATATATCCGACAAATACTTCTTACCACATTTCTCCTTTGGTTCCCAAGTGCCCCCATTTCGGACTCTTATTTTTCCCATCCTTGCCCCCCCTGCTTGGGGACACACTGTGTGGGTTGGTGTGCCCTGCAGCAGGCTTCAGCATCAGATACAATCCGTAGAGAGAGTGTGGCAGACTAGATGGCACCACCATGTCACTGTCCTGCCTACCCCCCTTTGCAGGCTCCTTCTTTTTCTCTTTGTAGAGCTTACAAAGACATAGGATATTTTGGCTTTTCTTTAGTTTGGAAACTTTATAGGTTGCTAGTTAAAACAAAAACATGCTTTCTATTATTCCACTATCGAATGTTCCCACTCATGGCCATTCCTGCAAACACTGTCCTGCAGTGTTGTGTACCCACTGAAAGTGGTACTTGAGTATTGTATCACAATATTGGGGCAACTTATTACGTAGATGATCCAGGGGCGTGTCCACCCTGAAAGCCATTCCAACCCACTTCTGCGCTCCTACGGTGCCATCGTCTGGATCTCCTTCCTTTTCCAATGTAGTTCCCACTATGACCTAGTTACCCTTATATCCTTCACACCTGCCCCACTCCCCTCCTCTCACTCTTACTGCTTGCACACCCACATCTTCTTCTCACACATCCATACTTTCCATTCCTCCTGCTCATACTCTACCCACATTCAGCACATTCACTGGCCCTCTCCACAGGCCCACCCACTCAGGCCTATCACGCACACCAGCCTTCTCTACAAGCCCACCCACTCATTCAGTATTAGTACAACTATGGCCTTCTCCACAGGCCCATCTGTTCCCTTACGTACTCTATGTGAGTATGCAAATGCCTATCCGTGCCCTGCTCCAACGTTGCACTCGCTCCTACAGTGCCAAGCAGAATTATGTACATACTACCTTTGGTGTCGACCCTTCCACCTGAGCCAAACCCACATGAAACAACGAATGCTATAACCAATACACTGACATAACACCAAAAATAAAAACGACAGACTTACCCAACACCAACTGTGCGCCCTTTTGAACCAAATCGACAATTCATCAACACCCCATTCCCCAGAAATGACGCCTGCACTGTGCACAAATCCAATCTAATGGGGTCTGCCAGAATCTATGCACCCTTCTGCTCTAATGCAGATGTACCCGCCACACACTCACTGCCTATTGGAGTGGTTGAACTAACATCTACGACTACTACGGATGATCGGCCACCCTGTAGGATGCGTCCTAAACACTATAATAAATCCCCCCCTAAGTGGGCATGCAACCGCGGTATTGCGCGTACATGCGTGGGTCGACTTATGAGAAATCATCTGCGTATGCAGGTAACTTGTGGTGCTCCGGGCGGAGCACCTAGGTTTGTGTTTCTTGCTGCCCAGGCAGTCCCTTATATCCCATTGGATTAGCGCTAGGCACTGCATTTGTGTGAGGGGCGCTTTCCCAGTCCCAGGTGGTTGGTGCAGAACTCAGGTGACCATTTTCCGGTCACCTACTATTACTTCCTGCCTTCTTGCTCCCTCTTGTGTGATGTGCTTTGTCACACTGCTATGGCCCTCCTCCTGCCTGACTCTTTGTAGCTGCGTATGAGGGGAGGGGTATGGGGCTGACCATGCATCTGCAGCATGTGTTCTGCCCATATCCCTGTGGCCTCCGTGACCCCCAGGTTACTTGACCATGCTTTTGAGCTGTGGGGTGCCCCCTTCGCAGCGCTGCCTATAAACAGTGGAGCCAAGATGCTAGTGTCTGTTAGTTGGGGAAATCTTTGACATTTCCCTGCCTACCCCAACATGGAAGCTGTGAGCAGAACATTGTCGCTTCGGGAGAGGGAGGCCCACGGAGGGTCCCCACACCAAGGTAAGCCCACTGGGGCTTCACGTGGTTAAAACCGCTGATCAGAAAAGTGTCATGCTTATTTAAGGATGCAACACCAAAAAGCTCCATAATTTGTTAGAAATCTGCATTCCGCATCGCCTCCACGACGCTTCCAGCAACAAGCATATATTTCTCATTTGTACTCATTTCCCCAACTTTGCGACGGGTGTTTTACTCTGACCATGACAACTTCAAAATGGCCGCCCGGGCACAGCGCACTGTAGTGCACCTCTGATTTCCTTGTTTGGCCTGTGCTACCGATTGCTTTGGTCGTCTGCCAGTTAAAAGCTGGCCAATCGGGAGCCGGCAGGCGAGCACCAACCCCCCACCAAAGGCCCACACTCAGGGCCCCCCACTGTTTTTGGCTGTCCTTCGTGGACATTAGGACGTGACCACCTTCCATACCATTCCAAAAGTAAATCACTCCCATCTTCTTGCTTCTGAGCATCCTCCTCAAGTATCCGCCACTCGGGAGCCCAAGCACTATATATCCACCCTTTCCAAACTAAATGCCACCTGACCCCACTCACTGAGGTGCTGTCTCTACACTTATACTGTCATCATGTAACTGCCCCCACCTTGGCTCATTACGCACTGCAGGGAATCAGTGCCGCCACATGTCCATGTGTTTTCACCAACGTGTACACACTCTGACTCAAGACTATCACACCGACGCTCTGCACTCATCACATTTTTCCTTGGTGCAAAGGACTCAACACTCATCAGCTAGCTTTGAGCCCACCGCTGACTTCCGCTATGCACCCCTGACCAGTGCTTACATCACAGCCTCACTCTGATTACAACTTTCAGCACTTCATTGATGGCTACTCTGCCTAAGCAACCCCCCTGCAACACCTTCCTGTAGGAGCCTGTATCCTAACACTCCCATTTCCAGTGCTGATTACTGCACCATGCCCTTCGACCATAAACTTGATTAGTTGCACCCCGCATATGTGCTAGTAATAATTGAGTGTTGCACTCTGCCCATGTGGCAGTAACAATTGAGTGTTGCATCCTGCCCATGTGCCAGTAATAATTGAGTGCTATACCCTGCCCATGTGCCAGCAATAATTGATGTTGCACCCTGCCCATGTGCCAGAAATAATTGATGGGTGCACCCTGCCTATGTGCCAGTAATAATTGATTGTTGCACCCTGCCATGTGCCAGTAATAATTGATTTTTGCACCCTGCCCATGTGCCAGTAATAATTGATTGTTGCACCCTGCCTATGTGCCAGTAATAATTGAGTGTTGCACCCTGCCCATGTGCCACTAAGAATTGAGTGTTGCACCCTGCCCATGTGCCAGTAATAAATGATGGTTGAACCCTGCCCATGTGCCAGTAATAATTGCTGTTTGCACCCTGCCTATGTGCCAGTAATAATTGATTTTTGCACCATGCTATGTGCCAGTAATAATTGATTGTTGCACCCTGCCCATGTGCCAGTAATAATTGATGGTCACACCCTGCATATGTGCCTGTAATAATTGATTGTTGCACCCTGCCCATGTGCCAGTAATAACTGATTGGTGCACCCTGCCTATGTGCCAGTAATAATTGAGTGTTGCATCCTGCCCATGTACCAGTAATAATTGAGTGTTGCACCCTGCCCATGTGCCTGTAGTAATTGAGTGTTGTACCCTGCCCATGTGCCAGTAATAATTGCTGTTTGCACCCTGCCAATGTGCCAGTAATAATTGATTGTCACACCCTGCCATGTGCCAGTAATAATTGATTGTTGCACCCTGCCAATGTGCCAGTAATAATTGATGGTTGCACCCTGCCCATGTGCCATTAATAATAGATTGTTGCACTTTGCCTAGCAACCCCAAGTATCGCCTCTAAACCTAAAGCCCAACTAGCCTCAGCATACAGCTTTTCCAGCCAGGGTCTCCTATAAATGACTCCCCGTAAAGTTATCCAGCATAACTACGCCATACAAGTATCCCCAGCTATTTACCAGCACCGCCTGCAATGTCCATCACCCAGTGCCATTAGCACCCACAACCCAGCTATGGCCTGCATACCACCCAACTCGAAGGAAATTCCACCCATACCCTTCTTGCCCTCCCTTATCGTTTCCAGATGAGGCCTCATGCCCAGAAACGACTGACTACCTCCCACAACCTGTGTAATCCTCCCTGTGGAACGATTACACAGAGACCAATGCGCATCTCACACGCCCTAGGTCCACTGCTAGCAGTAACCTAATAATAGGCTTGTGCACAGCTCAGCTGAATGCTGCCAATAGACACAAGGCCTGCACACCCCCATACAACACCAACCTCACCCCCTCGCTACCAGCATCACCAGCAAAAAACACCACTTTGTACCAGCCACTTCTAAACCAGCCAAGCCAGAACCTAACACACTGCCCGTCCCCATACAAATTGCCCTTTTTTAACATATGCTTGCTCCCTGCGCTCGCCCCTGAGATCTGTGACCTACTTTCAAACTTAGATTTTGATGCCCTCGCTATGACTGAATCTTGGCTACATGAAGCAGTGGGGCCAGCTATATCCATAGCCCTCCCGCCAGGGTACACCCTACTCCGCCAGGACTGACTGCTCTGTAAAGGAGGGGGATTGGCTCTCATACTTAAGTATTCCCTATCAATCAGACAGATCAACTCCCCAATAGGAGGCAACGTGGATGCCCTCACCGCAAAACTCTCCCTCTCGCCAAACTGCACGATTGCTATTAAATGTCATCTACCGGCCGCCCGGCCCACTACTTGACTTGCAGGATAACCGCCTCCATCTATTAGGTAGCAACCTAAAAAACACCACCAAATCCCTACTACTGGGGGACCTTAAACTTGGCCTCAATGATCCAAAGGACAAACAAGCTAAATCTCTTGCCAAAGCACTTTGAGACCTGGGTTTCAAACATGGAATCTCTAACTCCACTCACTCCAAAGGACGCAGCCGAGACTTGGTAGCAAACCATAACGGCAGCGTTGACATCAGCTCCAACACCCCTTGTCTCTGGATGGACACCACCTTATCCACTTCTCCATTCCTGCCACCCTAGAAAACCATCACACCCATCACATCAGTGCCACCTGCTTTAGCTGGAAGCACACGCAAATTAACTAAAAACAACATCCTTCCATTCCTAGAGATCTCTTCCCTCAAGCCCCTGTCCTCCAAGGACCCCATTGCCCTGGCAGAATTTTACAATCAGGCAATCAATGAAGCAATCAAAGTGATTGCCCCTCATGAAAAAAAGAAAGCTAAAAGAAAAATACATTCCAACTCTTGGTTCACGATGGAACTCAAAGAATTACGCTCCCTCAAATACATAGCGCTCAATAACTGGCAATATAACCCTCAGGACATCACACTACAGGCCTACAAGAAACTTGCGGCCCAGTACAAACAAGACATTACAGCAGCAAAATCTGCTTCTTATAACAGTAGAATTTCTAATGCCAAATCTGAATCGAAAGAACTGTATACCAAATTTAAGGAACTGCCACCCCAAACACTAGCACCCATGATACTGTAAAAGATTAATCCTAGTGTTCAAGCATCCAGGCAGCTATGCTCAATAAAAAGGAACTTTTACAGAGTAAAATCAAATCCCACCTCGCATCCCTGCCAAATCTGATCTGCCCACCCCACCATCAGATAACCTTCATGTCACGCATGAAAAAACGCTTTTCACCTTCAGAGATGTGTCTGAATCAGAAGCACTAAACATCCTGAAAAGCATAAAGCCATCCAACTGTAAGGGTGATGTGTGCCTGGCCAATCTTATCAAAGATTGCGCTGACACACCAACACCTTTCCTGACAGCATTTATTACTGTCTCTTTCACCTCTAGAAGTGTCCCTTCCTGCCTGAAGGAGGCATGGGTTCTCCCTCTTCTGAAGAAACCATCCTTAGACCCAGCTTCGCCAAACAACTACAGACCAATTACCATCGTGCCCTTTCTGCTAGAAATCTTGGGCAAAACTGAATCCAATCAAATCCAACTCTTCCTAGAATCTAACAACATCCTAGGTAAGAGGCAATCAGGTTTCCGCCCGGGTCACAGGACCAAAACTGCCCTACTAGAGCTAAAGAACCAACTAGGTGAAATAATGGATGAAGGAAAGCCTGTGATTCTCCTCCTTCTCGACCTGTCTGCAGTGTTTGATCTTGTGTGTGGTATGGGTGGGGAGTTGAGCAATCATTCTACTCCAGCAAGCCCATGCGACTCTATCTTACCTCCAAATAACATAGACTGCCATAATGTTAGCATGTCCACTCTTAGATGGGACTGTGAATATTGGCCTGCGTCACATCTAGATGGAATTGTGAATGTTAGCATGTGAAAGTTGCATTTAGAAAGTGTGCCCTATAGCCTCTCCTTGAATTTTAGAAATGTGCCCAATAGCCTCTCTGGTAAATGGAATTTAGAAGTGTGCCCAAGATCCTCTGTGAAAGTTGCATTTAGAAGTGTGCCCAATAGCCTCTCCTTGAATTTTAGAAATGTGCCCAATAGCCTCTCTGGTAAATGGAATTTAGAAGTGTGCCCAACATCCTCTGTGAAAGTTGCATTTAGAAATGTGCCCAATAGCCTCTCTAGTAAGTGGAATTTTAGAAGTATGCCCAACATCCTCTGTGACAGTTACATTTAGAACTGTGCCCAATAGCCTCTCTGGTAAATGGAATTTAGAAGTGTGCCCAACATCCTCTGTGAAAGTTGCATTTAGAAATGTGCCCAATAGCCACTCTGGTAAATGGAATTTAGAAGTGTGCCCAAGATCCTCTGTGAAAGTTGCATTTAGAAGTGTGCCCAATAGCCTCTCCTTGAATTTTAGAAATGTGCCCAATAGCCTCTCTGGTAAATGGAATTCAGAAGTGTGCCCAACATCCTCTGTGAAAGTTGCATTTAGAAGTGTGCCCAATAGCCTCTCTGGTAAATTGAATTTAGAAGTGTTCCCAATAGCCTCGCTGGAAAATTGATTTGAATAGTGCGCCCAGTAGCCTCTCTGTGGAAATTGAATTTAGATATGGGCCCATTATCCTCTGTGAAAGCTGCATTTAGAAGTGTGCCCAATAGCCTCTCTGGTAAATGGAATTTAGAAGTGTGCCAAGATCCTCTGTGAAAGTTGCATCTAGAAGTGTGCCCAATACCCCTCTGCGAAATTTAGAAGTGTACCCAATAGCCTCTGTGAGAGTTACATTTAGAAGTGTGCCCAATAGCCTCTCTGGAAATTGAATTTAGATATGGGCCCAATATTCCTCAGTGAAAGCTGCATTTAGAACTATGCCCAATAACCACGCTGTGAAAGTTGCATTTAGAAGCGCTACCAATAGCATCTGTGAAAGTTAATTATAGAAGTGTATCCGATAGACACTCTGGAAAGTTGCATTTAGAAGTTTGCCCAATAGCCTCTCTGGAAAATTGAATTTAGAAGTGTGCCCAGTAGACGCTCCGTGAAAATTGCATTTAGAAGTGTACCCAATAGCCTCTGTGAGTGTTACACGTAGAAGTGTGCCAAATAGCCTCTCTGATAAATTGAATTTAGAAGTGTTCCCAATAACCTCTGTGTGGAAAATTGTACTTAGAAGTTCGCCCAGTAGCCTCTCTGGGAAACTTGCATTTAGAAGTTTGCACATTGAAAGAGCATATAACCCATCATACCCACGACCACGCTTACTCTCTCCTTTACATCACCACTCAACTAGAACACAGAGATACTATGACACCATTCGGTATAACTGTTCTCATACGAAAATCCGCCGCTTACTCCACATCATTCTATGTAAACACTGCTGGTCTCACACCCACAGCCAGGCGTTTTCCTCAGGCCTAACGCAGCCACATCCGTTCCGGATAAATCCTGCCAGAACGAACACATTCTCCTGATCCCTCAACCAGCACACCTACCGATAAGAAGCAGCTATTACACGATTACCGCACGAGCTGCACAGATACCCGGTTCTCACACGCACCTTTTGACTCTCCCTACTCTCTCTACTGATCTGAACTTCGGTTCCCAAGGGCATCAACCTACCAGCGCCTTCAGACCATACCAATGGTATATAAGACGCTACATAAGTGCAAAATAACATAACATAACATAACATTGTGGACCAATCGACACTCTCCAGACAACTCATCAACTCTGCCCAATTCTCCCAAGAAACTACTGCTTGGGGTACCTCATTCCTTGAAGGGAGAGCCATGAAGGTATTCTCAGAGCAGGTTTGTGCAGCTCCTAACACCATACATTGCGGAGTCCCAAAGGGCTCCTGTACTTCCCCTACACTGTATAATCTATTTACCTTACCGATCTTCAATGATTTGGACCATCTCAGCATAGCATACACAAACTATGCCGATGTAACCCAAGTTCTTCTTCCCCTAACTGCCTCATATGAAACAGACGTAGAAACACTTTTCAAAACCTATGCCACCATCCAGTCTTGTATGGCAGCCAACAGATTATGCCTCAATTGGGATAAAATTGAGCTCCTCTTAGTAGGTCCCAAGGAAATTCTCAACAAACTTGACAAACAATACAATTCCTTTATCATTTACGACTCGCAAATTCCTTTCTCAGCAGCAGTCAAAACCCTTGGGGTATACATTGATTCCATGCTCTCAATGACTGCCAAGTCAGCATCATTGCATCCTGCGCCTCCCTCACAACTAAATTAATAAATGCGGTCAAACCATATTTATCGGAGACAAACTGCCTATCCATAGCCAGAGCCACCTTTGGAGACAAATTAGACTACTGTAACGTCTTATTTACTGCTACCTCTTCCAAAAATCTGAATCGCCTTCAAGTCATCCAAAATAATGTGCTAAGGGCTGCTCTCAGCATTCCCAAAAGAGAGCACATTGCCAATGCCAGACAAAAGGCTCATTGGTATCCAGTGAAAGAAAGGATACCATTCAAAACCATGTCCTTAACCAACAAATGTCTCTCACTCAGAGCACCGCATATCTGTCTGAAAGAATTACCAGAGTAACATCCCCCAGACCTATCAGGACTCACCACCAGGGGTGTTGCTAGGTCTGGAAAAGATCTGGGCTATGCTAATTTAAAAACTGTCAGGACTGGGGGCTAGGTAGCCTTTTGGTTGTAGCTCCTGAGATTCTATCCGGGGCTACAACCAAAAGACCAGGGGCTACAGCCCCCTTAGCCCCCCCTAGCAACGCCTCTGCTCACCACTCCAACCAGCTTAAAGTCCCGACCATCAAAAGAGCCAATGCAGGAGGGACATGCTTCACGCTCCTTGCCCCCAAGCACTGCAATGCCCTCCCCATTACCCTGCGAAATGAAACATTCTATCTAGCATTCCTCAAATCACTAAAAAACAAACTCTTCAACTAGCTCACACAGTACTCTCTGCCCATTCAGCTTTGCATCCGTGAGGAGGTCTCTGGCTGCCTCTATTTCATTGTTTTTGTTACCTCAAGCTGTTTGCCTGTAGGGCAGGATTTTCTCTTTCTTTGCCACTGTTTTGTCTTTGGATTGCTCACCTGTCTGGCAAAAGGTTCAATGTAACCAAGAACCACAGACAGGTGCCCCTGTCATTTTGCTTTGTAACTAATTAAGCACTGCTGTAACAGCGCCACAGTGCCCCAGGGCCGCTTTGTGCACTTTATAAATTCAAATAAAAATAAATAATAAGAGATCCCGGCACCAAGCCTTCCCTATGGATCGCACCTCCACCTGAGCACGGGTGATGCTTGGAACTAGGCAGACCTTTGTGAACTCTGCATCTGCATGGCCTCCTCGGTTGTCCACTTCGGACTGGTCTGCGATCGCCTGGCTAGCGTGCCTCAGAAGAGCGGCCAGAATACCCTCAGCTTTCTGAGGTAACTGAGGATCTCGCTGAAGCCTTCAAATGTGTCAGGGGTAATCCAAGGTAACAACTTGAACACCAAAGTAATCCAAGAAAGAACGTAAACTAAGTAGGAAATTACGCAATTTATTTAGGCCCAGAACGCAACTCGGAAAGCATGGTTCAAACAGACCTGTGGAGCTGAACTGAGTCAAGTAAGCTATCGGCGCTGCCAAGAGCAGGCACATTTTTTATGCACAAATGACATAATTTGCATACACACATTTGAAACTTTTTTCAAACACCCTAAAAAAGCTGATTGGTGGCACTACGTCAGTCCCCTATATACAGGCATACATTGAATTATTGTAATTGGCTCATGCCATCCTGCCCCCAACACCACCCATTGTGATGTCATGAACCTTCTCACACCGCTACACAATTACTTTTCAAAGCATTATGTGATTGCGCTGACCATTGGAACTTTATTAATCTGCCATTGGTCAGCCCCATTGAGCACACAAAACAACTTGAGCTTGGCAAAGGGGAGACATTCACATGGCATTTGATCAAGGAGGTTCCCTGCGGACATCAGCAAGGACACCATACACTGTTGCACCCTAGGGACACCTAAACCTCTCCTGTTGATTGGTTTTCAGTCGCTCGTACCCTCGCCTCCAGTCTTCTTCCATTGAACATGCCAAAGGGTGATTTGAAACTGCGTACCTCACTGTGGTTGGATTTTATTTGAATGCATTTAATTTCTAATTTCCTACAAATTCCCAGCGAGCACCCACGTGCCTTGCTCGCTGGTCTCGAAAATATATACTGGTCCCATTCCCCTGGTTGCATTCTCCTGGGAACTAGCAACTTCCAACGTTCACACTGTGCTACGCTACCTTTTCTACCCACAACCACTGCCCCTTATCCCTATCCCCTACGTGCCCCTCTCTCCCATGCCCCACTCTGTACTCCCAATCCCACTCTTCCCCACAGACTTCTCTGGCTGCACCTGCGCATAAATTACACCGCACGGTGGTCAATGATGTCCTCACCCCCAGGAGTGACCCCTCTGCTTCCCCCGCTGCATCCCCCATCAGTTATGTAATTGATAAGCTGTACGCTCCCCCCTTGGTGGTACTGAATTTGCACCTTTACCACAGAACTGTGAAACTTGACAACCATGGTTTCAAGTGCCTGGGGTGTGCCCCGGCCCTGCAAAGCTCAAATGCATTTAGCAACTGCCTGCACTTCCAAGGTACTCACAGCTACCCCCGTGCACCAGAAAGTCACCTTGGCATTCACTCCTGGGGCCATGCAGAGGGGGTGGTTCTGTGCCAAGAGGCTAGGGTCTGCTCATTCTTAGAAGGCTCATTGGAAGAGCTATTGTGTGCCCTGAGCTGATCTCCATGATGGCTGGGGGTGCTTCGCCCTCCCCTGAACACCTGCCTCGAACGTGGCTCTACCGTCTGCCTGGTCAGCAGTGGACCTGAGGCATCCTGCCGGGGTCCCTGTCCTACCTTTGATGGAAAAGCACAAATGGCCCTGGCAAGAGCACCACTGCTGCCACTACTCACCCCTGACCCCAGAGCACCTGGCTCGCATATAGATCTTCTGTGGACCATGCCCTGTGGGTCCTGCTGGCCCTTGGCCAGGTGGCCATACAGACCTTCCTGCCTAGGACTATTGGAGTGCATTGCACTACCAGAGAGCCGCCCTCCTCTGGAAGTCTAGATGACTGTCAATTTTAAAATTAAATTTCCAGTTGGGTTCCTAAGGAGGCAAGACAATTATGGCCAGAACTCCCTCCCTTTCTGTCACCCAGGGTACACATAATACAAGAAAGCTCAATCACCCAGTATGTAAGGGACCTGCCTGTGCCTCACTTGTTTCTTTCTGCCCCACCCGGGCTTTGTGGTGAAACCACTGTGCCAGTGGGTTACGTGTTGAATCCACTGCACTCCTCCAAGCTGGCCAAGGGCAGAGCCCCACCCAATGTCGCTTCAGTGCATGGCCTGCTGGGGTGGCCTGCCACCTCACAGTGGTGGGGAAAACAAGCTTATGTGGCTCTACCCTGCAAGCACAATGACTGGCCGAGCAGCCTACGGGAAACTAGAGTCTTTGCGTACCAAGGGGGAGCATGATTTCAAAGCTGAAACCAACAGGACTAGATAGGAAACCACATCCATCCCGTATACAGAAAGGATTCGCAGGCAGGTTGCTGTTTCTCAATTTTGTGAGTGGTGGTGCATGTCTGTCACAAGTTGTTGGAGTCATGTGTCTGGGTAAATCTATTAATGAACGAGACACACCTCCATGGCAACTCTTTACGTGACCACCAGTGTTTGGCGTTCAACTTCTTAGAGGGACAAGTGGCATTCAGCCACACAAGAATGACCAGTAACATATCTGTGATGCTGTCAGATGGTTGCGTTTGCATGTGTGCCACACTGAATGGATCATCATTTGTCTACACTTAACCACACAACAACAAGGGAAAAGAAGGAAGCTGCCTATTTAATGTGACGACCTCAGTATTGGAACTTTAAAATTGTTTACTTGAATAAAAATCAAATATAAGAATGCAAAAATGAAAGGATAACAACAAAAAGGGAAAATCGATTTCCTGTTAATAGAATAAATATGCTAAAAATGTAACCAAACACAAACTGGAGATCACTTAAGTGCTCATGCATATGAACAACACAACATTGAACAAAAATACACTTTGCCAACGGGTGCGGGTAACCCGCTGAACTATGTTTGTGATATGGATTGGGATTTGCAATTATATCACATGCACTACAAATTACCAGGAAGTGCAAGTCATAAACTGATTTGGAGTAAGTGCCTGCCCTTTCAAAACACAGCCCCTCACTATACCTGATTGAATGGATGATTCAGTGAGTTCCCTGGATTGGTCCTGCTGGGGTTGGTGACTCCCTGGTGGAGCACTGAGAAGAGGATCAAACTTGATCATTCAGAGGAAGTAAAGGTCACAACAATGCTTCCGTGTGTGAACCTGTGGAAGGATCATCAATGGTGGAGCAGCTGTTGTGTCTCAGGCATGCACACCCACATCCCGTGGTACCCCTCGTGCCATGGTCTGGCCAGTGGAGTGTTCTTTGACCCAGCAGATGGACGTGGAAGTCTGGCAGGGTTGGATTAACCTGTTGGGAGAACAAAAGCCATGCACCACCAAGTGAGCCCTGCGTGATCCCCTCCTCTCTGCGCTGGCACTGGAGCCGCCATCCTTCCTGTGTGCTCCCCTCTCTCTGACCTGCTAGTAGGCGGGTATTGGTGGGGGAGCCACAGTCAGAAGTAAAGTCCCAGATGGGTGAATCTGGGAGCCAATGAAAATCTGGTTTTTCTCAAAGGATTTCAACCCACGTGGGTGGTGGCTGCCACACAGGCTGAGCTCAGAGCCATGGGGTACACAGGCCTACTCTATGGATGGACGTTGAAGTTCTGGCTGCTCAGTGCTGTGGGTGAGCAATGGCCATACTTGTCATTGCAGCGGTAGACACACCATTGTGACAGGTATCTGGACCTTGGCACAGTGTGGCTTTGCGGGGGTTCGAAGATCCCAGCAGTCAACCCGGACCCCCACCCTGCCTTCCTCTGGCATTCCTCACTGACTCCATGAAAGGGGAACGGGAGGACTTGGTTGTTGAATGATAAGTGCATTGGTCTGCTTGTCCAGTGGTGGTGCTGCCTGCCCTGTCACTGTGTGAAACCCCTATTGCACTACTGCAGAAGATGGTGGTTGGGCTTACTTGGTTAAGTGCCCAGAACCTGTTCATTTGAAAACTGCAATGGTCTTGGCTGACTCACAAGTAGAGACGCTAGATGGGGCACCAGGCTGTTTCGCTGCATGGGCGGGCAGGACAGTCGGTGCCTTGAAGGTGTGGGCTGATGTCTGGACAAAATAATTGCCTGGAACTCCTGGTGGTGGGTCACTTGGCTTTCACATCAATGAAGAACAAAGCTAGCTGTGAGAATAAGTGTTAATTGCCGTACACATTGAGCGACACTCTGAGTGCACCTTCTGGCCCTATAAAGCCCCTGGGGCTCTGCCTGTCGGGGGTTCACTTGAATGTCAATAGCCCTGGTGACACTCCTCTTGTGCGTGGCTATGGTTGTTGCAGGTCCCCCATTTCCTTCATCCCCCTAAGGTCAGACACTGATCAGCACTGTCACAGGATCCATGAAACCGAGAGCAGAGGCTTGGTACTGGAGCATCCTGGCCTCCCCATTTCCCCACCCCGTGAGATTGTGAGTGCCAGGTGCCCAGTGCGCTCCAGTGGTGGTGGTGGCAGCTGCAACATAAAAAACAGACACACCTTCCCCTATCCAGGGGCAGCTAGACATGCCATGCATCACCATCGGTGGTGTCCCATGTCTGCCTGCTTGGGACAGCCCTGGAGCACAGGCCTTGTGACTGTGTCTAATGGGCAACCCATCCCGAGGCGTTCTTTGGTGCTGATCGGGAAAGTGAACACGTAGCTGTGCCGGAGGTGTCGGGCTGGGGTGAACCACCTCAAACAGCCATGCCCCTCAAGCCAGCTGCCTGAGCTTTGGCTTTCCAACCAAGACCTGAGATCAAATGTGGCGACACAGTGAATTGAAGCATAGTACTACATGGATGAAAGGAAACTGACCAGGCTTCCCTCACCAATGTTAAGTGAAGAGGAAAGAACCCAGTGCAGAATCCACGTCCGGCAGCTGGGTGAGGCTGACAACACAAGGCATGCTGGAATTGGGAGTGTGGTCCATGCAGTCCACTCAGAGGATTCCACCCATTCCCTCCAAGGTGGTGCACTGCGACTGGCTCTGGGTTATCTGGTAAGGCCCCAGGGGACAGATGGACATCCAATCTGGGAGAGAGTGACAATGACACCTAGCAGCAATCTTGGCATATGCACAGGGCCGAGGGTGAATGCCGCAGCTCAACAGTCCTCCACCAACCATCATGGCCCCTCTCTGGTGGTTACCGGGTCAGTGATGGAGGATGGGGCCCCCTGATTAAAGTGTGACTGTCGACTGGGGGAGACTGTCCTCAGAACGCCATTACTGCATTGTGCTGCTGGGTGGGGAGGGCCATGAAGGGCACCAGGACTCTGCCGTTATGTCAGTCATCTACCCGACCCATCTTCAAAAACAGGCCAAGGAGTCAAGCATGTGTGCGAGTCACAGGCCTGTGCCAAACCCTTGGCGCAATAAAGGTGAGGGCTGGCGCACACTGGCTGAGGTGTGATCCTGATGTGATGTTGAGGTTGCGGCACCACCAGTCCCTCTACCCCGCTCTGTCAGGGAAGTGGAGCATGATCATGTGTGATAGGACATAAAAGATGGCAAACAATGCCTGGGCAGGACAAAGCCATAATAAATACTGGTGGAGGTCCGTAGTGTTCCTGACATGCAAATCAGTCAACTGACCTGGAAATTGGGAAAAATACTAATCAAACCATTTAGTAGCTGTTTCCCTCTGATGTCACCCTAAGAAGAGCTAGCACTCGTAGACTCCACTTTCACCTTGTAAAGCAAATGATCAGAGGCCTTGGAGGCGAAAGCATCTGAACGTATTCTCAAAATTAAAATGGGCAAGAAACGAGAGTCATTGGTGTGAAGCCAGGCATCGAATGCAAGTACACAGTGGGCCAAATTTGGGAAGAAGAACTGGCTTTGCAGGAATAACCTAACACTCGGTTAAGGTGACCCATGGTAACGCGAGACTCCAGAAAAGGTGTTGGTTAATAAAGACAGCAGGACATTTGCCAGGGAATATGGAATCTGCAAAGGAGTGAGTAACAACTCACCTGCTCTATCAACTGGCCCCGAAATGGATGGAGCTGGAATGTCAGGCCCATACTGAGCTATCGTCAGTGCTGAGAGCCATGGGGGCAAAGCCCTGATGAGTAGGAGGGCTGATGTCATGCACACAGACGACTGGGAAAAAGGCCTGGGTTTTCGCCACCAAGGGTGCAGATCTTGGTGGGCTTAGCAAAATTAAAAAATAGATTTTTGAAGTCAGAAGTGGTGAATGGTCCCATTTGAACAGCAGTTGAACATGGGTAAGTCAATCCAAGAGATTTGCAAGTGTTGTTCGGAAGGGACGGGTGATGTCCTCTATTGAACCAATGGTGACATAGATGGGTGACCCTGTGCCATACAGTGTGGTAACACAGATGATCCCAGAGAAGTCAGTGGGAGACCCATCTCAGGAGGGTCAAGCACCAAGTTGTGGATGTCAGAGCCTTGCACAGCAGTCCTGCCTTTTTTGTATCCCACACACTGCATGTCTATGTGAGCAGACAAATAGATTGTGTAAGTCCTGGTGGTGCCCCTGACCACCAGGCCCAGCCTCAGTAGCACTTCCCAGGGACACCTACTGGACCGTGGCACACATGTGGGCCTCCAGTTGCTGCACTCGCTTAGCCTTTTCTTCGGTGGGCAGGCCTGTTGGTTCCCACCTACATTGGGGACACAGTCCAAGCATGTAGGAGGCTGTCCAGCTACCATGATACATGTCTGACCCGCAGGGAGACATGTCACACCTACTATCATGGAGCCTGGCTGCAGAACATGTAGGAGACAGCTGTGCCATGTGTGACTCAGGCTATCTGGTCTGACCACTGTGGCCATATGTAACACTTACCTTAAGTCTTGTAGGGATGCCTAGTTTCCTTGAGGAATGTCCTACACCGCATAGCAACCCAATCACAAATGGCACTTCTTAAAGTCGCTCTAACATGCCTATACTGAGAGGAAGTAGGGTTGGTGGTGAAGCGGTCTGCCCTTGTGGCGGCTTTTCATCAGTGGGTTCCCCTGAAGAAAAAAAGGGGTTTTAATATGAATTCTGACTCCTCCTCCCACTCCCCATATCACCCTATAGGAATTGGACTCACCATATGATGCAGGTAATAGGCAGAGATACACCCAGTTACTTCACTGGTTCTTGCCCAGTCCAGCTGCGACCAGTGAGATTTCTTCACCAAAAATGGAGGTTAAATGTTTATGTCTGCTTTCTCCTGCTGAGCAAATGACCACAAGGTTCTATTGGTTTCTTGAATGTCTTACACTCTTAAGACAGTGTTATGTATTAGAAAGTTGCTGTGATGTGCGAGAAGGCATACTTTCATATGCTTTTAGCCATCCTTTTCTTTCGGTGTGTGCTGCTTCTGTGCACGGAATATTTTATGCTGCTGGGTGCTTCTAGTCTGCAGATTGCTGCTGCGTCTGCTGCGTGTGAGCGAGTGCGCAGTGCACGTCTAGTATATTCCTTGAGTGATGCTTTTCTTTTCCTTTTCAGGTTGGGAACAAGAGGCAAAAGCTGATCACGATGTGTGGCAAAATGCAGGCTCTCTACCGCCGTCTGCAACCAAGGCACACCATCTCTTTCCTGACTCCCATGAGTTGGAACCTGCCACTCTGCTAGTTGCTGGGCCAAACCCATTTGATCTGCTAGGCTAACCAGAAAAGAAGAACAGTGCTCAACGCTCATCCCACAACCCCTCAAGTGCACCCAGATGGCATGAGAGTTTCCTGTGCACACTCTAGTGCAGCAGGGGGAGTAAGTAGAGAATCTTTTTGCACCAGCACTGCATCAGTGCCATTGATGAAAATGTTTATCAGAGGATAACTACTAACAGATTGCAGTGAGGTAGCTGCTCTGCTATCCATGAACACCTAACCCGGAATCAAATTGTCTACAAATCATCATGCACCACATTCCCACAAACATGATTTGCATGACGGTTGAGAGAGGTTGGCCAATTGTGTCCACGACCAAGTCCAGAGGCAAGCAGCTCTATGCACTGCCACACAGGCTGGATATCTCAGGCCAACTGAGGCTTCACAGTGCTGGGTTACTGTAGCTGTTTTTAGGGGACACTGACTTAGAGGCATTCAGTCATAATCACAGAGATGGCAGCTTTGCCACATTGACTCATCAGCCATATTGTGTATGATAATGGGTAGAGGCTGTTTGGCCTCGAAGAACTGCAATCATTTGCCTCACCAGTTTAAACAGGGGTATCAGAATGGCAACTATCCTGAGTGAAATGGCAGAGGTAACCAGAAACTAGATGGTTTGAATGTTCATCTGGTCCTACACCCATGACAGACAAAAAATGATGTTCTCTAGCACCTTGAACCATTTTTTGTGCCAGATGGATTTACAATTATAGATCTTAGACCAAATGATCTGACAGACTCAAAGAATATGACAAAGTACTACTTTATTATCAATTGAATAAAGCAGGGTCAACAGGCAGACATCAGACTGATGCTTGCACACTCACAGCCAAATTTGATTACATGAGGTCTTACACCACAACATGTGTCATCTATGACATAATTCTACATGGCAAAATAAAAAAACCTATCAAGGGTAGGGATTGGTGAAATGAACATATCTACTTATAACAGTGGATTGGTTCCTGCATCATTATATGTAAGGTTGTCCCCAGACCCCACCGATTGGTTGGCATATTATCCCATCCTTGAACTTTTGGCTACTGAGCAGCACGTTTGTGAAATGAAACCTAGGTGTTTGAATCCCATCAGCCTACTCTCAATTTTCCCAATTAGGCCATCATCGTTCATCGGCAGGCTATCAGCAAAGGTCTTCCGTTTGTAGTTGAACTTGCACCTGCTCACTGTACTGGAGCATTCAAGGGATTTTGAGCACACCACTATCTTAGCGTAAGGCTCTAATGAATAACCTTTTTTGCCTTCTGAATCACATGTGAAGAGACCACAAAAGTGTCCATTTAATCCTTCCATTACTATTATTTGATACAATTTATGTTATGTAAAAGGATATTTATACAGCGCACTGTGACCACCGTAGTGGTCCCCTGGCGATCTGGCGGATCTAAAAAGGAAAGAGGGTGCGATGGGTTAGTAAGGTTGATCAGGAAAAGAACAAGGGAGCTGTGATGCCCTGTTGGCATCCTCAGTGCGGTTAAACCTGTTTGCTGAGCTAAGGTGTGCTTTTCGGTTGGTAGTCGTCATATGTTGTTGTGCAAGGCTATGTGTGTTATATTTTGTTGATGCGATGTAGTGTAATGCGTGTGGTTTGTAGTACTTTGGAGGTGTAGTTGTGAGAAGTATATGCAGAGGGATGAGATTGTTCAGTGCGGTTGGTTAGTGGCATTGCTATTTAGAAGTGATGCATGCTATTCTTCACAATCCTGTCTAGATATGGCGCAATGCTAATCTTTAGAATTGTATCAAGATGTGATGCAGCTGATATTCACCTTTATGTCTAAATGTGACACAAGCTAATCTTTACAATTCTATTTGTGCAAGGTGTTGTTACTCCTCTTGGCCTTTAGAGACTTGCTCAAACTTTATACTCTTTTAATTGACCAACAGTTTGGCTCTCACAGATGTTTTTGTCTTTTTCCATCGATTGAAGAATGTCCCACATGTAGAACGTATCCATGTTCTCCCTTTGTGATCTGTGCTTATCCTTTGAAAATGGCATTGTTAACTCTAGGCTAACCTTTGACTCATTTCGGCTCTGCACGCAAAACTGTTTTCATGCATCTTGCAATGGGAGAAGATCTCCCAGCTCTATAAGACAAGGTAGCAATACTTAAAGATGGATGGTGATGGAGAATATACTCAAACATCAATAATCAAACTGGCTCAAGAAGTTGGCAAAGTTCAACTGTTTTAATGTCAATTATCTAAAACAGGGAGTTACAATGGACATCATCCGATGTCGCACAGCAATCTCTCAATGCATTTAATAAAAAACATCACTTTTATACTATTGACGTCTACCTGCATGGCGACTACAAAAACCAACTTGGAATGGTGATAGGCTTGCAGGGAACATCTGGGATTGCGTTCCATACTGGTTAAGGAAGGTGATTGGGTATCAAATATCAGGTGGGCAATTAAGCCTTCCTCTAATACAGGTCATAATGAACGTCATCAAATACACAAGGTCCCGTTGTTTACACAAACTATAGGGCCCTCTATTACGTGTCCCTCTATAATTGGTTGGCACCCTTATACCCCCATGTAATATTCCACATGCGCAAGCAGCATGCAGGCTGGCACCCAGATGCTTGGTAGGCTGGTCATAACTATAGCTTCCCACCAATTAGCCTTGCCCTGCCAGTCAATTAAGGCTTTGAAGATTGGCCTTGAGTTTGTTCTTTGTGCCTGGGAATATGAGGGAGTGTAGGCATCCCCTGCCTCTCAGTGTTTGTTCAGCTCAGCCAAGTGTCTATTTTCATCCATCCACGTGACTGCAGACCATTATTTCAGAGCATTTTCCTGTATTAAACTCTATTAAATGAAAAACCTCTGATGTCTTTAGTGTTCCTCCACCTCATCTCAGTAGGAGTTTGTTCTTTTCACACGTTAATTGCAACTTCTGTAAGAACACTCTGACTCGTGGTGGCCTTGGCTCCTTAGTGTTAGGACAACCAAGCCCTTCTTTGATTCACCTCCATGGTTAAGCTTTCAATTTCCAACTGTGACACACTAAAAAATCCTTTCTGTTCACAGTGTCCAGCCCTGCTAAAGTGTGTTATGGAATATCTGTAGTCCATGCATTCCTATACGTATACTTTAGCGCATTGCCACAATCTACTCAATATATAGCCAGTCTTAACAAATACTTTTCCATACTTCTGTTGCTGCAACTACACACTTGAAAAACAACGTAATATCTTCTTCATTATTTTCTGTAGCATGAGCATCTTCATCTCAAGCCCTAAATGTTTCTCAACTTTCACACCTCCTCTGCTGTTTCTATAGGATGCTTATGTTCTTTCGTTTCCGCATCTCTTCTGGGTGCATCAACCCTGCTTCTCAGTGACATCACCAATCTGCACTTTTGCTCGGTTTTCCCACTTCTTCTGGGATTTCATTCAAATGACCATCGCATTGCCGTGTATGTATGTATGTATGTATGTATGGTTTTCTCAATGGGAACCTTGCTGCCAGGATTCTATTTGGTATGAGTATTCTTATGGGTACTGCACTTGTCTCATACTCTGGCTCTCAACATATAGGCAGCATAGGGGAGGAGCTTGGGTTGCGGGTACTTGGCTCCACCTTTACAGTCTCCTAATTCTTACAGCCTCGGCCTGTTTCTGAGCTAGCTTGGTTATGTTCAACATGAGCCAGCGTCTATTTTCCTAATATGGCTTTTTTTGCCACGTTATATATTCCTCTATAGCAAGCTTTTATACATTGTTTTTATTCCTTGCATTATTAATAATAATAATAATAATTTAGCATTTATATAGCACTGTGAACCACCAGGCATCTGAGTGCTGCTTATTATGACCCACTGTGTGTGGTGCTCATTTATTGACCTCGGAAGGATGAAAGGCTGATTTTGGCCCTGCCGGGATTCGAACCTGTGTCAGCAGGCTCTGCACAGATGTCAAAGCGAGCGCTCTACTCACTGTGCTACTACTGCGTATTTTCACTTTTTGGTCAGTAAGTTACTTTATTTTCTTTAGATTCATGATTATTTTAGCTCTAGATACATATTGCACTTAGTGCTTCAGTTACATCGTTACTTAGTATTGTCATATCATTTTAACATAGGTTCATAAATCCCCTTCATGACCTCACTTTGTCCTTTTCAGATTTAATTTTATCGTACGTCCATGATGGCCACAGATGCGTTCTGACATCTTGGCAGGTGACATCCTTCCATATAGCATTCTTCCATGCAACATCCTTCCACACTTTCAGTGAGAGGGTACATTCTAAATGGCTGTCTTCATGCATAACATCTCTCAAACACTCGATGCAGTATTGGAATGATGTAGGCGGTCCCATCTTTGGCTTTTCTCCGACTGTTCCAATATAATGGCAGCAAGGGGGTGGCAACTGACAGGATGGTGTCTACCTGCTCCTCAGCAATTACCATGTCAGGACGCTATGGCCCTTCAACACAGCACCCACTACCATCACCCTGGCCAGGCATAGTGCACCATGTCTCAGGTCCTGTCACACACATTCATGCAACATCTCCACAATAGAGTGGATGGGAAGTGATGGTGGCATTCATGGTGCAATTGGATCAAACTTCAGCAGGCTTACTCTGGCCCTTAACTATATAGTGCCACAGGCTTTGGTGTGGCTCACCAACAAGATGAGTAGGGTAGGTAACCAACATCACTGCAAACCCCTGCAACACTTTGTGGGCCTCCCTGACTGGCGGCGTTACGTGGTTGGGGTACACTGAGGATAGTCCACCCCAGTTGACAATGGCACTGGGAGCTGGGACCCCTTTCCCCTGTCTCTGCCCTGGTGACCCCTTAAAGTTGCTGGAATGATTGCCAGGGGAGTGCGTGCTGGTATTCAATCACCCTTGGCCACGTGGATATGTCACTAACACCCTTCATAAGAGTGTATAGCCACCTGCCCCTCTGGCCTTTCTCAGCCAACCTGGAGACAGTTGTGGTGCACCACAAGGGAGATAATATTTCCTGTGTTGGCTGGATGTACCCGGGTGGCAGTCCTGCAAGGGGATCCGCTGTGTTTGAAGAGGTAACTGACCACTGTTTCAACTCTCCACAAGTTGATGGAAAAATGCCCTCTTGAACTCACTCTTCAATGTACTCTTCATCTGTCACTCACGGTACTTGTTGGATATTGGTTGCACAACAAAACCCATCCTTTGATGGAGTCAACCACCCAATTTATGTTGCGTTCCTAAATCCCTGA
This sequence comes from Ambystoma mexicanum, assembly GCF_040938575.1. Lineage (NCBI taxonomy): Eukaryota > Metazoa > Chordata > Amphibia > Caudata > Ambystomatidae > Ambystoma > Ambystoma mexicanum. The sequence goes on from NC_090921.1 coordinate 1,441,017,201, forward strand.
CTCAGAGTTGAACTGATCCCACTGTGCTGGTGGATGCTACCAGCCTAACACCATCCATGCCATGTAGTGTGCCCTCAACAGAAGGACTTGGGCCCCTGAGTGATGTCGGGGATCCGGTCTTCTGCAAACCACATTTCCTGCACCCTCAGCTGGACATGTATGCAGTACTGGGCTCGTCCCTCTCCATGTGCTGTTACTGAGTTAATCCTGGTCAGTTACTTTATCCCGTTTAGTGAGATGGTCACATTCTGCATATACCCACATCTATTCTGAGGCCATACTGGTTGAGAAGAAACTTAGGTGGTTGTGTTTGAGCCTAGCCCTGTTTGGGTGTTGCCCCAGCATGGTATCACTTGTGTTTTCAGCTGTGTGCTCTCCTGATCTGCAACAAACACCACCTGGGAAGTGCTTGCCTGATGGACGTGGTTTTGATGCCTGCATCCCACACTCATCCCATGCTGGTAGCTGTAGAACACCATGGGCAACCCAATGTGGCACATTCAGCTGCCCTTGGATTGGGGAATGTGTGTTGTAGTGTTCAGCTCACCACCACCACCAGGTGCATGCTGTGGGTGGGCCTCACCTGAACCCATGAGGTGTCAAACTAGGAGGCCAGGAGGCCCAAGAATCAAGGAACTGCACCAGGTCCATGGATCCTGTAAGTGATTTCAATCCGGCACTTCACCTAAGTCAATGCCTAGCGTGGGATGCACAACTGAAACCCTTAATTATTTATGTGTGTCTATAAGTTCTTTTATTCTGAACGATGTACCACTTATATCACGCCCCTCTCTTTTAACCCCCCGGTCACAATGAACCAGGAATCGGGCTGGTTTGCAAAGTTAAAATATTTATTATGTATTAAACAATATATATACCACTATTTTTAATCGTTATACAATAAGCACCAATGGGGTGATGTCATACTAAAGAATTTCTTTAATCACCAGGAGCAATGATGGGAAAAATAATGCAGCACAGAAATAATCCTTTTGTGTGTGTTTAATGAAATGGCAATGTGGTTAATATTTCCCCCTGCACACTCTTCAATCCCCCCAATATGCAATATGAAGAAATAGAAAGAGAGAGAACAGATTTCAGGAGTGCAGAATTCAAGCAAATATAACAATCCCAAATTCCCCCAGCAAACACCAGAGAAAAAAAGAATTGATTGGCAAATTTGTCAAAAATGGTTTTAAAGTTGCCTTTGAATGAATGGGGTAAAACACTGAAAATGGATTAATTCCCTGAAATTATTGAAATTCTCATGGGAGCCGCTTTGTATGGTATCAGACAAACATTAGCAATGATTTGAGAGTAATAAGCAAGTTGAAAACTGAATTTTGAGGTCGGGTGCAATGAAAAGCTCTTTTACACGCTATAGATTTTAGCCAAACAAAAAATTTGCGGCAAACTTTTCTATGCATGGTAAACGTGATCGCGGGAAAACTATAAGATGCGGTAGAAGTTATGGACGTTTTTGTGGAGGTCGTTTTTTTTAGATAAATGCAAAATGTAAAACAAAGATGTGCTTTTAAAATACAAACAGGTTTCTTTACGCTAGAGATAGACTATGCAAAAACAAACTGCACAACAGCACAGCCACCATACCAGGACGTCTCTGAATGGTTTTTGCCCCCCGAGATGCTTGCCTTCTTCAGATAAAATATATCAGCGCAAAGAGGATTTTAACAATATTATTACAGGAGGACTATAGGATAAGAGTGAGAGTTCAGGCAAGACAAAAATATTTCTAACAAAACAGTTCTGGATATAAGATAGATTTGATTTGGATATGGATGAATATGGGCAGTACATAGGCTAGTGACAATCCTATACTATAGATACTCACTACCAATGCTTTGAATGGCACCATCAGGGATTCTGGTCGGGGATACTTTCTGGGACAGACTGCTGGGCACACCGGACTGGTCTGGTTCAGCGATCAGCAAGGCGTTCTGGACATCGCACGGCAGGACTGGACAGCAAGGCGCTCTGGTCTACACTGCAGAGCACAACTGGACTGGATCTGCAATGGCTCTCTAGTCTGCAAAGCACGGCACGGCACCAGATTGGGATTTAATCTGCCCTTCTGGTTATGAAAATGATTCTTTGGTAGGGAAGCAGTTACAGCAAAGCCTGGCTGCTTCTTTGGTTTCCCCTTTAAGTTGAGGGATGGGTTCTGGAAGTTAGGCCCAGCTGAAAGTGGATCAGCTATGCTCTGAGCCTTTCTGCTTACAAAGTTTCTGTAGTCTGGAACACGGAGTATGGATGGATCTCCTTCAAAGTGCTTCACCAATCTATTGTTTGATGGATCAGTGTGTTTTTCTAGGTCCTCAGCGGTCTCTATTTATGCGTTTGATAAAGGGGTGGGTATGCTGAATTATCCTAGGTGTACCCCCTACGTAGTCTATTGGCTAAAGTCTGCTCTCTCCCTTGATTGGATTGGAAAACAGTGTGTCATCGTGATGATTTGGTTTATGAGGCAAAACATCCTCCCCTTTTCCTTTTGCACATAAAATCTATTTTTGATATAATACATCTTTACCTGTGTACAATCGTTATACCAATGACATACATAGATCACATATTTTTTGGAACTGACCCTCTTCCAATCCTCGTTGAGGTGGGATCTTGGGTCTGGATTTGACAAAATTTCACACTTTTTGTCCAGGACACACATCTGATTTGTCCAGAATTTTGTACATATGTGCGCATGATATCTGGGCATAATCGTATGAAGTTTCATGCGTCTGACATAAATACAATTGCTACAAAACCAAAATGTTCACTGTGCCTTCTCAGAACATCGCACAGAGTTCTGAGTCCTTTTAAAATGTGCACAAAAAATCACATTAACACTGCTACTAAGTCTATAATTTTTACGAATACACACAGTCCATTATCATCTTTTTAGAAATATGCTTTCTGTGCATTGTGAATCAACAAAATGTCTGTCTCTGCCTCCTTGGTTTTGCAGCTTCAGCAGCAATCTCCACCTTCTTCCTCTGGCAGAGGCCACTGTTGACAATTTACAATCTGCATATCCTTTCAGCCAAGTAAGGTTCATTGTCTCTCCCAGGAGCCGCCGCAGTGCCCCTCCCCTCTTAATCAACACCTGAACGTGAGTTCCTGGCCCAGAGAGCAGAATGGAGGTGCCTTGCCCAGTGGGAGAAGTTGCTTTGTAGTTTTGGCTTCGATCAGGCTTACTTTAAAAGTCACTTTGTTAAATTTTTCTTTGTTGAAAATAAACTTTCAATTTTAAAACAAGCAACTAGAACTCTAATTCCAGTCTCTAAACCATGGAGATTAAATAGTTGCAACCTATATTACTTTTGATAACAGGTCACTTAATTTATAGACATTTGATTTCAATTGCACAAGTTTAAGCTTCTGATGCAACCAATGACAGCTGTCATACAGATGGCCGCTGGTACTGCGCCCATATTTTGACAGATTTTCACAGGCAAGCACACTTTTTACTGTGGATATTTTGATGATAGATTCTACTTTTCCTGACATTTATGTTCATAGTGAGTCCTTAAATGAAGTGGCGGGTAAACCCCAGCAACGATATTGGATGTTTGTGGTGTTTTGGTCCGGTATTTTGTATTTTCAGCAACCAAGAAAAAAGGATTTAAGAGCAATTTCGGGTTTCTTGCAATAAAGCATTGCCTTTCCTGCAGTGTTCATTTTTACTTGGTGGGCAGCCCAGTAACATGTTTCAGCAGTGTGGTCTCCTTCCACCACTGCCAAAAGGCAAAGTAGATTTGGCAGCCATCTTTCTGTGTTTCAAAGCACAATTTTCATAGGTTTTGGCACACATGGCGTTTCCGCTGCCATTTTGATGATTCCTGCACCATCAGCACACAGGGATGTTGCAGGGCAGAGCCTAGTGGGTTAAAACATCCCACAATCCAGTGTCGGTGCTGATAGGGGGATTAAGGCAAAGGGGACCCTGTGATAGCCCCAGCTGCACAATGGGGAGGGCCCTGAGGCAGTTGATGTTAAAGTGACCCTTAGACCGGCATAGCCTCAGGAGGAACCCGGAACTGCAAGGTGAGATTCAAGTGACAATGATCAATGTGTCCTACAAATCACACATTCAAATTGCAGCTTGGTGCATTATTCACTGATCTGTGAGCTGAATGATTCACCAAAAAGACTCACAGACACCTTTTATCCATCCAGATGTCTGACAGAACCTGCTGGTGCAGGAGAGGGTGGGGAGAAGAAGCACCAGTGGTCCTGACTGCATGTCGAGACGGACCAATGCCCTTTACAGCATCCACACCTGGGAGTCCAACAAGAACATTGTGAAACATTACAAATGTGTTCACGGTACACTGCCCTCTAAGTCGACATGCTGTCCTTTGTGGCAGCATGACGACCCTTCACATGGTGACGTTGGCCAGGACTGGGTCAGGCATAACTGTGCCTTGTGCAAGATCACCAGCCCAATCACAAGATCCAACAAGAGGCACTTACAAGTGCAGCAACTATAATATATGCATGTGGACCTAGACTCACCATGGCTGCTTCACACGACTTTCCCTCTAATGATTTCTCGTTAAAGGATGTAAACTGAACACATTTCATTCAAAGTGACTCAAAATAATCCTGTGGCATCAAATCCAGCTGCTACCTCCCCAAATTGGGAGTGGCCAATCAGCATGCCTGCTGCCTTCCTTGATGTGTTGGCTGTTTGTCAGGTTCACTCACTGGAAATGAAAAGTGATTCACCCTTACCTGTGAGCACCATGGTAGGAACATGAAGTTGACAGGCCAGGCATAATTCTGTATGTTTGCCGTAATGGGGGGTGTGATCTGACCAAGTGTAGCTACAGTCACAGAAGCGGACATGATATGTACTATTGGTCTAGCTCTGATTAACGGGTGCATCCCAGGTGGTCAGCGTTTGCTGGAATGTATTAGCTTTGCATCCACAGTGGAAATCAAAATAACAGAGCCAGCCATCAAACGGTACATTTCTAACTCAATGAGTGATTTGTGCTGTTACTGTATTAGACATGCGTCCAAACATGTGTATGGATCACTCATTGAGACAAGCATATGCCACTGGCTGGATCCTCACCGAAGCTGCCCCTGCATGAGGATAGCAATGAGGGTGCCTTGAACCCACCACAGGCTGATCTGCATGCCCTCAGGGACATCTGCGAGACAGAAGCAACAGAGCATGCAAAGCCCCAACATTTGGGAGCTGGACAGTTCAACCACATGCATCGGCAGGGTAGCCTGCACATGGGGTGGTGGTGCAACGGGAGAGACTGGCCTCAGGCACAACTGAAAGTGGGAGGGGCCATGCCACGTGCCACTACCAGTGTGGTGACAGGGGGGGTTATCACCCCACAGAACGGTCGTTCTGAACTGCTGCACATATGTGCTCGGTGGCGAAGGCTGAGAGGGCCTGCACTGGGGCGTACAACACACAATTCCATCCACTCAAAAATGGCCACCACTGTGCTTCCAGGATGATCAGCCTCTGCTCTGCCTGTAGGGGGGAGACACCCATGTAAGGGGGCCCACCCAAGGCGGCATACCCTTGGCACAGTCCTAGAATGGATGGAATCTATTTTCTTAAACTGCTGCCATGAATGTGGGAGCCAAGCCAAAATAGGGAAGGCTGTATGGGTGACCCCAGGCAGAGCCAAAGTTCAGAAGTAGGCATCAACCAACTCGATGCAGGTGCATTGTAGACACAGATGGACTGAGTCCCACCTCTGACAACCACAAACTGGTTACATCGAAGATTCTGAGTACCGAAGAATACACCAAAATCGGAACTCAGGAACATAGTAATCACAGGCAGTGAAGTAAACACATTGCCACCAGAGTACGTTAGACACTTTGGACACAGGGGTTAGGCCTCCCTGAGCTGCGGCCACAAGGCAGGCCATTGATCACAGGCATACAAGTCTGGCACACACATTGTCAGGTTGCACGGGGGCCGGTGGGGTACCCTTGGATGCAGGGGTGGAAAAGGGACACCATGGTAAGAGGGGAATGATTGGAGAGGGAAAGTTCAAGTGGGGGAGCTGATCGGAATGATGAAAGAGCACAAAATACTGGGGGCCACACTACCTACAATGTTCTCTCCCTTAATACTCTCCTGCTAGAGCCCTCCTCTCAGCCTCCCTCAGTAATAGCCTCCCTGACTCTCTCCATCTTGAGCCCAAGCTCCTTAAGATCCAGAAACTCCTCAAGACCTTCCTCTTCTCTTCCTCTTTCTCTCTCACTGTCCCCTGCTAACCTCTTTCTTTTCTGTCCTGCTTCCCTACTTTTTCTCTTCCCTTACTCTGCTCAATTTTGCTGACTGGTCGTCTGGTGCACCTCCAGATCCTCACAGTTCCCAGGCTCCCCCAACAAGTTTTGCACATGCCTCTGGACCTCTGCACTATGCTCAGCACTACTGCACTTCGGTATACGTTCCATGAGAGGGTAACCTCTCCACACTTAACCCAGAGCACTAATGGACTGGGCGCACTTGTTCCCCCCTCCCTGACATTTTCATCTGCGTACCTGCATGACCGGTATGTACTAGGCCTTGTAAGATCGTTTGTCCCGTCCTTCCCCTATGTACTTCTCCCTCCCCCCTTTTTTCTCTCCTCACTCTCTGTCATGCACTTGCAGTTTGTGAAATATTGTTAGGATTAATGCAATACTTTATTGATTGTATATTCTTTCCCCTCTCCGCCGCACCTTTCTCTTACCATGTGTTGGCATGTACTTGCACTAGTAGAAATGCCTTAAGGCCTAGTAGGCTAGTCATTTTTGTGTTAGATCATTCTGAAATTTCAAGGCCTAAGAATGACTACTGTATTCCCTTGTTCCCCTCCCACTTTGAAGCACTTTGAAGCACTTCACTTGTGTATAAGCGCTTTACAAATAAACAATACAATACAAGAGGGACTGGGGAGAGAAGAGGTAGAGGGAAGAATGTGCATCTGAGGTGCGGAGAGAGAGAGAGTGAGTGAGGAACAAGGAGGAGATTTGCTGGTGGGGAGATGAGGGGAGAGAAGGGGGCTTTTAGAGTGGCTCTGGCCTGTGAGAAGGGTAGAAGAGAGGTAGACAGAGACAGAAGGATGAAAAAGCAGGTATCTAGGGCAGAGAGGCCAGGAGGCACACTGATGGAAAAATTGAACAGATTGGGAGCGAAGGGGGACAATAGGGGGAAGGGTTAAGGCCAGACAGGGACATGAAGGGCAACTGCTAAAGGGGACTCCTCAGCTACTCAGTCCTCAGCCCGCATGGTGAACACAACATGGCTGTCAACCCAGAACGAGACCCAGGTCCTCAGTCCAAATGCATATTTGGCTCTGTCACCCCTACTCCAGACTCTGGCCCTAACCACCTACCCCCCCCTATTGGAAACAATAGTTCATGGTCAGGTCATCACTTTCCAGCTGTCTCTTCCCCCTCAGTCAGAGCCCACCCCCAGGATGAGCTGTTTCCAGGAAGGAGGGTGGGGATCATAGGGTGTAGTGCAAACACTTGCAGGCACAAAAGATGAACAAATGTTAGGCGGAGGAGATGAAGTTTCCCAAGCATGCGCCCACAATATACAGTCACATACAGTGCAGTCACTTACAGTGCCCGATATGAACAACTATTTTTAAAAGAAAAGTCATGCAAAACATTGAAGATGAGAAAACATACAGAAACCCGACAGTTAACAATTGATTTGTATGTGGAACACAGGTAAAGGCTGTCAGTGGTCCACATTGACAAGCAGTACAAATCTAGATGGCATAAACTGCACCAAATCAGTCCACTGGAGCGCAGGGAGACATATGGTCAGGCTGCCCTGCCATCTGTGTGCAAGTCAGCTGATGTACTCATTTGGCCAGGCACCATCCAGGCCGAAAAAAGCTGGACTCCTGAAAAGCAATACAGGCATGACATGCAGTAAAACTGTGTCATGGCCCGGCAGGTTGCCCCCAGCAGGGTAATCTATGCTGGGACATTGCATGGGGTGTGGCCTTTGTCCGACTTGGGGAAAGAGCCAGGTTTTGAGTGTCAACCAGAAGGTAAGGTTGTCCTCCACTAGGTGGAGGCTGAGTGGGAGAGAGTTTCAGAGTGTGGGAGCCTGGACGGAGAAAGAGGTACCTCCAATTTGCATAGAATTGAAGCAAGGGATCACAAGAAGGAGTGAAGAGCCTGATGTAAGTTTTCTGTTGTGTTGTTAGCCTGTTAGTCAGTGTTGTAGGAAGTCAAGGAACATCTTGTGGAAGGCACTGTTGTTGATTAAAATGTCCCTGAAGGTGGTTTGTCAGACAATTGGAAGCCAGTGGAGCACCCAGAGTACAGGAGTCATGTGTGGGTGAGTGCAAGGATGAGGCAGTCACATTGTTCTTTGCCTTTTGTAGCTTTTTGAGTTGATAGGCATGGATATGGATGGAATAAGAACAGTCTAGGTGGGAGAGAATGATAGCCAACATTACAGTGACTCAGTGAGGGTAGGATAGGCAAGGGAAGGATCAGCGAAGGATGTGGAGGTGTGGATGACAGGATCTGCAAGCAGCATTCCTGTGGTGAGAGAGTGTTCTGTCAGAATCCACAGTGCATCCCAGGTTCATTACTGAGCTAGTTGTTGTGGGAGTGGGGTCTAGAGAGCACAACCAGGGGGTGGGTTGGTGGAAGTGTTCTGTATTATGGAAAATCGGGATTACACTTGCCCCAGGATTTAGAAGGTGTTGGGTAGCTGTCTGGCAGTGTTTGGAAATCTGTGCCGCCTGAGGTGAGGGCAGGATGGGGAGAAGCCAGGGTCTTATGGATCTTGGAATGATCTGTGTGTCATCTGCGTAGTTGTAGCAGGACAGGTCATGTGAGCGGATAAAAGTGGGGAGGGGGCTCAGGCACAGGTTGAAGGGTGGATAGGGAGTCCCCCTGCAGGATCCCCATTGGAAATAGGCCAGGGGGAGAGGTGAAGGGTGGCAGGAAGAAGATTTGTGAATGGTCAGCGAGGTAAGAGGTGAACCATCTTAATGCGGAGTCCATGATGCCTAGAGAGTGGAGACTGTCGATGAGAATGCTGTCATTGATAGTGTCAGAGGCTGCTGATGGATCAAGGAGGATAAGTACAGCACAGCCTTCTGAGTCTGCCTTTCTGTCTGGAAGTGCAACCAGAAATCCAAAGCACATGCATAGATTATCAAAGGGACATGCACACACACAGACATGTGGCCCAACTCACATCTTTAGTGACAGTCACCAATGGCAAATCACATCATCCATGCAAACCCTGCATGTGCCACTGTTTGCCACTATTGGGGTGCTAACATGACCAGCCATGAGCATGATTGTCAGAGCACAACATTACCTGTGGGAAGAGCTGTTCTGCTGTGATTCCCTCACCACCTCCACCTAATACTATGCCTCTACATTTGGCGCATGGAGGGCCAGTGTCCAGCAGAGGGTATAGGGACTAGGGTGGAAACAGGATGCTGGGTGCAGATACTGGGTGAGACAAGATACTTATAACAGCATAGGACATTGCATTGGACCAGCTAAAAGAGTCATTCATGCAGACTGCACATGTGTAAATCGATGTAGATTACAATCTGCACCTGTATGTGTGAGGCTGTTACAGTCCAATTGACCATGGCAGTTATCTCCACTGTGCATGGCTGCATGTCCGGTCCTCTACTCAGGAAGGTCTCAAGAGGGCAATGGCACATCACAAAAGGTGTAAAAAATATCAAAGTAAAAGTGTCCATCTTGTATGGTGGTAAAAATAAAGTATGTCCACCCTGAGCGAGGATAGAGGTGTCCACATAAGTGAAATAAAGTCACCTGAAAGCATAGAAATCATACCCCCTCCATGGGCTCATGGCCATTGGTTACAGGTGGGAGAGGTGGTGTGGGTGGTCTGGCACTGCCATTCTGTGGTGGATATTCAGGTGGTGGTGGAGCATTCTGTCCATGCTGTGCCAAAGACTGGTCTTCATTGGCTAGGGTGACTCGTGGTACCGATGCATACACGAGGAACCTAATGCAAGGTCATAATGAACTTCCTCCCGAGTGGCCACAAAGTCTGCATGTGCACTCACTCATGATGCATCAGAGTGCTGGGAGAGCGTCTGCCTCAAGGTATCCATCTCGAGGTGGAGGTGGGACCTTGTAGCCAACAGCTCATCATGTAGTGAATGACTCAGGCTCTCCATGTTACAGCAATGGAAGGTTTGAGACACTAACATCTCCAGCTGAAGACTTTTTTTGGTGCCACTGCATCTCTATGCAGGGAATTCTGCAGAGACGCCAGATCAGACTGCTGGCTTTTGATTCTGACCCCATGCCCAGTCTGTGGGAGAACCTTGAGGACTTCATCTCAGCATGCAGTGTCCTCGTCAAGGTGTTCATCAACCGCTGATGATGGTCCTGTGAGGCCGCATGCTGTGCATCCTGTGCAGCTGCTGAGAGCACATTATCAGCCAGACGATGGATGTCCATGGCCATGTCCTGCAGTACCTGCCATGTTGGATGGTTTCAAGCAGCATCTGCTTGTCTCACTCCAACTGTGCTCATACCAGTTGGATCCCTGTCATTGGCGACAGGCCTGCAACCCTCTGCTGTACAACAGCCCCTGCTGCTGATTCCAACATAGGCAAAGGCGGTCTTGAAGCTGAAACCACCATAGATGCAGGTCTTCCCACCGACCGTACCCATGACTCCTGACTCACCTCTTTGGAGTGCCCATTGGGGAACCCTCCATGTGAGTCCTCCATATCTGATTCAGTAGCTTCATGTGAGGGGTATGCAGAGTCGGGAGAAGAGTCTGCAACCCTACCGAGGAGTGCCTTTAGAATCTGGGGATTCTCATGGGGCACGACACCCGGCCTGTACTGGTGGTCTGTTGCATGTCCCCGTCCTGTTCCTTCTCTTCATCTACTGCCTCATCACCTGCACAAAGACAGACAACAACATTACAAGTTAAGAAATCATGGCAGAACATTCACATTTTCATTACAATGTATACAGACACACAATGGTCAGCCACACATCCATCACACATTGTGACCAATACAACATAGATGATTGGCATTCAGTGACCTGTGCAATCATGGCAGGGCATATCAAGCCGTGCAACATTGCATGGTTTGTGGGTTCCAGAGTACATAAATGCACCATGACATGAATGAGGGTGATTCCCATCAATTGCATAATGGAGGTCTGTGCATCTTCAGAGAGCCCCTACTCTACTCCGACCTTGTCTTGTTGCAACATGTGGAAGCCTGACCTGTACATCTGCTGACTCACATTTTCATGCAGGCATATGTATTGCCGTGATCTCCCAAACCACCATTGCAATATTGCCCCCTGCCAAATACATGGTTGGTCCCATGGAAATGACCAAGGCACACTTGCAGGGCCATTGCTCCACTGACAGTGCAAAAGTGGAATGTACTAAACTGAAACATCTATAGGCCATCCACATCTCGTCCCATCTGGAAGACATCCTGATGTATCTATGCACAGACATTGTTACTCATCCATGTATGTCACACAGGCACCCAGGGCCAGGGATTGGATGACTGTGACATCATGCAAACATTGCTGTTATTCTCCATGAGTCCTGATTGGGATTCACAAAAGACCATACGCATGCATGATGCTGTGCATGTGTCCATTGAGATGTGTGTTGCAAGCCATTAACACAAATATGAGTACTAGCACAGCAGTGAAACCCAGCAGACGGTGATGTGTACTGTGACACCAACATGTAGCACACACAAAAACCATGCAACCACCAATCTACACTCAGCAGCCTAGACTGACACATGTGTAGGGATGGCTGAGAATGTCATGCTGATACATTCACTTCTCATGGTTCGTAGTGTGGTCTGTTAGCCCACTGTATTGGGAGCCAAAGATCACGTGTGATAATGCATTTGTTTAGGCTGGGAGCAACAGCATAGGTGCAGGTACCTCAGCAATGTGTGCATGTACATGTTGCATGCTTACAGGTCAAACTGTCAGGGAGTCATGTTGCTACATGTAATTGTGTGTAAAGGTGCTCAAGCAGGTGTCATGAGACCTCTTCACCCCTCGCATGGCCATGCTGTGCATAATCAAATCATGTTAGTCTTGTGTGGTCCTGCATTGAACAGTGTGGTTTAACAGCTATGATGTTACCAGCAGTGCACCATGCAAGCCCAGGGGGCTCCCCCAGACCAGCGATGCTCCCATGCCTTCCAAGTGCCCTACCTAGGGACCCAATGCCCACCTCTCAACCCCTGTTGTGTGCTTCCAGGGGCCATGCAGCATGGTGGTATGGTCTTTGCAGGAGGCCAGGGCCATTGACCACATGCACCCATCATGATCCTTTGGAGTGCCTGCTCATGATGTTGGACCTTGGGAATACATGCTAGATCCAGAACCCAAGTAATCAAAATCGCCTTCTTCTGCCCACTGTTGACAGTTTGTATAGGTCCTATCTACCCTCCACGTTGAACTCGCTGACACACCCAATCTCTGCGCATCCCCAGGACGGACAAGGACGATGCACCATGTAATGTTCCCACACAGCTTTGCCTGCTGGGGGCATTCTTCTGAGTGGGCCAGTACTTTTGCAGCCCAGCAGGGTGGCTTGCCGTCAAATGAACCTTGATGACTTGCACAGCAACATCAGGGAAGCCTTTCTGTCTGGCTCCCAGCATTCCACTGGTTAATCGTGTGCTCCTGGTTCATCCTGAGTTGGACTGCTTGTCCGGCCATGGCAGTTGAAGCAGGCATGAGACATGCATTTACATGCCACCTGTGTAGGGACATAGTTTACTCAAGGGCCCTCTGGGGGTGCCCCCTTAAATGGGGGTCTCTTCCCTCCAAGCAGTGCAGAGGCAGAGCAGGCCAGCAGTTCCCCAGTGCTCATGTGAGAGTACAAAAATGGTGTGCTAATCATAGGGCCTGGCCTTACACAGTGGGCCCACGCCAGCCTTGCCCATGCACTTCTCTACCGAGCTTGATTTCCAACGGAAGTCCAGGGCAACAACAGTTCCATGTGTGCCAGCCCACCCTTCCCAATGCCTTTTTTGTGTTCATGGGCAGCAGCCGCACGCTTCTCAAATGATTATTGCCTGAGCCCAAGCTCTTCCTCCCACCCATCCAGCTGGGCCGTTGGTGCATGCGTGAACAACAGGGCCCACCACCCGTCAGCATTGGGACATACACTGACATCGGTCACATGGAAATGCCTGAGGGTGTGATGCTCATCCCAGCCCATCCGACTAGGTTCCTGTTACGGGGCTACATACTCATACTCATATCAGAGGTGGCAGACTGCTACATTATGACGTGTTACTTGAGTGGATCATCATTACTTATCCAGAGGTCCCTCAGTCACATTGAGTGATTATAGTCTGTTGTTGGTGTCTCCCTGGGTGACAAACGTGTGGCATGGGAACTTGAGGGGTTCCTCCTTGCTAGTACCAGGGCAACAGAGCAGGTGTGTGACTACATGCCTGTATGCTGTAGGAGTGGCTGAGCAAGGCCAGCAGTTGAAGGGCCCAGTAGGTGTCCCAGGGAAGTGCTAGTGGGGCTCCATTAGGCAGTTGGATTCCCCAGACCTCTCAGGAGTGTACTGCTCTAGTATATCAATGGCATGGACCAAGTTTTGCACATTGTGGCCACACACTTCTGTGCCACTGTGTAGGCCATGGGTGTCCCATTTCCCTGTCCCATGCATGACTCCTCGTGGCCATCCGGTTTGTAGCCTTTCTTATGCGAGCATAGAAATTGATTATGCAAGACATGCAATGATGTTGTCGAGACATGTGCTCAGGTGCTCTTCCCATGGCCCTGGCTGCAGATTACACTTGGGTCATTTTTGCATTGGTATTGTGCATGTCATGATTTCTTGCAAAGTGTTTGTGGCCACATGTCAATGTGCTGGGTTGGCATGTGCATGTGTCATGACTGTAAGTCATTCTTGTCCCTACATGTGTTTGTCACACTTGTTTGTCAGTATTCATGCTGATTGCATGGGTGTGTGTGTGGCAGCTGCTGGCTGACCTGTGCTGACTTAATGGCACTTTTTATGTTGTTTATGCCACATATGCATTGTCACTATTGACTGATGTCAATGTTCTTTGTCCACTTTTCCGCTTTTTCTGTAGCTGACAAAGAAGGAGTAAGTAGTGTTGTGGAGCAGAGAAGCAGGGGCAGGGCCACCAAACCCGGGCACAGACCCCATCCACTCATTGTTGACACCTCCTCTTCTGAGAGCGAAGTGGCTGGGGGAGTGCCAGTACCATCAGGTGAAGCTGCTGAGGGGGCAAAGTGGCGCACAATTGGCTAACATCTGGCAGGAGGAAAGGAGGTGCCTTCGGGAGATGTGTGTGTCTGTGCACAATATCAGAGGCAGCTGATGGTGGAGAGGCAGGGGGCTAGGGAGGAAGCCATTGCAAGGACTAGGGCTGAGTTGGTGGAGAGGCAGACAAGGAGGCATGCAGCCATCCTGCAGGATGCTTGCAGGGATGTGGCAGAAGAGGAGAGGCAGATGGTTTAAGGCCTGCAAGCCCTTCAGGCAAGAACAGAGGTACACCTACATGCAGAGGATGAAGAGAGTGACTTGGCCCTGGAAGAAGCATTGGCAGACATTGGACAGTAGTAGCCCGCTGCCAGTGTATATAGTTGTATAGTGTTAGGTTTCATTTTGACTAATTCTTTGTTTTAATCAATCCCTGGACATTTTTACCCTTCCCCTTATTTTAATATTTTGGTGTACATATTTGGAATACAAGTTTAAATACTCTTGATACCACACTTCTTGCAGTCTCTTTGCCCATGTGCAAAATCACTTTTTCCATGTTCTCCAATTGCATTTGTTCTATGGCTGTCACGTGGGTTGGGACCTCACTGTGTGTGTCACGTTCTTTCTGTGATGTTTGCTGTAGGTCATGTGCGCATGCGACATGTGTGCATGCTTCTTGTGTGTGATGGATGTTTCATAAATGCTTTGTGACCATGGGTGGTCCCTTGTAGATGTGGGGTGGTGAGGTTCTGTGGGATTTGAATTTTTGACAGCTTTGACATGCACATGTGTTGCTTTCCTACTTGCGTGCTTTACATTACAGGCATGTTGTTAAATTGGGTACATGGTGTGGATGTGTGTGTGATAGTTATATGCTATGCTTGAGTATGTACTCTATTGCTGCATGTGTTCATAGGTCTTTGATGATGTGTGCTAGACATGCTTGACATGGTGGCATTCTTTGGGTTGATTCGAACATATGCAAATATATTTCACACATAGGAGTGGGGCCATCAGATGGCTGGAGGTAGCAATGGTTGTTTATCTGACTCCATTCCTTGTGCATGGGCACTGTGTGTTTGGTGTTGGTGTGTTTGTGTTGTGGGAGTGAAGCTTTATGTTGTATGTTTAATGATATGCATACAGGGATGATTGTGGTGAAGTGTGAGATGTAGCATGATAGTGTTTTCCGGTCTCTCATTGTGTGTATTGATACATGCTCCATGTGGTTTAGTTGTGTGTTGTATCTGGTGACAGCTCCTGAACCTCTGCACATTCGATACTGAAGCCTAAGTTCACTGCACGTTCAGTTCCTTTCTGGTCCGCCCATGTTTAGGTGTTCCATTGGCACTTGCTTGTCAATGTGGATGTGCCCATACTTCATTCACTGGTATGGATATTTAGCAGTGTGAATGCTGAAGAGGGATGTGGCTTCACTGTGGATGTGTGAGCTACACTCATCACTTGTGCACTCGATATTCATTAGCTGTATCCTTCCTAAAGCACAGCCACCCACCCGCACACATCTCCAATCACCCACTACCTGCTCTCAAATTCTGCTGCACATCTGCCACTCATATGCTGATTATTCACATGATTGATTAATCTGTCTAGCTGGACACATTATCCGTCTACTTGTCTCGCACACTCACTGTCAGCCTTCACATCAACCAACCACAAGCCCATTCTACTTGTGTCACTTGCAAGGACTTTGCCACCCCTGCCTAGCTACCTACATACCTTCCTTCCTTCCTACAGGCTACAAGGCACACACACATTTCAAATGACTCAGAACAATCTCTGATAGCTCGGACTTGGGTCATCCAAGAGCATTCATCTACAGTCTTTTGAGGCCACAGTAATGCATTCCATTGCATTACTATGTCAAAAGTACATGGAATGGTCAAAGTGTAGCTGATGCTACATTATGCTGTCCTGTTCATGTAGAACTGAGTGTGAGGTACAAGGGAGTCCTGTAGGAGCTACGGACACAGATTCAACAGCAGTGCTCCCAGTTGTTCATGTTGGAGGAGGATATCTGACAGGTGTACTTCATGTTGGCGGCAGGCTAGGGGAGTTGAGGTAGGTTGTTGGTCATCATTGGACCATAGGGGTGTAGACTAGCAGGGGACTTGAGGGGGTTGGGGCGGAGGTCTGTGGGGTTGGTTGGAGGTGTGAGGACTTGAGGGGGGTGCCTGGGGGTTGGGGTGGAGGTCAGTTGGGGTGGCAGGAGGTGTGAGCACTTGAGGGGGCTGCCTGGGGGCTTGGGCCTGAGTTCAGTGGGGTCGTGGTAGGACTTGAGGGGGCTCCCTGGGGTAGTGTGCCAAGGTCTGTGGGGTGGTGGGAGGTGTGAGGACCTGAGGTGGCTGCCTGGGGGTTGGGGCGGGGTCAGCAAAGGTGGTGGGAGGTGGGAGGACATGAGGTGTCTGTCTGGCAGTTGGGCAGAGGCCAGTGGGGGTGGTAGGAGGTGTGAGGACCTGAGGGGGCTGCCTGGACATTAGGGTTGAGGTTAGTTGGGAGGTTGTGTGGAGTGTGAAGACTTGAGAGGGCTGACTGGGGAATGGGGACGAGGTCAGTGGGGGTGGTGTGAGGTGTGAGGACTTGAGGGGGCTGCCTGGGATAGTGGGCTGAAGACAGTGGGGATGGTGAGAGGTGTGAAGACTGGAGGGGGCTGCTTGGGAGTTGGGGCCAAGGACTGTGGAGGTGGTGGGAATAGGTCAGACTAGCAGGGGCTGTCTGGGGGTTGAGGCTGAGGTCAGTGGGGATGGTGAGAGGAGGGCGGACTAGCAGGGGGCTGTGGCTGGGGTTGTGGGCCGAGGTCAGTGGGGGTGGTGGGAGGTGGGCAGACTATCAGGGTGTTAACTGGGATAGTGGGCCGAGCTCGGTGGGGGTGGTGGGAGGTGGGAGGACTTCAGGGTGCTCCCTGGGATAGTGGGCAGAGGTCAGTGGGGTGGGGGAGGTGTGAGTACTTAAGGGGGCTGCTTGGGGGTTGGGGTCAAGGTCAGTGGGGGTGGTGGAAGAATAGCGAACTAGCAGGGAGCTGGCTCAGGTATTGGGCCAAGGTCAATACCTGAGCCAGGCCCCTGCTAGTTTTCCCTCCTCCCACCACCCCCACTGACCTCTGCCCCAACCCCCCAGGCAGCCCCTGCTAATCTACCCTCCTCCCACCACCACCACTGACCTGAGCCCAATAGTGGGCAGAGGTGGTGGGATGTGTGAGGACTTGAAGGGGCTGCCTGGGGTAGTGGGCCAAGTTCAATCAGGGTGGTGGGAGCAGGGCAGACTTGCAGGGGCTGCCTGGGGGTTTGGGGCAAGGTCAGTGGGAGTGGTGGATGGAGGGCCAACTGGCAGAGGCTATCTTGGGGTTAGGGCTGAGGTCAGTGGGTGTGGGGGTAGGCGGGCGGACTAGCAGAGGCTGGTTGGGGTAGTGGGCCATGGTCAGTGGGGGTGGTAGGAGGAGCAAGGACTTGAGGAGGCTGCCAGGGGGTTGGAGCTGATGTCAGTGGGGGTGGTGGGACGTGTGAGTACTAGAGGGGGCTACCTGTGCTAGTGGGGTGAGATCAGTTGAAGTGGTGGGTGGTATGAGGACTTGAGGGGGCTGCCTGGGGGTTGGGGCAGAGGTCAGTGGCAGTGCTGTGAGGTGTGAGGAATTGAGGGGGCTTCCTGGGGTAGTGAGCCAACGTTAGTGTGGGTGGTGGGAGGTGTGAGCATTTGAGTTGACTGCCTGGAGGTTGGGGCAGAGGTCAGTGGGGGTGGTGGGATGTGTGAGGACTTGTGGGGGCTTATGGGGGTTGGGGCGGAGGTCAGTGTGGTGATGTGAGGATTTGAGGGGGTTGCCTGGGGTAGTGAGGCAAGGTCAAGGGGGGTGGTGGGAGGAGGGCATGCTAGCAGTGGGCTGCCTGGGGTAGTGGGCTGAGGTTAGTGGGGGTGATTGAGTTATGAAGACTTGAGGGGGCTGCCTGGTGGTTGGGGCAGATGTCAATGGGAGTGGAGGAATGTGGGAGTACTTGAGGTGCCTGGCTGGGGTAGTGGTCCGAGGTCACTGGGGGTGGCGGGAGGAGGTAGACTAAAAGAGGGCTGCCTGGAGTAGCGTGCCGGGTCAATGGGGGTGGTGGGAGAAGGGTAGACTAGCAGGAGGCTGCTTGGGGTAGTGGGCCGAGATCATTGGGGGTGGTGGGAGCAAGGTGGGCTGGCAGGGGGTTGCCTGGGGAAGTGGGCCGAGCTCAATGGGGGAGGTGCAAGGACTTGAGGGGGCTACTATGACTTAGGGATTTCGGCCAGGTGCTGCCTTGCGTTTATTTTATTTTTATTTTATTGCATATTTGTTAGGCGCCTGTACAACAGCATTGTGTTTCAAAGCAACACAAGGCTAAATGGGAAGGGAACAGGGAAATTAATAACAATGGCATAATATTAAATATACAGTTTTGGTCCTACTAGGCCTTGTGACATTCGAACGTGCAAGTGCAGTAAGGTGAAGTGCAGGAGATAGGGATGGAAGGAGAGGGGATGAAGGAGTGGACAGGTGTTGGTGGAAGGCCCGGGATGGAAGTGGGGGGATTAAATGGGGGATGCTGGGATTGACTGGGACAAAGGGCCTGGAGTCCTATGAGATTCCTGAGGATCAGACCACCGGTCTCCGCGGCAGTGGGGTGAATTTACAGGGAAGGGAAAGAGGGAAAGAGGTAGAGAAAAGCAGAGGTTTGAGCAGTTTTGGGAATTTAAGGAGGTCCGGCTAAAGTCTGAGAGGGGCAGTGACACTGTTCCAAAGGGAGGCACCAGCCAATGCGAGCGACCTGCCCCCCACTCTCTGCTTTGAGAAACATTTGACAGTCAATTATTTGGAGGTAGAGGAGCATAGGGCTCTAGCAGAGGGGTATTTAGGGAGGGAAAGTTTGAGATAGTGTGGTCCCAGGCCCCAGATGGCTGTGTGGATGATACAGAGGGTCTTGAATTTGATCCTTGCAGCCAGTGCAGAGATGTTAGGGCTGGATATAGGCGCTTTTCACTTTTGCCTGGGTGCTGCCTTGTGTTACGGGTGATGGTCTGCAGTTTCGCCAGGGTGCTGCCTTGAGTTGCGAAACATGGTTTGCAGTTTTGCCAGGGGGCTGCCTTGAGTTACCAGGAGGAACTCTGTGGAGTTAATATGCAGCATGGGTTGCATTTCTTTTTGTTAACATTGTCTCGTTGAATTGACTACAGCTTGCTAGGGTTGTCATTAAGGTCATGCATTTTATATTTTGTTGAGTTAATTGTTCCATGACATCAGAAGCAGATATGTTATACCGATATAGCTCATGGATTAGTCTACTATTTAAGATTGATTTTGCATCTTTAGTAAGAAGACCAGTTCTAATGCTTTTTAAAATATTAGCATAAGTGAGGTCTGCAGACTGAGTTAGTTCTTTATACTTATGTCTTGGGAGGATAGCTCAGGGGCAATGGGCTCGTCTTGGAAGCAAGACAACATGGAGCAACACAGGTTTGATCCCCGTGTCTGATGCTTAGAAACCTCTGGGTATTAAGCACATTATAAATAACCTATCATACCATACTGAAAATGTTGCCAGAGATTTACATTTCCTATGCTGCCGAGTGTGTTGCAGCAATGTTGGTGTCCTAATGTTTTGAAAATAGGTTCACCTTTTACTGGTGTTAACTGTAAGAGGTCTCTGAAAACAATAGCGTGTTTTCCTCCAAACAGTTCTTTGTAGTCTGTTTTTAGGATTTCTTGCATTCTGAGGTGAATTAAAGCCAGCATGAGGTTGGAAACCATGCTTACCTAATCTATTAGGAGCACTTTCATTTCTTTCAGACTTCTGCGTACTTCAGTAGCAGCTTCTGCTGATAATTTGTAGTATTCAAATTTGTTTCGGTGTCTACTGGAAGGAGCAGTAGTTGTTGTAAAGTAACACCATCTATGTTGTAGGCAGCTAAACAGGTGGGGGCTGTTACAACAGCGAAAGGTTGTTGTTTGTTAAGTTTTGTACACATTTTCTGATGATGTTATTTAAGAATATTTTTCCAGAACTAGCTTCACCACTTACATAGAGGAGTAGAAGTTTATAATGTTTACTGCTACAAGTTTTAGTTTCATGTTTAAAACCATGTTCACTTTCTTCAGTGACTTGTAGAGGAATGGTGAGTTGCTCATCATTTAGTTGTGATTTTAGCCCTGCCAAGTCTTCTTCTGATTGTTTAGATTGATACATGGTATTTTCTACTTCAATCGCGGCTATTACTGCTTCATTTAAAATGAGTGGTCCTCCAAGTGGTCCTTGGCTTCCTGTAAGGGAAGGTTGACTGCCGTCAGGAATGTCTTTATCTAGTTCAGCTCCAGGGGTACTTCATGGATTATTTGCGCCGAAAAAAAGGGGATTTGTGCGCCATTCTGCCCACAAATCCCCATTTGTTAAACAGTGATTTGCGGGCAGAATGGCGCACAAATCCCATTTTTATTTGGCGCAATAATCCATGAATTACCCCCTCAATGTCTTCCTCTTGTTGGCGATCATTGTCCAACATTTCTTTGTATTGTTTGAAATTGACATTTGTAATACTGCTTTAATTTACATTGAATGCAGTTTCAAATGAGTCATGGTTACCTAATCTTTCTTCTTCTTTTCTCCATGGTTTAAAAAGCTGTAGTAGGGCCATCTAATAAAGTTCCCTATGTTGTAGAGTTTTAAAAGATAATTGTATGTGATTAATAAGGCTGGGTTTGGTAAATTTGACCAGTTTTCCTTCACAAGTTGAGATGACATATTTGCCAGTTGTCTCATCTGGTTGGACATTATTTTTGTAGTAGTAGTTTTGGGCTATGTGGTAAAGGCACATGTTTTCCAAAGCAATACTTCTGTTTGGATAGTATGTGTCCAGTAAATTGTTTTTTTTAAATGTCCTCGCTGTTGGGATCATTTGTGGCTATTGTTTCCATCTCTTGGTAGGATTTGAGTACTTTTTGATGAAGCTGGACCAAGGTTTAGACAGACAATGTGTTCATATTTGCCATATAAAGCTGTAAATGTTAAACGGTCTGCAGCTTCGTAGCACCTGCATTCTCTTTGGGAGAGCATTTTTATACCAAAGCTATAACATTTTTGTGACAGTGATTTATCAGATGATATGTCATCCCAGAGGTCTATTAGCTCTGTTTTCTCAGCTTTGGTGAGATAGGCTGAGACATATTTTGCAACATCAGTGGAAATGTCTGCAATGTATTCTATGTCTATACTTGCATTCCACAAGAGGGTAATGATAGCATTGTAATCATTGATATACTTGGATGCTTTGTTCCTTTTAATGTTGTATGGGTTTTTAGGGGAGTTGCTTTTTACACTGTGTCTAACAGAGGGCATGAAGCGAAATGGTCTAGGGAAGCCAAAGCGACATTTGGTATAGTATTTCCCTTTGTTTTTATATCTCTATCAGCAGTATTTGCCACACATATGTTTTTGAAAGTGTGAGATGTGTGTAGTGTGTATGTAGGTCACTATGTGTTGTTTTTGAAGTGATGTTGCAGGTTATGTATTTTTCTATGAACTGTAAAATGGCGACATCACTGTCATGGCCAAATTTCAGAGCATCTTTTATCCTCAAAAGCATGTGGATGTGTGGGGCTCCTCTAGATTGATTTTCTTTTCGCCAAAAATAGTGTTGTACTTCTCCGAGTGGAGGGAAATGTTATTGCAGATGAAGGGCAGTATGGCGATAAAGCAATGGTGAAAGTACCTTGACACATTGACAGGATCAACAGAAAATGGTTCTCCTGGTGTTTTTATATCTATTCCTTCTTTATTTTGGTTTGCTATGCATAAGAAGTTGTGCACGTCATCCCATGTATCTTCTACACAACTTAATGTAACAAACCATGTGGATGGGCTTAGAATCCTTAGCATACATTATACATCACTGTGACGTCGGGACCAGTATTCTTTTGTAGCCGCATGTTTGCCATGAAATGCGTGATACTTGACTGCAAAACTTCAACTTTGTCTTTTATCTTTTGAAGCAGTTGGGTAGCGGACATGTTTAAAGAATTGGAGCCTGTTTTAATGTGTGTGCAACTCCATAACATAGAGTTGCTAGTTCACTTTCAAACAGGAGGTGTAAAATGTGTTCTACATTTTGTCTGAATCTGGGGTCTACAGAATACATTCGTAAATAGCGATATTCTGATGCACTAATTTGGGTGGGTCTTTCATCATATCTTCCTCCTTTTCCTGTAGGGAAAATAGGAGGAAAAGCACATGCTTCAACACTTATCTCCCATATGCTCATTGGAGATCATTTGGCTTGACATATATGTTTCTAATGCATCGTCTATGGTGTCTTTGGAGTGCAGTGAGTGAATTGTATACTGGTCCAAAATGGTGGCTGCAGTAGTGGGATCTACACATTCAAATTGGCCAGTTGGTGGTGAATCTTCAGTTAATTGGGTGGTTGCTGTTAGATTCTTCTCTGTGTTTATATCTTTGTAGTATTCATTGTTTTCTTTAAGATATTGTAGGACTTGTCTAGGTTTTGTTTGTTTAAGTTAACTAGTTGTTGCCAAATTGTTTTGTCTTTTGTTGGTACACCATTAACTAGGATAATCAAAGATTGATCTATTGCCCGTTGTATTCCCAGAGTTTGTACATTTTCTGTCAGACTTAATGGCAAATATACTACTTTGCCACAAATGCCTTTTAGTATATCAAAAGGAGGCAACTTGGCTGTTTTGGGTTGAAGGCGTATATAGCTTGAAATGGGTGTACTGTTTGGATTATAATGCTCTCATACATGTTAAATTGTTGGAGTGTCTTTGGAAGTGGGAATATTTCTAAGTTATTAGTGACAGCATTTGATGGCATTTGGCTATTGTCAAGCTTTGTATTGCAGAAAGTGCAAACTATTGAGGGGTCAGTTATTTTTTATTTATTTTCTGTTATCCATTAATTATAAAGCTAAATGAACCATTGGGATTCCTCACTGTCCTCTTTTTTCATACACCATTCTACTATTTGTGTGCTCTTTTTATAGTTGTGCGACAACAGACACATACTTGGTCTGGTAGATCAGCAGATGGGTTTTGAAAGTTTGCTATTTCTTGTTTGTGTGTGTGTTAGGAGGTTGGTGTTCGTGAGGTTTACACTCATGGTCATGGGTTCTAAAGTTACTGAATTGTATAAGTGATCTTCACTTCCAAAACATTTTCTTTGGATTTGCTGTATTTGTTGAAGGAGTTTTTTGCCTGTTCCATGTAGGAGTATGTTATTTAAATGTTTCATTTTCAGCATAGTATAGTCTCTGCACAAGATACTGTATAGTGGAATGGTGTGTTGCTAACATTTCGATGTGGTAGAAGGTGCTTTTTGCAAGCAGTTCCTGAAATGCAGGCTAATGAATGTCCTCGAAGTCCAGTATAGTTGTGCACTGGACAGGAGTCCATGGTTTGTAAAGGTTTTATTCTACTTTTGTCTTTTAGTTTTACATACTGATTGACAAATTGTCGTAAGGGTTTGAATGATTGTTGGCGTACGTTGCACATTGAGCTGCATGCCCATTTCTTCACTGGACAGACTGTTTGGGCGAAAGGAATAGTTGGTGTTGGGGAGAGGTGGCAATTTTTGCACCCCCCCACCATTCCTACAGCAAAGAAACCATGTGTGAGCTAAGGAGAGAAATGCCCCACACCCATGATGACCATCCACACCTATTGATATTAGACAACAAACAAATAACCAAGTCTTTGTCATAGCCTAGAAACTCTATTTTGTATCACACTAGATGCCATCTTTTGCTAGGCCAAAGAGTGATCTCTCAGCAGTCACAGCTCTCCCTTCCCCAGCGCCGTGCACAGACAGTCCGAGCCCCCTCTGCATCCTGCCAGCTCCACACGAGTCTTGTTCTCACGGAAGTCTAGCCATTCATTGTTGCAATGTGTAGTATTTCTTTGTGTCAGATGAGCTCATTGCACTGTGTGAGACCAGAGCAGGCCACAGACCATGTGCCCATCCATCTGCATTAACCTGCCCATGATCCTTCGACCCCCACCCTGCCAGGCCACGGTCCACCAGTCCCTCACCCCTCTACTCTT
Organism: Ambystoma mexicanum; assembly: GCF_040938575.1. NCBI lineage: Eukaryota > Metazoa > Chordata > Amphibia > Caudata > Ambystomatidae > Ambystoma > Ambystoma mexicanum. The sequence continues at coordinate 1,441,041,548 of NC_090921.1, forward strand.
TGATTTAGATCCCATCTGGCCCCTCGCAGTGACCATTCCAGGACACCCACCATAGCCTTAATCCTCTGCACCAATATATCCTCCAAAAACGAACACATGTCCATCTATATAATGAGGCATCAGGTAGATCAAACCCATATGGGGAGACACCTGGGAATGGGACCCTGTGTTTCATGAACCCCTTGAACGGGGGTCAGAATTCCAATATCTGCCAATGATCTGAAAGTACCCCATTCATGCAATTATTTTTATGTCTGTCATTACTCTTGTACAATCAGTTCCTGCTGTTTTTTAGCATAGCTAGATAGCATTGTACTGCTTCTCTGCCCTGACCTTCACCATGAGGATGAGCCCAGCTGACCACGTGTACTCTGACTGACAAAGCGACAGCAACCAATGGAACCCAGGCATCCCATATGGAGCTGGGATAAGTATACATACCTAGCCAATCGATTTAGTTTGTTTGTTACCTATATGTGATGTCACACGCCTGGTGCCTTTTTAATGCGCTGCCTATGTATCTGTTGGCAGAGCACTCTCAGTCAGCAGAGTTCTTTGCTTGCAATTTATCTTATATACATTTGTTTTACTTTCAATTCATCTCCTGGTCTCATTCCCTTGCAGGGTGTGTCCATTATTTAATCTTCATTAGTTGAAAGCTTGTTGGGGACATTTTTTCTATAAGGGTTTCTTGTGCCATAATGGTGTCTCCTACCATTTCATACCGCCGGCTATTACTGTGTACAGCAATTGTTTTTCTTTTCTTGTTTATAAGCCTCTTCATTGAAATATGGTTCTGTGCTGCTTGTGTAAATCCATTCACCTGCACAGAAGTTTGAAAAGGTATCTATATTGACCATGTGCAAATTTATAAGTACTTTTTGTACTCTTACTGACATGATATGTTAGTTCTTTTATATAGCGCCTATACACAATGTGTTTCAAAGCACATTAATTTAGTTAATGGTTTCATGTTGTTTATAATTAATATAAACAACTTTCTTTTTATCCGAAATGCGCTGTCAATTAGAGCTTCGAGGATTAGTCATCTACAGTTTTAAGGGTAGAGCGTGACTTTTCAGCTGTTTTCATAAGACTGTGAAGTACTCTACGTTGGTAAAACGTTTTTGTACAATTCAATTTTTTGAATGCTTTACTGGGGCTACGTTATCATTGTTAGATATATGGTTAGGTATATTTGTAGAGTGTGCTTTTTTATACATTTCTTTTAGTTTTAGATTTTGGAAGAGCGGCTTTACTTTTTTTAGTTGTTGCTGGATTAGTTTTGTTGAGTGATGCTATTAGCAGTTTGGTTTGAATATTTTCTATACATTGTTTTAGAGGTGGATGACTATATGGCTTGTTTTTATTCTTATCTGCTCTATTTTCTGTTTGTTTTCTATGGAGTTGCTTTTTAGTAGGCATTCTGTTCTGTCTGTTGGAAAAAGAAAGTGTGGGTTTGAAAGTTGTGGAATACATACAGATGTATTGTGAATGGGTGTGTGAATGTGATGGTAGAGATGAATACATACAGGGCTTTGTGATTGTGTAATGGGATGATAGTTGAGGGTGGGAAGGTTGTAAGAGTTACTGTGGGTGTAGAGGTGTGAAGGTCTTTGGGTAGTGAGTAAGAGATTGGTGGTGTGAATGAATATGTAGGGACATTATGATGTTTTGAGATGACTAGTAGGTGTTTAATGATGTTGTTTAGATGAGAATGGAAATAGTGTGCATACTGAAATGTAATGAGTAAGAGAAATAAATGTTGACGATTTGAAAGGAATACTGTATGCTAATATATAGTAAAGGTTCATTGGTACCATAATAAAGAGATTGATAGTATAATGTACTTACTTTGTAGGATGTGAAGAGTAATCTTCTTTTAGTTGGTGTCTTCAGTAATTTTCTTTATTCCTGTAATTATAAAAGAACGTTAGTGGGTATATTTGGTAATGGTGAAATACTTTCAGTAAGAGAGGTTGCTATTTATGAATGTTTGAGGTGTTGTTGGGAAATAGAGTTAATAAAGTTGTGTTTTGGATAGTGTAGTCAAGTATGTGAACTGTGTTGTTAGAACAACTGAAGTTTGAGTAGTGCTGTTTGGGAGATTAGAAGGAAAGGGGAGCCATGGGTGTAAGGAAAAGGTGTATGTGTAGGTTACGTTAATGCTGCTGAGTTAAACGAAAGAAGTGATGTTTTTCTGGTGCAATGTATTTGTAATGTGTTGCAGTATAATTAACGAACAGGGAAACTGTGGCCTAGTGGTAATGTAATGGTGGATTGTTGTTGCAGCAGTGTTTGGTGGCTTATAGTAGAGGTTGGACACAAAGAGTACTTTATATGTAAGGTGAAGTGTTTTATATAGATACTTTGACAGTACATACATATGTGTAAGCAGGTTGAGAATGGTGGCAGTGCAAAGGGTGAGAATAAATGAGGTTGGAAAGTGTGACAATAATATGGAATGAAAAATGGAAAATGACTGTGTAAAAAGGTTTGTATTCAGGAGCATTTTTATGAATGATAACAAATGCATACAAGCATTTATAGCAGCACCGTGTGCAACTGTTTTGTGAAATAAAATAAAAATGAAGGTTACAGATTTGTAGAACATGTTTAAGGGGTGCTTGGTGTGTGGAGGTTTAATATGTTGGCAGTGGATGCATACTTGCAAACATGATGTGGTGCAATATGTAGGTGCTTAAGAAGTCTTATTTTTTTGATTTGCATTCGGGGAGTTGTAGTTGCAGTTTTTTATTAGAAAAGTTGGTCAATAAGTCCTAGAATGTACAGAAATAAATAGGACTAGGTAAGCACCTGTAGTTTGGAATGCGTTATGTTAGCAAGTATGCATGGACTGTCGACATATTAAATATGCACACACATAGTGTCACTTAAAAATGTTGTGGACATGTTTTGCCTCTGCTTTCTGTTACTTTTCTAGAGAAGTTATACACAGTGCTGTTTGAAAGGCATATATGCATTTTTCAATTTTAATTGAAATGGTCCTAAAAAGATATTTCTTTTTAAAGCACAGCATTTTCTATTCCATATAAATGTTATACTTTTGTATCATCTAGTGAAGTACTGTGTTTTGTTGTTTGTTTACATTCTGGGAGTTGTAGTGCAAGATGTGTAATGGCAGAAGTGGTATTACAAGTCACTGAGTGCAGAGAAAAAATACATGATTTATACCCACCTATAGATTGCAATGCGTTATGTTGGTTGGTATGAATGTACCGCCAACATATTACATTTTCACTTAGCAAGTGCCATTATAAAATGTTGTAGAAATCTTGTGAAGCTGCTATTCTTTTTTTGTTTTTAAATATAGCACACAGTGTTGATATAAATGCACATATGCATTTTGTAAGTTTCATGGAAATTCTTTTAAAAGGAAAGATTTTTACATATGTAACGTTGTAAGTAAGTGTGCTGAATGATGGTAGACATGACATTTGGTAGAGTGGTTGCAAAAGAGAATATGTTGATTGAGAAGCTTATTACAAGGTAAGTAGAAGAAACCCTGTATATATATTTATGAAGGTGTTGAAAAAAATTACTTATAGGCATACCTATACTATGTTTTGATAGATGCAGATCTTGTTGAATCGAGAATTAGAAATCTTGGACAGTTTCACAGTAGCTTTTGATGCAGATGCCTTTCATTAATAGGAGATATGTACTCTGAGAGTTATAGTGTACATTTGAAGTGTTGAAGTGAGATGACAGGGTTAGGTGTAGCGGTTTTGGATGTGATTGGTGGATGGATGTGTGACTTTTTGAAAACAGCCAATGAGAGAGTGTTGAGAACATGAAAGTGGAAAGGGTAGAACGACTGCCTCTGTGTTATGGGGTCCACGGACACTGCGATAGTCCATGGACAACACATGCCACACCCGGATCTTTTGTGGATATATGGCAACGGGGAAAGGGGACTGTGGGAATTAGCCAATCAGGTTTGCTGTTTTTGGTGTACAGAAAGAGAGGTTAGTAGGAGTTTTGTTTGAGGAGTTGTGAGAGCAGTGATAATGGCTCTGTCTATGTGTTTAAGAAGGCAGACTGTGTGGATTCTGGGGGACTCTTCAATTCAGTCATTGAAGGTATATGCTGAGAATCATTACATCCTCAGAAATATTGGGTTGCAGAAGTGGAAGTTTCCTGGCATGCAGTTTGTGGCTCAAACTGGGCAAGCTTCCTTTCCTTTTGTGTGAGTATGGCTCATTTTAGAAGTCCAGATATTGTGATTTTACATTGTGGAGGGGACAGTTTGGGGAGTGTGACTCCAGTGTACTTGCAAGATGCGCTGAAGGATTTTTTAAAAAGCCTTATGCAACCGTTTCCTGCTGCTAACATTATATTTCAGAAATAAATTAGAGACGCAAATGGAGATGTCCAACAAATTTTGTCAGTCCTCAAATTGAACAATCAAGACAGATTTTCAATAAATGTTGTTTCTGCTTTTTAGTATGGTTCTGGAATGTTATCTTTTGAGAATGATAATATCAATTCTCAGGGTGTGAATTATTTTTTTTGTCCGGATGGAATTAACTTTACAAATATTGGAAATGCAATTTTCCTTCATAATGTAAGGAATGTATTGAAGAGGTTCCTGTAAGGAAGAAAACAACATAAAATCAAACAAATATTAGAAAAGGTGTTTGTTTACAAACCCCTTAAAAAGTTCTTTTGAGAGCCACCACTAAAGATTAAATAACTTACATTATGTTTAATTTCCCTACCTGCCCCATTCAATTGGACGATCTGTCCGCCGGGTCTTTTGGTACTGCCTGGCATGGAAATGGGACTGTGTAGTCCGTGGACAGTCGAGGTGTCCACGGATATCGCAGGATCAGCCAATCAGGTTTCGTGGGTGTGAAGTACTGGAAGAAAATTGAGCAGGAATTTTGTTAGTAGGAGTTGAGAGAGAATTTAAAATAGCCATGGCAATGTCTTTCAGCAGGCAGAGTGTTTGGATTTTGGGGGACTCTAGGGTCCACTGGGTGAAGGTGTATGCTGAGCATGGTGGAATAGTCAAACATCTTGGATTCCCTGAATTGGAAGTGTTCTGGTACGGAGTGTGTGACATGAAGTGGGTGGACTTCCTCCCATTTTGTGCAAATATGGTTGAATTGAAGCATCTGGACATTATTATCATTCATTGTGGTGGGGAAAGTTTTGGGACTGTGACTGGAATCTCATTGCCATTTGCAATGAAGGAGACATTGGGAAAGTTGAAGGAAATGTTCCCATATTCTAAAGCAATTTTTTCACAAATTGCCCAGAGACAGATGTGGGTGCGTTCCAGTTCGTTTGATCTACAAATGGAAAAAGTGAGGCGCAACGTCAATAAAGCTGTGTGTGCTTTTATTTACAATGTTGGGATGACGTCATTCCATAGATTTGAAAGGGCCCACATTTTTCAGTGAGATGGTGTCATTTAACTGATGTGATGTCATCAATGACATTTGTGATGTCATCTTTGATGTCATGGGTGTTAGTCTTAGTAATGCACGTGATGGCATAGGTTTTGGTGGCTTAGCTTACCATAACTGGTGAATTTCTGAGGTTTTTCGGTTTTACTTGTAACCATAACATCCCTTTAACAAAGTTTTTTTAGTGAATTTGATAGATTTTTATTAGTGCAATTTAACCACAAAGTCACTTTAACAAAATATGTAATGATATATATATACATATATAAATAGATATAGATATATAAAATATATATAAGTGTATATATATATATATATATATATATATATATATATATATATATATATATATATATATATATATCCATGTGAAATATTTTATTGTGAATGGTAGAGCCAAGGACATTTGTCTATCGGAACATATTGTAAATAATTTATATGTTTCTGTTTACATGCAGGCAAAAATGTATACCTTAATTATTGCAGTGGTATTAACATGTACATTTGAGGAACTACTGTTTTTCTGCAGTTGACTACTAGGTGTGAGAGCGAACACTGACTGCTTAACATCATATTACCCTCCTGTAGTTTGACTCACTATGAGCCTCACTGTAATTATTATGTCACATCACATTTCAAGATGGCCGATTCTTTGGTGCAAAATTTGTCTCATCTACGAGTGGACATTCTGTACTCCAATCATAGAGTTGGCATGTGGTATTTTAGTCCATCATTTGTGTTGTGTTCCCCTATGTGATCAAGCAGTGTGAGCACCGTGAAACGCGTCATTTCTCTGCATGTTTTTTGCTTTTTCTTTATGCACATACATCAATAAAGTTAATTTTTGTGCCCACAGGATCGTGATGGTGTTTTTCCTTTTCCTGCTGTAAGGACACTGGATCCCCAGCTGCTCTTGGGAGTGCAGTCTGCATTTCGTACTTAGGTACGCAGGATCCTTTTAAAAAAAATTATATATTTATATATATATATATATATATATATAATTCTTGTTTAAATTTTAAATATGTTGAATTACAATGATCATGCTATCATGCTCCCTCCTGGTGAAGTGAGTCTTATCAACGGTACAAGCATAAATATCTTTGTTGATTATTGTAGCTTCAATGTCTTAGCTACAATGGTTCATTTATTCTCAGCTCTAGATCCGATTCATTTAAGACTTCTGAGTATCAATGTAATTTCAGAGTTCTGCTCCATCTTTAAAATGACATAAGAAATGTATACTATGATTGAGGCAAGAAAGATTGTGGAGTTCTGTGGTCTCATGAACGTGTTGGAGGAATGTGCTACCTCTAGAGGAAGACAATCTCTCTGGATGGTTGCAAACCCTGGCTTTCTGGAAATTTCATCCTATTATTGAGCACCACCTTTTTCATATTATGTACTGAGTTTTATGTTCCCTCCACCTAACGTGTTGTGCCTGTACTTATGTTCTTGGATGGCAGGCTATACTCTCCTAGCTGTATTTAGGTGTTGTTGTTTGTAATGTAACATTATTTCTTTATTTTCAGCCTTTACAGTGGGGGACATTTAGGTTCAGTGTGGGCATAGACATATTTACAAGGCCAAAACCTAGGGCAGCAGACTGCCAGAGGAGAAACATGTTATTGCAGTTCATTTTCTTTACTGGTTCTCATTTTTAAAGCCAGTTTTGTTTCTCCCAGTCAGGCTGATCTACAACCCTGTGGGTAATGTTGAGCTGTTATTCCCCTCTAACAGCTAATCTTTGATGGTCAAAATTGTATATATGCTTGATATTTGCAAAAGCTTTATTGTTAGGGTGACTTTTTTTTTTTTAAATAGAAAAAGGAAACATGCTCCAAAGCCATCATTCTTTAGGTATTTAGTGATTCAGTCATACAACTCTCACAGATATATACAACAGATATAAAGCTCTTTGGTCGTTCTTATTGTCCCAAAATGCTCTTTCATATGCAAAAAAGCCAAAACCTCATTGTCTCATTGGTTTTATTGGTGCCACTTCAAATTGTCTTTGGAGTTCTTTCTAATGAATGCACAAATACACTGAAGGTGAGCCCGCATGTGTAATATTGTGCTCACACTTGGAGTTTTGTATTTTTCACTATGTGCGCTAAATGAATGTGCGTTTATAAAAGAAAAGAGGCTTTCCTTTTGATGGCGATACTTGGAGATGCCGAGACTAGCATGAGTTGTTGAGAATGTCCATATAGGGATAGTAATTGTAAATTAGACAGAGGCCTGTTTAACCTGACAAGAGCTTGTTTTGCAGAAGGATTGTGCTTGGTCCATGTGTGTCGAAATGAGCTGAGTCTAACTGAAACTGTCTGCAGGATGCGGGTGGGGGGAAGGAATGAGTAAGCACAGCCTCGTGCACAGAGATAAGGACACAGAGGGGCACAAGAGAGAGCGAATAACAGATAACAGGAAACCACAATAGCAGATGTTGAACTGTTGACCGTTGATGCAAAGTCATGACTGGGAGGAACCGCCTTGTGGTGGACATAATCTATGTGCAGCAATGTATGACAATGTAAAACAGATGGGTATAAAAGGACCACGATGTGCAGGGGAAAGGGCGGCACTTTGATGACTTGCTTTGCGAGACGGTTGAACTTGTGGCCCATTCGCGAATGCTTGTGTGTTAATAAAGCAATGTTTACTCAACTCTTTTCTGTTTGAGTTTTTATAGGGTCCCTCTTGTACTGGTTATGGTGACGGCGAGAAATCGCACCCACAATTTTGGTGTCAGAAGTGGGATGCGAAGGAGCGACAGTCCGTCACTGGGTGAGGAACGCCGCGGTGGAACCGGAGAAGGAATTGATCACGGGGCCCCAACAACTGAATCCGCACCTTTGATTGCAACCAACGCGTCATCCTTGTTTTTCCGGCTCCATCGGCGGTGGAACAGCAGGCTGTCGCCCTTCGGGTCCGGAACACTCTGGCGGGACCCTTAAGATCAGTGGTATGGACGGATGCATGATGGAATAAGGAAATAATGATTCAGGGTTTGTGAAGAGGACGGTGGTAAGTCCGTCTATGAAGAAGTAATGTTGAAATGATGATATGATATGTTAGATACGCCAGGAGGATGTATTATTATTGTTAGCCAATAGGTGCATATTTGGGAAAGGTGAGTGTTTTAGGCAATTGCGGTATACCGCCAAGATGGGTCAAACGGCTTCCCACAAGGGAGGTATAGGCAAGAGACACTATGCCCCCCTTGAAGGAACCCCTGCATTTGATATGTTGATTAAACATGGATTGAACTCGACATTGTTTTTAAGGGAGTGGTCTGAATATACAAAAGATTCGATTGAACATAATTGGCCAGATACCGGGTCCTTTGACATAGACCGCATATCCAAAATAGAAATAGAGTTAGTAAAAAGACGGGTTAGACCCGCACAGTTTGAGGCTATACGACTATGGAGGGTAGAAGCAATGCGCAGGCGCAATGTTCAGAATAAACAAAAAGCAAAGGAGCAGAAGAGAACGGTAAATCAAAAATTACATGATCTAGAGATAAAAGAGAAGGGTGAGAGGCTAGATCAGTTGGATAGACATATGATGATTAAGAACAGTGGGGGTATGTATCCTGCCGTGCCGGTGCCTCGATATGAAGATGTGATAGGGCTAGAAGCAGAACAAACAACGACTGAATTATTGTTTCCAGGAGCTACAGCTCCACCGGCAGACAGTGAGGGTGAAAGGGTGGAATTCCCAATGAAGTATGGAGACCCAGATAGGTTGATAGACCATAGGAGAACGACTACTGTAGAAAAGGATAGAGATGAAGACTTGCAAATCCTTATGACCGGGCTGTATGGCATACCCCTCAATGACAGCCTACGGGACCAATTGGGGCATTTGACACCTTTGGAATTTAGGACAGTGGCCACTAAACTATATACCTTTCATGAGGGTAACTGTAAATTGAGAGGACAGAGTACTGCAGATCTGCCCTCAGCATATCAGGACGCTGTCGCGTTACTACCAGTGACTGCGTCCAGTGTTCAGTTATGGGGATGTATGTCCGACATAATAGCGGAAGTCATAAGGGGCGGTGTTGAATGGGAGAAGGAAAAGAGGGCATGGGAAAGAGAGGTGAAGGAAAGAGAGGCTAAACTCAAAGATGCAGACCAGGCGGGCCAAAACGTAGCTAATCGTATGATAGCATCCATACACTCGCAGTCCATGTCCACCCTGGTGAGTCTGATGGAGGGCCTTGGCTGGCCTATACAAGTAAACGTAATTAAATATCTTCTTATTAGGGTGGATGATATAGAAGAGGAAAAGGAGCCTAGATATGTGTCCCAGTGGAATAGGATTAGGACGGAATTGGATAAGAAACTGCTATCTAATATAAGAGTGGATGATTCAGGGGCGGAAGAATGGAGGATGGCTAAGGTGGAGAAACTATTAAAAGATTATAAAAAAATAAAAGAGAAAGCTCTTAGTCATCAATCCTCTGTTTCGCCACCAGCGCAGGCCCCTGTGAGTGAACAAACAAATACGGAAAAGTTACTATTAATGCCAATGAGAGAGTGCCAACCCACCATAGAGGCAGCCACTGGTAACATGATGCGCACCTATGTGTATGTCCCTTCATCCCGAATTGAATTAATGCATATCACCAAGTCCATCCCCGACCCCCGTATAGACCCGGCAGGATTCTACAAAGAAGTAGGAAAGTTATTCAGACCAGGGTTATTTAACGTAGAGGATGTAGATAACATATTGTTAGCCATTGTCCCAGAAGAAATATGGACCCCCTTTCGTGCCAAAGACAATGAAACAATAAAATGGAAAGATGTAATGGATGCGAGCAAAAATAGAAAACTGCATGAGGAATATCCTGAACCCCTAAGGGGGCATGGCATGGCAGTCCTGAGGGCTCTAGAAAAGGTGTTACCCCATTTGATGTGAATGTGGAGAAACTGTCCGCTGTGATACAGGGTGCAAGTGAGGAAGTAGCACAGTACTTTCTGCGTTATGAAGCAGCATTCAAAGCGCACAGTGGGCTAGAGATAGGGTCTGAAACGGGCCAACGGTACTTTGCCACAAACTTTGTAGAGGGGCTCCACGGGCCAATTCAGGAGAACATTAGGAGGGCAGAAAGTACATGGATGACTAGAAACCCCCGGGATCTCCTCGAAATGGCTAGGTATTACGAAAGAGGGGAAAGAGTGAAGGGACAACAAAAGGCACGACAAGAGAAGGATTTAAAAACCAAAGTGTTGATGCAACAGTTGCATCAAGGGCCCCAAGGCAGGTATAACTACAATTATAACGGCCTGTCACAGGGCTATAGTAGCAACATGATAGGGGGCCAAGGGACAGGAAGAGGTACAGTGCAAGGAGGTGCGCTATATGGGAGGAGGGATGGGCTACCCCAAGATGTATGTGCCTTCTGCAAGAGACCCGGACACTGGAAATCCCAGTGTCCCCAGAGTGGTGGGAGAGGAAGGGGCGTACGGCCCCCTTTACAGACAACATTTGCCCCAGGAAATAGGACTGGTGGGTACAGCAATCAAGACAATAGAATGTTTAAACCCCCTCAACCCAATGCCTTTGACGGACAAGCAAGAGGGGATGTTCCCTGGCCGGCCCCGCCTCCCCCCAATCTACTGTATCAGCCACGACAAACGACACAAGTACAAGGTGTATGCCAGGTCGAAGAATGTGGAGAAGGGGTATACTATAGCGATGATTTTCAGGATAACACAAGCGATATGTCCTGAGGATGCCGGAATGAGATAGCGGGAGTGGTGCAGGTTCCTATAGACCAAAGGGGGCCTTATGCCTCTATTAGGATCGGCCCCCACCGAAACTTGAGATGTCTGGTAGACACGGGAGCTGGAAACAGTTCCGTGAATATCAGAGCCCTCCCATTATCGGATAAAAGCAAGGTATCAGTTGGATTTGGGGGAAATCCAATAAAGACTCCTGTAAGTGAAATAGTAGAAGCGGAACTTCATGGGGTAAAATGGGAGAATGGGTGGCTGTTGACCAATCACTGCCCAGAAAACTTGTTAGGTATCGATGCATTAAAAACGCTAGGGGCCACAATATATTGCTCCCCCCAGGGAGTGAGAATGACCATAAGCAAACCTATGAGTATGATAGGAGTAATGCAAACCCTGCCCCCGGAACTCCAAGACATCCCAAATGAACTAGGGCCACTCATGGGAATGATGTAGGAGTGTTGGATGTTTCCCCAGTAGTAATCAAACTAAAGCCCGGTGCCAGGTTGCCCAGGATAAAACAATATCGCATATCACACGAGGGAGAGCAGGCACTATATCAAATAGTACAGGACATGATACGGTTAGGGGTGTTAGAGCCAACAAATGATAGCCCTTGTAACTCTCCGATCCTTCCAGTACACAAGAAAGGTGATGAAGCGGTACCCTATCGTTTTATTATTGATTTGAGAGAAATAAACAAAATAGTAGAACCCAGATATCCAGTTGTCCCTAATATTTCAAGTGTACTCACTTTAATTCCCAAAACAGCGAAATGGTTTACGGTAATTGATTTGAAAAATGCCTTCTTCAGCATTCCTATTGCCGAAGAAAGCAGGTACCTGTTTAGTTTCACTCTTCGAGATAGACAGTATCGATTTACTAGAGCCCCGCAGGGATATACAGAAAGTCCCGCCATATTCAGCCAAGCACTAAAAACACAGATGGATAACCTAGCCCTACCCGCTAACACTGCTCTGATACAATATGTTGATGATTTGCTATTATGTGCAGCCACCGAAGAGGAATGCCATTATGTGACCAGATTGGTGCTAATGCACTTAGCAGAGAATAAGCACAAGGTAGCCCTAGCCAAAATGCAGTATGTAAAACAAAAGGTCCATTATTTAGGCTTTGAGCTGTCCGAAGAGGGGCGAACCCTGTCTACTGATCGCATTGCTTTGATACAGTCCATAAAAGGTCCAGACACGGCAAAAGGTCTCCGAAGGATAATTGGTGTTTTATCCTATTGTAGGCACTGGATTCCTGAATTCTCTGTATTGATCCAGCCCATGCTAAAAGCCTTAAAAGAAGTACAAGAAAACGGCCCATTAGAATGGACACCTGAGATGGAAAAAGCCCTGACAGCTATGAAAGATGTTCTATGCCACGCACCGGCCTTAGGCACACCTGATTATACTAAGAGATTTTGCCTTTTTGTTGATGAACAGGAAGGTTGCGCTGTGTCAGTCTTGACACAGGAACAAGGGGGTAAACAGAGACCATGTGCATATTTTTCTAGCACTCTGGACTCAGTAGCTCGAGGCCTACCCCCATGCATGAGAGCAGTAGCTGCAGCAGCGACAGCCCTAAAACAAAGTGCAGGTATCATCCTAGGGAGTGAAGTAACAGTAAAGGTTCCACATACGGTAGATGTTCTTCTGAATAGAGTGCATACACAGCATTTGACCACAGCTAGACTCACACAGTATGAGATGATTCTGTTTGCCAGTAATGTAAAAATTGAACGATGTAACACTTTGAATCCAGCGACACTGCTTCCTTTGCCCACCTCACCTGATGACATTAGGCATGATTGTGTGATCCAAATGGAAGAACACACTAAGGGTAGAGCAGACCTGCAAGACACCCCGCTGGTTGATAATGAGGGTATATTATTCTGTGATGGTTCCTGTTTCAAACTGCCAAATGGGGAGACAACAGCAGGGTATGCAGTAACTACAGGGGAACGGTTGATTGAGAGTGGGAAAGTGTGTGAAAAATCGGCCCAGGCAGCAGAATTGATTGCGCTAACGAGAGCATTAGTGTTAAGCAGCGGTATGAAAGTGACAATTTATACAAATTCAGCCTACGCGCACGGGGTGGTTTCCAGTTTTGGTAAACTCTGGGGAGAGCGTGGGTTTTTAACCTCCCAAGGTGATACTATTAAACATGCCCGATTGATTGCTGAATTATTGCAAGCCCTTACGCTGCCCAAAATGGTGGCCGTAGTGAAGTGCTCAGCGCATAAAAAAACACTGGATTATGTCACGCAGGGAAATTCTTTGGCTGACCAATGGCTAAACTAGCTGCCACAAGGGACACTCGGTGGGAAGCCCGACAGCTCATAGTGGGGAGGGATGTGACTATGGAAGGGACGAAGGAGCGCGTAAAGGAAATCCAAGCAGATGCAACCATTGAAGAAAGACTATCTTGGCACAAGGATGATCAATACGAGGAGACGGTAGATGGGCTATGGGCACATACCAATACGAATACCTGGGTACTACCTGACGCATACTTACCTGTGATAGTGAGTGTGGCTCATGGTCCAACTCACGTTAACGCAAGGACTATGGAAGAAGTTTTAAGTACTGTGTGGTACAACAAAAGATTGGGAATGTATTGTCGTCAATGGGCAAAACAATGTGACTGAAATGGCCGGATGCATTGCCTATTGCATTATTGAGTATGCGTACTATGCCTAAGCGTACACATGGTTTATCTCCTTTCGAAATTGTTATGGGGCGCCCACCAAGTATTGGGACCCCCATATCACCTAAGAGATTGTCTGAGCAAGCATGGCCTGCATTACAACAGTACTGTATTGGGTTAACTAATAGACTGATTTCTATTAATGCACAGGTGAACGCAGTAGCTCCATCTCCTCTGATAGGAGAAGGTCACGACGTGCAGCCCGGTGACTGGGTTGTTATAAAAGCCTTCGATCGCACCAGCGGACTGCAACCCAGATGGAGGGGCCCGTTTCAGGTGCTCCTCGCAACACAAACTGCGGTAAAAGTTGATGGCAAATCGCACTGGTACCACGTGAATCACGTCAAGAAGACGCTTCCATTACTGATTCCTCCAGAAAAGGGAACCAACCAACCCCAGGTTGCAACAGTACTGCCAGACGCCATTAGTAGGTGTGCCCATCGTCTCCGATCCCGTGATGTGTATGTGCCAAACAACGTGTAAGGACACTGTTTTGAACTTTGATCATTAGGGAGATGAACATTTGGACTCTCTTGTTGGTTTTAGCAGAATTATGCCTTACTGAAGACGACGGGCTTGTAGCCTGAAGGGCCTTCGGCGTTCCCCTCCTGGGACAGGCACTACGAGACGTGGGACAGATCGGATGAAGGTTTTCGGTGAGACCTACCACTACTAGAGTAATAAGGACACTGGTGCTTTAAATAGGGGATATTGCTATATCGCTAGGTTGCAACTGATATACGCTGTATACTGAGCCATATACTGAACTATGTCTACACCCGTGTATGCTGGTTTAGTCCCTGAGCAGATAAATGTATACTCCCCAAACACAAAAGGTAAGAGAAAAACACCACTTTGCACCACAAGGAACAAAATCTTATGCTCGATAGTAGGCAGCTCCTTACGCCCATACTGGTTCTAGCGGCAATAGTTGTAGGAATTTGTCTCTGCATCCAATGTTTCCCGGTATGTGTGTCGTGCTGTGTTTCCATGTGTTCCTCCACCGTAACACGCCTAAATGCAACAAACAAAAGCCATGTACAACAGGAATGCCTGGACATGGGAGGCCTGGAGAAGATTATGGTATACACATTATGTGATGATTAGAAATGCCTAAATTGATGCTCAAGTGTGAGCAAAAGGGTGGATTGAAGGTGAGCCCGCATGTGTAATATTGTGCTCACACTTGGAGTTTTGTATTTTTCACTATGTGCGCTAAATGAATGTGCGTTTATAAAAGAAAAGAGGCTTTCCTTTTGATGGCGATACTTGGAGATGCCGAGACTGGCATGAGTTGTTGAGAATGTCCATATAGGGATAGTAATTGTAAATTAGACAGAGGCCTGTTTAACCTGACAAGAGCTTGTTTTGCAGAAGGATTGTGCTTGGTCCATGTGTGTCGAAATGAGCTGAGTCTAACTGAAACTGTCTGCAGGATGCGGGTGGGGGGAAGGAATGAGTAAGCACAGCCTCGTGCACAGAGATAAGGACACAGAGGGGCACGAGAGAGAGCGAATAACAGATAACAGGAAACCACAATAGCAGATGTTGAACTGTTGACCGTGATGCAAAGTCATGACTGGGAGGAACCGCCTTGTGGTGGACATAATCTATGTGCAGCAATGTATGACAATGTAAAACAGATGGGTATAAAAGGACCACGATGTGCAGGGGAAAGGGCGGCACTTTGACGACTTGCTTTGCGACACGGTTGAACTTGTGGCCCATTCGCGAATGCTTGTGTGTTAATAAAGCAATGTTTACTCAACTCTTTTCTGTTTGAGTTTTTATAGGGTCCCTCTTGTACTGGTTATGGTGACGGCGAGAAATCGCACCCACAACACTGTGTTAAGCAACCACTTTCATATTCAAATTCAAGACATGCATGTGTTAAACCAGTGGAAAAATTAGGGTTTTTCCTTCAGAACAGTAAAGGTTACAAATGATGCATCATTTTACAATATTAAATGCGTGCCTCTGCTTAAGTCAAGCAAAGAGTTCCCACAGGTGGCACTTAAATGATGTTCAGAAGCAAACACTCCTTTCCCTATCTGGTCCCACATTACAGAGGTCTGTGGCCACTCAAAAGGTGCAAGCATGAAATAGATCATAGAGAAGTTAAAATGCTGAAGAGTAAATCTGAATGCTTAAGTGCATCAAGAAACCTGTGAAAGGATACCCAAAGCTATAGAACAAACCTCTGTGCCAAAGGTACACACTGTTTTACAACTGTAAACAGCCATCCGTTCAGCCATCTTTACAGAAGCTGCTCACTGCTAACCAGGCAAATGGCATCCCTTCTGGGGCATGTGTCTTTGATGACATTCTGCTGCACGCTCAGTACTACCAGGAGAACCAGCTGCAAAGTATGTCACACAATGCATAACTGTGATGCTTATAAGAACTGTTTACATCTATCGTATATATATAAAAGTCAAAATGTGTTTGTGGTGGGATTTGTGGTGAAGCATTGTTCCTTATACAATTCCACACCGTTCCACCAATCTGCATCAGATTTTGCATAGTTTTCACCAATCTGCACCAAATTTTGCATAGTTATTGTTAGGGCCCTCCGGACATTACTGGCTACATGCCATTTGGACACCCCACTCCTTTCCCCGGATTGTAGCACAAGTCAACATTTATTTGTGGGTTTGTGGCTTGGTGAAGTGGTGTTGCTTATATTATTCCACACCATTTCACCAATCACAAATCAGTAAAACATCAATGTGGTCATAGAAGGACTGGTACTGACAAGCATAACAAAACTGGAGTTCCAGGCCCTAGGATGCACAGTTTCCAAGATATTTGCACCACACTGCACTGCAATGAACTGCACCACTCCAGGGTGAGGCGACAGGTGGGGAGAGAGCACACATGGTCCAGGTATGCAGCAGCACACACGCCCATTCTCAGTGCAGTTTACTTCAGGGTGCAAAGCACATCCAGTGAAAAGCGAATCGGAACAGCGACCTACGGGGTAGACTTCTGTGAATGTCACTGTTCACTCTATAAATGACAACCTCGAAGCAAACTTAATGACTGGACCTTATATAAATGTTATTACATTTCTAAATATCTGTATTGTGGGTCACTGTGAGGGTGTTGGTTGAAACGTGTGTACACTGTCACTTTATACATTTGTACTATCAATTTCCATATAAGATTGTTTTACTGTGTGAATAACTGGATTAATTATTTGTATGTGGGATTACTGTATAGAGTGAATAAATAGTGATATGTTTTGTGTGTAATGCTTTTATGCTAAAATGGCAAATAAAGTATTTCTTGACCTTGACCTAGGGTAGCTGATCAGGAGATGCTTAGAGAACCCTGTATAAGGGGATACTTATCTGCATGAGCCATCTGTTTATAGGCAATAGCAGTATGGTTGAAGACATTACTGGTAAAAGAAAATCTAAATGCAAGGTTGATTTTTATTTCTAATGATTGTGATTTGCCTTAATGACAATCTCTAGCTTCTTGGAGTCCATTTGAAGAGAAGCCCGGTTCCAAATGTATTTATTTGTTTACAGCGAGCAAAAATGTTGTTTTAATCACAAAAGAATGTACAATAGATAAGAATTCATAATTGAAGGGAAGCAGTGAGCTTCTTACAATGGGATGAGTTTGAGTGACATTCTAACCAGGTTATAGGGAGGAGTAAATGGAAGTCACTGGGGACAATACATGGGCGAACATACATAGATTAAGGACAGCCAACATTAGACATATGTAAGTGCCGTTATGCAGCACCTACCAGCTGCATTAGGTATCTGACCAAGATGGATGAAGTGCTAGAGTGGAGGAAGAGAATGCGAGGGACAGAGGAAAGTTAGAGGTGAGGGAAAACGTTTAGCTAGAAGGCAGATGAGAGGGAGGTTAAGAGGATAACTCAGTTGTGAGCGGATAGGCTTTGAGTTTGGTTTTGAACAAATCAGTTTGTACTGTTTCTCTGATGTCCCGGGAAACAGAATTCCATGCAAGTGGAGCAAGAAGAGAGAAAGAGTGGACGTGAGAAAAAGCACAGCTAGAGTGAGGTGCCACAAGTGTAGTTGAGCTGGTAGAGTGGAGATTGCAGGAAGCCTTGATAAAGGAGGATAGATACAGTGGTGCCTTACTGAGGATAGATTTGTGAACTAGGAGAAGACATTTAAATCTGGCCCTGTTTTGCATCATCAGCCATCCAACGTGGTGATGGTACGAGGAAGTACGTGTGAAGAGAGGGCATTCAAAGGGAGTCGTGGTAGCAAAGTTAATGATCTTGGCAGGAGGACAGAAATCATAGTTGGGGAGACCGAAGAGGATGCTGGCACATTAGTCAACTTAAGAGAAGACACCAGTGGTTTAGAGATGTTTGGCGTTGAAAGGAAGGAGATGCCTGATTTCCCTAATATTTAGAAGGATGACACAAGCCTCTGTGGCAGCTTTGAAGATTAAAGATGAATAGGTGTGAGAACGGTCATAGATGACACCAGGTTTTCTAGCTGTAGAAGAGTAGGGTAGAGTGTCAGGTAGGAACTGGATAAGGAGGGGAAGAGATGAAAGAGAGTATTTTGCAGGGAAGTAGAGCTGAATTTCAGAGAGTGTGAAGCATTCCAATATTTAATGGCAGATAAGTATGTTGAGTTCAGGAATAGAGAAGAAGATATGGGTGTCGCCACAAAGAGTTGGTACGAGAACCCAAAGGAGGAGATTAGTGCCCCAAAAGCAGTGGTGTAGAGTGTAAACAGGAGAGGGCACTAGATAGAGCTTTGTGGAAAACCAACAGTTAGAGTAGTGAGTTCAGAGGTGTTGTTGTTCTAGGAGACAAATATTCAGTGAGGTGCCCGGTAGAATTCTATACAGGCAAGCGCTTAAACGTGAATCCCAAGAACAAAGAGTGTATTAAGGAGATCAGACTGATCAACAGTGTCAAAGGCAGAGGACAGGTCAAGATGAATTAGGACAGAGTGTTGGAGTGCTTAGCAGAGGTGAAAAAGTTAGACACATTCATGAGATCAGTTTCTGTTTAGTCACAGGAGTGGAAACCTGCTTTCAGGGGGTCTGGAAGGTTGTGGATGTCTAAGAATGTGCACGATGGTTGAACACCACCCTTTCGAGTACTTTAGGGTAGTGCAGAAGGACAGACAAAGGGCAAAAGTTAGCTGGTAGGTTTGGGTCAGTCCTTTGCTTTTTTAGGAGAGGGATGGAAATGGATGTTGGTGAGCGAAGGACATATATGGTTAATAACTTTAGTATGGGTCGAACTGAGTGCCACATGTCTCCTTAAGATCTTGCTTATCCAAGGACCCTGTGATTCTATTGTATTACTTGGCGGATGAACCACGCAAAACCGTCCTCCAAATGTCTCTTTTCCATGTAATGTTGTGTTAATGGGACTGAGAGCAGCAAAATTCAGTAATGACGCAGAACATCAGACCCTAATTTGGACCATGGTGATGAATGTGGCCAAAGGGAAACCTCCTTCAGTGCATTCTTTTGTTTTCTGGTGAATATGTGTGTATGTATCCTAAATTAAGTGTTTACATGCCATTTGATGTCTGACGCTCTAGAGCAATGCAAGACTCCCAGATTAATTATAGCTATGTTACTTATTCACAAATATTACAATTTCATCATTTGTGAACGCGGCATAGAGCACTGTTTTTCCAGATAAACAGTGCACTAGGACTACTGAATATTAGTCATGTGACCTGTGTCCTAGAATTCCGTTCTTTGCTGAAAGTTAATTATGCACATTTGTGAAGCAATTGCCGCAGGGGTCCCAGGGACAAGTTTTTCAATAGGGAAACCCCATTGAAAACGTTTTGTAAATCAGGCCCTTAGTTTCGTTGTTTCACAATTATAAAGCAGATATTCTACATGGAATGTAATATTTTACTCTACTAAGAGGCAAACTGAAAATATAATTGACACTTTGATGACTTTTCTTGTATACAGTGATTGTGGATGTATGCGGACAGCCTAATCACACTAAACTCTCTCTTTATCCAAAGAACAGGGAGAAACCTAAGATATGTATGTGTGTCAAGCTCATAGGATCATTCCTCCTTGGCAAAATTTTGTAAATCGGAGCCCGTTTTCATCTGGTCTTTGTATACTATAGGCTAGCTTTTGTAGAAAGTTGGGGAAAACCTGGATAACTTGAATTGATTAATAGATGAAAAAAGTTTGTATTTTCCAAACAAATTTGTGGTTTTTTTGTATAGTGCTGCTTGGCTGAAGACTTGTTTATTCACTTGAAAATCACCCAAACAGTGTGAGGGTGGGGATCTTGATGTCCCATGTGGTCAGCCGACACGTGTTTCGACCCAAAGGTCTTTTTCAAGGGTAGGTGTCTTCTGTCCGGCGCCCCCTGTGGGGTCCTGTTTTCAATTTTAGATTCTGTATATACAGCAGCTCCTTTTGGGCAACGTGATCTTCCAGTATTCTGTCCTTGTTCGGTGGAAGTTTGTAGTAACATTTTTAAAGAGACAAAACCATGTGCAATGTTCCTTTATGCAATGGCAATTATTGCCATTTGTAATACTAATCGAAAATGCTTGCTCTTTTGGAAGAAGCTATTGAGAAAACCATGTGAAGACATTCTAACTACAGATGAGATTAAATGATTGGATTGTGGGAGAAAACATTCATAGCAGTTGGCCAAGCCTATAAATAACGTACAAGCTTGAACAATGGAATCTGCATTTCTCAGACAGGTCCTGTAAGGACATCATTCTTACTGAAACAATAGCCGAAAAGTGATGTAGAGGACGTTTTGATTCAATCATAAGAAATGGTAATTCTATGAAGCTTTCAAATCCATCAATGTTCAGATCTTCCATGTCATTACTGAAGGGAACCACCCTGTTATGCAAACCTTTCTTGACCCCACCACCTTAAAAGGAAAAGGAACCTGCCCAAGCCGAATTGCCACATCCACTGTGCATGAGAACACATGGAAAGACATACATGTTTCTCCAATGTCAGACCCACCAGTGACATGGGACTTGTTGCCATGGGTAGAGTCAGGCAAAACGTTTCCCCTTGGTGAGACTCACTATAAACAGAAACGCTCTGAAATTATCATAGCCTGTGGGAATTCGTCACAGAAGTCTTCTATTTCATGGATTTTAGCTTGTTTGTGCATTTTTCAAGAAACAGAAAAACAGTATAAAGAGCAGAAGATCCATTCTTCCCTGATAGAATCGAAGGGCCTGTTGTGGAAATTAACTGATGAGGGTAGACTTCGTTTTGTAAATTTAGCCTTCTGAAAGATTTTTACTGAGTGTGTTTTTATTTTATTGTATTTGATTGATATTTTAAACAGAAATCCTGTACCACCTCAAAAGCGGTACCTGAGAGATGTGTGGTATGAAATAATAAAAAAACACCCTGTAGCAAAAGGAGTGACCTGTCAGTACAACTGATTACATGGATGCATAGAAGTCAGCTGACTGGCATTGTTTATAGAGGGTGGGGGCAAAGGAGAGCACTGAGGGTGAAGGGAGAAGGCAACTGGTTTTCAAGCAGAGGTACTGTGAGAGGGATAGCTTCTAAATCAACATGTGACAATAGGGATGGGATTGTTCAAGGTTAAGGTGGTGTTAGATTTGCATTTGCAAATTGATGGGGACAAGAACAAGGGCGGATATTAATACCAGTGATAGGATCTGAGGTGCACTGTGAGCCAATATGCCTGATGGCTTAATGGATAAGCAGTCCAAGGAATTTGAAAAAATGTAGGATGTGGAATTACAAAGGCATTGAAACAAATAGGGACACCAGAAGAAGACATTTGTTGTGTTAGGTAATGCCTTGTGCTTTGAACAGTGTAGGTAATAGTGGAAGTAGAAGTGGGACAACTTTTTGCAGAGGATGAGCATGCAGCAGTGGGAGATATTTAGAATCTCGATAAATGACCATGATCACCATCAATGCAGAGAAGGCATTCAATAGGGTGGAGTCTAAATATCTCTGGATCAGACTGCTGAGTGATATTTCATGAAAGGCTTATTGCTATATGAAATCTATTACCGAGAGTCACTACTAAGATTAACCTTCCCAATGAACTGGGGATCAAGGTACGTTTGTCCAATGTCACAGCTATTATGTTCTATTTGAATTGAAACCTTGGTGTAAAGGATAATGGGTAGTAACAAACAAAATAATTTCCATCTAGTAATTTCCAATAGAAGCACCTGTTAAATCCTGACAATCATATGTTGTTCTCAAAGGACCTGTCACGCCTCCACCAGTCCGCAGGTCGCACTGGTGTCTTTGGAATGCTTGGCGCTGGCGCCGCCATTAGAATGTTCCGTTTTAACCCTCTTACTTCCTGGTTAACGGTCTAGTCTTTTCTGATCTGTCTTGTATTCCTATTTAGCCCCGCCTCCATTTCCAGTTTGGCGCATTGCACCTTTGCCTTTCGGTTGGTTGCCGTGCTCTGCTCCACTTCCTACTACATTGTATCCTCTTGCCTTTCTCCCGGGACTGAGCCCTTCTCGCTCTTTCCCGTTCTCTGTGGACTCTGCTGTGGTTTTCCCTTTCCGCTCGCTCCTCCATTTCCTCCCTTCTCTTCTCTTCCTTGATCCCTCCCACCCTTTCTCTCCTTCTCGGCTTTCCCTGTTACAGCCTTTCCGGTTCCCTCTTCTCTCTGTTGTCTGGTTGACCAGTTTCTCTGTAGCGTTCCCGCTCCTCGGGCCGCGCTGCAGGGTGAAGTCCGAGTGCCTTCCTTAACGGGTTGTTTACTCCACGCTGCTGTTCCGGATTCGCCCGTCTGCTACACTCTCCAGGCTTCCTCGTCTTCAGAGTACTCTCAGCTGCATCCACGCCTCTCGGGTCATTCCATCCTGGGACACCTTGCCACTCCATCCATTCCATTAGATCAGAACCGGAACGAATCCTGCCTACTGGTATCGCACTGACACAAATCCGCTAGAAGAGGTTTTTTTTAAACTGTTGCTTTTTTTCTTCTTCTTGTGGTCTCTGCGGAGGAGGGGTCCCCGGCTTCCCTGTTTATCAGGGAATCAGGGTGGCTTCTTACCTCGGAAGACCATTCCTCTTCACAAAAAGAAAAGAAGACCAAAAGAAAGCCCCGTCAACGCAGAAGCTCCTCTGGAGAAACAGGTGAGGAGGAAGGGGAGGTGGACTTGGACATAACTGATATACAGTCGGTTACAGCGGAGTTTGACAGGACCATACAAAACCTTTTTTAGAACACATTTAAAAAAATACTCTCTGATACCGTATTAACTAATATTAGGCAAACCAATGGCAATGCCTGCCTCTTCGGGCAAACAGAGGAGCCAAGGTTGGCAAAGTTGAAGTATCCACGTATTCAAGTCTAAAAAAACTAACTTAGTGATCTTCAAAGATAATAATATCAGACTAAGTTCAGAGAGCCAGAGGAATTATTGTAAATGGCTGAAGCTTAACCTCTAGTTGGAAGGTCATTTAAAGCAATACAGTGATGTGCATATGCATACCTGTGTTGATTTCAGACAAATTAACTTTCAGTATCAATTTCCCTGCAAGACTCAGTAACAAGCCATACAGCTCATCACGATAAACAAGTCACCATAATGAAGAAGGAAAAATATAAGAAGAACAAGAGATGTAAGTGGGTTTTCGCCACTGATTGTAAGACATTAATGGATAAAAGCACAAAAAAGCTTGGAATACTTCCTGATAATATCAGTAGAAACATTGCTTTGCAGATGAGACCATAGGCAGGGAATTTTAAATCCACACAAGGTCAAGGACTATGTTTTAGTCTATCGAGAACCTATGTTAATTAGGATATAAATGGGTATTTTCTGCCTAGAGAAATGTGGCTTTCCGATGAGTTTTACAAGATATAATCCGAATAAGAAAATAAAATTGCGCATTAAGCGAACTACAAGATATACAGAGAGTTGTAGAATTATGAAATAAAGAGAAACTATGATTACTGAAAATAACATATTTTCGTATCAGCATTTCTAAAAAAGAATCCTACTAAATAAAATGAAATGTGCTTTTTCTGATAAATGGTTCAGACATTTTGTTCAAACAGATATTCCATAATTTATAGTATTTTTGTGGATGAGGAAGAAAAATCGTTGTTGCAGGAGGAGCCAGGCATACGAGTCTGAAGAGAATACTGTTCATAAAAATAAAAAAACTCTTGCATTTGAAAATTCAAAATGTAATAATATGGCTTTCAGCCCCGCTGTGGGGGGGCGGACATGGCCTTTAACGCTATACCAGCCCTGGCCCAGGTACCTTGTTGAGGACTGTGGGCCATTAAAGGCCATGTCACCCCCCCAACCCCTTACAGCGGGGGTGAAAGCCATTCACACCCCAGGGTTTATCCTTGGTGCAAATATTTCTTTCCCCCTCAGGAGATTAGTGTCGTTTGCGCAGCCAATCTCCCAATGTGGAAAAAATGAAAACAAATTGCTGCCACCGCCATAGGAAAAAGGCACAAGGTCCCTTTTCCATGTCTATGGCAGCCGGTAGATGGGAGGAACGCCGGATCCGGAGCACAAAGGTCTGGTGCAGCTGGTAAGTGGTGAGGGATAGAGGGGGTTAGGAAGGGGTAAAATTTGTTTTGGGGTGGAGAAGGAGTGGGACGGCAACAGGGAGATGCTCCCTGTTGCATCCCCATAAGAAGAACAAAAATGTCGCCCCCGGGGAAGGGCCTCGGGAGGCTGGAAGTAGCGGGCAGAGAATGTGCATTCTCGTCTGCTGTTCCAACCAACTGATTGGCTAAGCACCCTTCCCCCAGAACGAATACACAAGTTGCATTTTGCACAGTTGCATAGATATATGCAAAGGTAAGACAAATTGGATATGTCAAAAGTGTTTACAGGAAGGTTTAATATCACAGTTAGTGCAAACAAGTGGAAGGTAATGGACACTCACAGATTTTTAGTCATCAAAATGATAGAAAATATAATGGGAAGATAAATAACCGAGCTTAATCAGTAATAGGAATGTTGATACAATATCTCAGCTGTGGGAGATTGGCTTGTTGTCATGCTTTCATTCAAACAGATTAGCAGGATGCACATTAGGAGGGGCGCGGGACCCAAACCTACAAACAAAAGAGGATCGTATAATCATTATTCTTTTATAACGCACTTAATACTGGATAGCAGTTTCTTTCTCAGTGCAAGACCAGGATTTGAATCTGTTGCTATGTGTTGTCTTGTTTCCAAGACAAACCTGTTGCCCCTGAGCTACCATCCCGGCCTAAACAAACAGCGGGTCGTCAGAGCAACGCTTTGAAGCGGATATTGTGAATTTAAGTCATATTTATACTGCATGGAAGGATGATTCATAAGAAGTATATCAGTATAGACTATGCTCCAACTCTATTAAAAAAAATTGTTGCTGAGTCCCATTGCTCTGTTGAAAATAAAGGCAGCATGTTTGGGAAGAGATGGTGGGTAAAAGGAATTTGGGAAGGAAAGAAATGTTAGGTGAAATGATTTGGCATGCAGTGGGTGAATGGAGAATGTCTAGAGGTGCCCAGGGAGGAATGTTGATATGTCCCCAAAGAGTGAAGCAATGAGAGAGAGAGAGGAAGGGTCATGGCATCTGCACGGAAGTGTGTGGGCTGTGCTGGTTGAGTATGTATTTGTAACCACAAAATAAAAACGTGATTTAACCAAAATATTTGCTCTAACGTCCTAAAACTGTCTGTGTTTGAACCATAGGTGGAATTCTGAGTTCAACATTTAAATGTACCAAACAATTCTAATTTTCTGCTTTTTTTCCTGAAAAACACCAATCCTGGTTAGCTTTCTAGTTTCATGCTGTCACTTGCCTAGGGCGACGTATTGTGAAATTGCATCATGGACTGTGTGTATGGTAATTTGTCGGCAATCCATCCACCATGGCAAATTTCACTCTTGCCAACATGGCAACTTCCTGCATGAAATATCTAAGAGTAAATACGCTAATGTATGCAAGGGGGGTGGCCAGCCACATTTGTGCGCTTCTGTCCAACCCCACCACCCCCACAGAAATGCACAGGTCGCCTTTGAGAATATGATGACCTGGGCATTTGTAAAACTAACGCAAATGAAAAAAGTTCATCTCCTGAAATTGCGTTCATTTTTGAGAATATGCCTGCATGCATCTTGAATTATTTGCACATGATTTCTTTATGCATAACTTGATTTAGTGAACAAAAGCTTATGCCATTGCTTTCTTCATAAATGTTGCATTTACTGCGTTATTAAGTGATCGTTTGGAAGTCATCATATAGTTTCCACAAAGGTAACACTTCTATATGCATAGTACCTAATTGCCCCTGTCTCACCCGAAGGGCATCCACCTCCCATGATTGTGTTCCACTGGTTAATAAAAAATGCATTTGCGTTTCATGATATGGGAACATTGTTTTCCTTTTCTTTAAATGTTGGTCTGAGAGGTTTAGTTCACAGGTTGGCAATCGCCTCTAACCTGGGCAATTCCTGCATGGCACAAATGTGCATCTCGCCCGTGTTAACTCAGTACTTTTACTGTATGGGGTTTGATAAACTATAACAAATAACAGGGATTACCACCGCCCGTAAAATTAGGCAGGGGTTGTCATTTCACCGAAATGCCATGGGTAGGGGAAGTGATACCACATGACCCTAGACCTCTGTTGACATCACAGGAAGTGATGTCATTTGACCCCATCCCCAAGTGGCACACAATCTTTCTTCCCTTGACAAAACAGGAAGTGGCATCACATAGCATTGTTCCTCAGTACACTAAGAAGAATATGGTTGTGATATCTCTGTAACATGATATACATTTCATACAAGAATGGATCAACATATGTAGCATTAATATCAGTGTGTATAGGCCCATATTACCAAATTACTGTGAATTTAGACAGACGTCCAACACAACAACCTGCACTATTGTGCTTCACTCGGGCTAAACTGTAAACAGTAAGAGCAATTCGAAGAGGCCTAAAGCCCAAAGCACAGACATCCAGTGCCTGCCAAGTGTCGGGCCACAGACCGGAAACAGGAACTGACCAACACAAGTCTAATAAGAAAAACAATGGTTCGGAGAGTTGCCCAGAACTATGCCAGTGGTTATGAATGATTTGAAACCTTGGTTTGCTTATTTGGTAAGTAAGCCATTGTTTTTTTGTTGGATGGGAAATAGAGGAGAAGGATGTGTTGCAGGTCACAGCAATTGCAGGTTTTTTTATTTTACCATGTAAACAGCAGCAGCTCCACGACATCACCCCTAGAAAGGCCTGCTGGGCCTACAGATCTAGGTTACTTCTCAATGATGATGTCCAATGAGGCTAAAACATGTCGGGGAATGTGTGTGGTCTTGTGCAGAAGGGATGTGACCTAGCAGCTTGGCTGCATTGCCCCTTTTGGGGTGGGACCAAGCATGGTTTGCATATGGTCTTCTCCCTACTGTAGTGGCTTGGTAGGCTGAAAAAACTGTGGCCTGGAGAGTTTCCCAGAGCTGTGCCAATGGTTATGAATGATTTGAAAGCTTCCAGTCATCACCTTTCTGTTTTACTTATTTGGTAAGTAACCCTCAGTTTTTTTGTTAGATGGGAGATGGAGGGGAAGGATGTGTTGCAGGTTAAAGTAATTGCAGGTTTATTTTAATGTCAACATGTAAACGGCAGCTCCATGACATCACCACTAGAAAAGACCCATTTTATTATTTTCTTTGGTCCTTTATATGTCGCTTAATGGCAGACTACTCCAGCTTCTAAGCACTGTAACAGGAACTGAACCCATGTTGCACAGTATCCTCTTGTTCGCAAAGGAAATGCATTGCCCCCGAGCTATCCTTCCAAATCTATATGTTTTTGTTTGAGGAAGCAACATATGGTTTATTTCAAAGGTGGAGGGCAACTTCATGTAAATTAATTATCGCAGTTTGCATCTATCTGCAGTGTGCCTGTGATGCAGGTCTGGCTGATCTGGGCAGGTCACACAGTGCTCAGGCAGGATTGGTGGCAGAAGCCACTGGGGCACACCCCTCTCATCAAATGCCAGTGACTCACTGGATGTGCAAAGCAGACAACGAGAAACACTGATGAGATGTGGGCCGATGCCGTGGTGTCACTGAGTACTGCAGGCTGCTCTTCCCCATTCCCAGCTGTCTAGGCCTAGCCCCCATTCCGTTCCTGTTGCTAGAGTACTGGGTATGAGCTGCACAGACAGCCCGCCTCTGAACCCAACCATTCAGTCGTTCTTCACTAATGGACTGCCAACATGTTAGTGATGGCGGCTTCATGATTTCTCCTGCAACCCTGTAATTTCTCCAGCTAACGAGATTTAGATACCAGGTGAGAAAAGCTGTGCCACATTTAGCCTCATTAACAGCTGCCTTTTTCAGGTGCTTCTCAGATATCTTCTTTTGGCACTGCCTCTTTTTCCAGTGGCCCAGGGGTAGCAAAGAGAGGTATACGTGTAGCAGAGGGGGAGCCAGGGGTAGCAGCTACTACCCCTGGTACCCCCCAAATGACATACCTGAAAGTAGGAGAATGAAGCATGCACAAAAGATATTGTTCTTATTGCTATTATTAACATTACCACAACCAAATGTTTTTCCCATCCATGTTTCTCGCCTCTTCAATGTTTGATGTTTACACCTACAATCACAAACTTGAAATGGATAACGGCCTTGGCAACCTTTCTTTTATGACCATTCTCCTTCAGTGAGATCTGTTCCTGTCCTCTTGCGGCAGGCTGCAGCATAAACAATATGAATGTAGCGTGCACACTCAACGTGTTGGCATTCCCAAAGTGTAACCTACCATGCACTTACTCAGAGTCACACTGCCCTGGCTGCATTTACTCAGAGCAATGCTCTTCCCCCTTCGCTCCCCCTGGCACGTCCCCTCTCCCTCCCCCACCTGCACTTTGCATTCTCGCACTTGCCCGATCTGAATGACACAAGGCCTAGTAAGATCATTTGTTTTGCCCTCCCTCTGTCTTCCCTCCCTTGTCTTGTCGCGCCTAGAAACACTTGTGTGCAGGCGCGTTATAAATAACTTATCATATCATGCTGCAAACCACACTTGCATAGTAAACGAGCATTTTACCAAGCATACATTTTTACACTGTGCATTTTGTTAACGCTGCCACTAAGGAAGCCCTTCTGTTTAAATGCTTAGGTTCTCCCAGATGAATGTGACGCATGCGCCTAACTGGTGTGCCAGCCCCAGGCAGATAAAGGAGTTTACCCAAGCATCAGTGATACAGTCATAACACACAATGCAATGCTAATGGGCTCGTTAGCTGTAGCACATTGCAGACAGAAGTGTGAACCAAACACACAAGTATAGCAAAAAAGACAATTTTAATGCTGCTGTAGAAAAGAAAAGTCATTTGAAGAGTCATATAATGGTGCTTCATTGTCAACAACAAAACAGGACACAGAGTGCAGTTCAGTGTCTATGCTGTTTACATGCCAATATTTTACACATAGGTTCTTTATATGGTGTCAGCTGTCAGTTACTTCTGCAAATTAACGTCCAAAAATGGAGACGAACAGAATCACGTAGTGTGCTGGTAACCAGGGGTTACCTTTCATTTGCCTAAAGATAAAGCTGCGGTATGGAGTCTTGGGAGAATAATTAGGCACAACCAAAGTTAAGAGGTTGAAATTCAAAAAAGGCATTCTACAATCGGAAATAAAAACCGAGGGAACTTATAAATAAGTGGAACGGTTATATCACAGAATGCCCCCTACCCTTTAGGCAAAGTATCATCATACAAACATTTCAAAGGACATTTTCAAGGATTTACAAATGTCTGGGAAATACAGTACATTTTTTCGATGTTTTAACCCTTTGAGCACTAAGTTTACATTGGGCATTATTGGTTTATAAATACCTTTAAAAGTCTTTGTGTGTGCAAAACATTTATGATGCATGCCAAGGGTGCAGTCTGCCCGTGACATCTGTCAATCATGTTAATTAAAAAAAAACAATAATAGGATGCTAATAAATATGTATAATTTAAACATTAACGTCTTTCAGTACAGATGTGTTGCGAAACAATCACATTTCATTAAGAATAATATTTTTTTAATAGATTATAAAGGTTATTCATTGCATCTTCTGATTAATTTACAATGTTCCAAAGTAACAAAAAAAGACCTAAAAATGTACAGTTTATATAGGCACAGCTTATGTCTGGGGCAGATCTGGAAAAGCAAGTTGATAAAAAATGTTGGAGACAAAATGTCATTATTATTAACCACAATTTTTATAAGTAGTTTTGAACTCTGTACAATATATACATTTTTCCGGTAAAAATAAAAATTACAATTTTCAAGGTCTAGTTTTGAATATCCCCAGCCCCCACAGGCCTGCCTTATCAGAGGTTCATTTTGTGACGTAAAACTATTGTTTTTAACATTGCTGCTTTTTAAAAAAATGTTTTTGATGCAATGCACCAAATAAGGAAGGAAGTGCTTCAGAGTACTCAGAGGGCTAAAGTTTAAAGGCTCAGAAATGTCAGCAAAAGTCGGTCACTTTAAAAAAAAAAAGTGCATTGGAATATTGGAATTAGATATAAATGTTTAACAAAACTGTGTGTCAATGCATGCATCTTGATGCATCGCAGCGATGCAGAGCAACTAAACCCAAGGTACACAAACTTCCAAACACTTATCACTGCATTTTAACCTTCATATGTCACCAGTAACAACAGCTGAGTATGCACCTCTATTAAATACTGTACAGTTTTACAAAACAGTTCAGCCCAGAGTGATTATCTGGAGTTAAAATAAGAACATGTGCCAAGAAATAAACGTTTACTTTAAGGCGTCTTTGACAGTTTTCCTCAAAGCAAATTACAGTCATTTTAACCAAAAGCAAATTCTACTGCTTCTCGAGCTCAGAGACGTACAGGAGGTGATCCTCTGGCGATTTCCCGTGGGTTTTGCTGAGATGAAGTTTAACCGCATGCTTGCTAGCAAAAGTCCGATTGCAAAGTTTACACTGGTAACAAGTTCCGGTCTCCTCCTCGGGGGAGGATGCCAACAGTTTTTCAGAGGGAGACTTTGTTTGTGCTATCTGATTGTTAATTTGTTCATTTGATAATTTAGACAAGTCTCTTAACCTGAAGCCTAGATGTGATTCTAGGTGACTGATGTAAGTGGAAGGAGTCCTGATCTGGGAAGCACAGTCATTGCAAAAGAACACTGGGTGGCCAGTATCCAAGTTCTTAAGAAATTTTGTCCCCCCTGTCCTTCTGAGCTGGTATTTCACATTGGCCAGCCAGTGACTAATTGTTGTCATCGAGAGTCCGGTGAATCTTGAGATGTGCATCCTTTCCTGAGGGCTTAGGTCCGACATGATGTACTTCCCCTCTGATGTTTGACGCAAGCTTGCTGCAAACTGTGCCTGAAGAATAAGCAAATGCTGGGGGTTCCAGTTCGACTGACGCCCTTTCCGCTTATGCGCTGGCGTAATCTCCTCTGGTTCCTCTATTGTGGTGCCATCGATGTCGGATTTCTCCGATATACTTGTTGGTGTTGAGGATTTGGATGTATGACTTTCTGTCAGGTTTTTCAGCATGTCAGATATATCTGACAAAGCATTCTCGCGCAGCGGCGAGTTTGACATGAATGACACGACTGCCGACGTCTTTGCTGTTGTCACCGTGGATGAAGAAGAGGCAGGCGATGTTGATG
The DNA here is from genome assembly GCF_040938575.1 of Ambystoma mexicanum. NCBI lineage: Eukaryota > Metazoa > Chordata > Amphibia > Caudata > Ambystomatidae > Ambystoma > Ambystoma mexicanum. Next base: position 1,441,073,100 of record NC_090921.1, read on the forward strand.
TAGATGACATAAGCACTGAACCCAAAGAACAGTTTTTGTCACTCTTGCCTTTCGTCAAATCGATGGGCTGGTCATTGTTGACATGATAAAAATAACGGTCAATGTGATCTATTTTTTTGGACTGCACAGGTGGTGTGGCCAAAGCGGCCTTTTCAGCCAAACTGTTGCTCATTTTAAAAAGCATACTCATGGGATCCATCGACGGCAAGGAAGGCTTTGCTGCCTTTCCCAGATGAATGTTCATGACGGACTGTAGAGCACTTAATGGATTTACAAATGGCTGTTCGGGCGGGTGGTCAGTTATAATTGCTGTACTGCATCCAAAACTTGCAGCAATGGACTTCATGTGATCAGTACCATTTTCCTGGGGCTCAAGAGTGGGGCTCTCCTTGAATTTGTCCCTCTGCGGAATGGGGCTATTTCGTTGGCTTTTAAAGCCTCCATCATTTGAGATATCTATTTTTGGTGGCTCACTAATGTCGCTGCTGCAAGGCGATGGTGTGGCTCTCTTAATTGGGGATAGCTTCCCTTCGGGATCTTTCATTTTTTCTTCAACTTTGGCTACTTTCTCTGTTACTTTTTTAACTAATTCCTCCATTGCATGGAAGTTTGTTTTTGGCACCGGTGACGTCTGGCTGCTGGTCGGAGACACAAGAGAGTGGTTGTGGTTTTTGGTTGGCGAGAGAACCTCGCTGTTTATGTACATTGGTTTCATTGGAGCAATTTTCCCTGATGAGCCCAGTGACAGTTTCATCATGTTAGGCAGCTGATAGGCAGCATGGATGCTTGGGTAGCCTCCCCAGCTGGGTGTGCCATTCTGAGCTTTGTTTATAGCAGACGTTACCGTATTTTCTAATGATTTTAAAATATCTAACCCTCCCTTTGGACTATCTTCAAGGTCATGTTCAGTCAGGTAATGGTATTTCGAAGGCGCATCACATTTTTCCTCATTTTCATTTGATTTCTCCTTTTCATTGTCATTATCATCGGTTATGTCTTTATCGTCCTCTTTTTTGATCTCAACGTTCAGTTTGGGTGAAATACTCAAAGGCGTGTTTGACGGGGATGTAAATGTTGTAGCAGCCAATGGGACAGACTGGACCTTCTCATCTACTAAAGCATTTATGGTGGGAGTTACTGGTGCCTCCACAATTGGCTTTCCTTTCTTTAGGGCAGAGTTGGTCACCTTTATAAAATGTCCCGTAACCATCATGTGGGCAGTGAGTTCCTGTAAAGTGTCATGGGAACTGCCACATTCCATGCATTTCAGAATCTGTGATTTTCTTGCCTCGAAATGCCAGGCATAGCTTGCCCCGTTCTGATGACCATAGCGGTTATTTGGTGTGATATAAGGATTTGAGTTTTTCTGCTGAGGGTCATTTGCATCAGAGATGGTTGCTTTTGGTGTCCCGCCTGGCGAATCTGGGGAACTCGGAAGATCAATCTCTAAGGCTACTTTCTTTCTTGTTGAGGGTATCATTTTGGCTGTTACAGGCGTAACCGGCTCTTTCAGAGGCACTTTTTGGTAATGTTTTGTTTTGATCATGTGTACACTAAGGTCCTGAAGGGATTCAAATGAGTGTCCGCAATACATGCATTTTAATACTTTTTGGGCATCCTCCTTCCCTTCCATTTCTAACAAAGAACGCTTACGGGGCTTTGACCACCTTTTCGGGTTATTGTTATCAGTTTCATGGTTGTCATCACGATAATGTCCGGTTTCATTCATGTGCACTGTTAACTCTACTAATGTGTCATAGGCTGCACTACAGTCCTTACACCGAAACTTGCTGGCGCCCGTGAATATGGAACCATACAGTTTACTGCTCTGTCGGTAGAGCTGAACAGTGCTGAAGAGACTTGGCTCTGGAAGGAGTCTGCTCTGGGAAACCTGCTGGAGTGTTTTCGCCATGGCACTCTGATGCCAGTCAAAGCTTCCGCTTCCGCAGCTGCTGCTACTGCTGCTGCTGCTACTGCTGCTGGCATTGTTTTTTTCCGCTGTGGCTTGGTGCAGGTTCAAGTTCAGCGTGGACCAATATGAATTTGAGAGGAAGTTATTGTACACAGCCTTCATTTGTTCTAAACTGTCTGAAACGTTGGAGTCCTCAAGCGGGATGGATGCCTCCTTGATCTCCTCTTCGTTTTTGAGGGAGTTGCTCTCAAAGTCGGCCATGCGGTCACTCGTTTCACTCACGTGGGATTCGCTGTCCATTTCGTGGCTGGAGAATTCAGCGACTGGTGAGTGCTGACAGCTTGGCGACTCTTTTTCAGGGCACACATACTTGGCGCAAGGTTCACCATCAACTTCGTCGGAGGGGTCAACATCGTCATCATCTAGTGCAGCTGCCTTCAACTCATCTGAGACATAGGCTGTAAATGGAAAGGAAAAAAAGAAAAGGTTACTAGGAATTCATTGCACAGAAAACAACCTTAAAATGGTTTCAAGAACCAACTGCATTGACTTGTAATATTAAATATTTAAAACCTAGAATTTCTTTAGTGAAAAAAATATTCTTCAAGCATCATTTTCCACCTTATACTTCTCAAGGGGCAACAGCTTGAAATTAAATCTAAATTTGAAATTAATGAAGCACATTCTGGAGGTGGCATTCATTTCTGAAGTAATAAATTACTTGTATCAACCTCAGAGACAGCAGTTCCTGTCTGTCAATTAATATGTCTTATGCTTCTCCTACTCCTAATGCATTTCTTAACAGACAGATTCACAATTTAAATTAAGTAAGCATTTTTTACTCATCACATTTCTTTCGCATTTTAATAAACACACCTGCAAAAATATTAATTTTAGATTAAAACTGCGTGTGGGTATGTGTTAGTGTGTGTGTATGTGTTAGTGTGTGTAGTTACAGAAGCTGTCAACTGAACATGTATTGTACTGTATAAAGAGGCTGTGAAATTTAAATGAAACTACATCTTTTTCTTAATTTTTAAAGCGCTTTCCAGTTTTAATTCATGCATCATGGGTTCTGGAGTTGGTATGTATATATATATATATATATCCGTTTGTACTGTGTTAGCCAAGGGTTGAATAGAATGTTGAACCAGAAGAAAACAATGAGCTGATACCTTAATTAGGCTAACACAGTCATTTACTGTGCATATTTGGGAGCTTTCATGGAATGTCTCCACTTCCTCAGGCCGAGATGAAATGAAGCATTTGAAGAACGAACAGCATTACAGCGTTCATAGCCCCTCCTGCAGATACCCCGTTATCTGTGCCTGTCTGTACCTGATTTGTAGTTTTACTCAGAAAGGTATTGGATGTCCAACTCCCCCACACATTGCAATCTTCAAGGTCTAAATGGTAGATTGTGTTAAGTGGGGCAAGGATCAAAGAAACTAGAGAGCAGGAAAAAGCAACAAAAAACATAGATGAGGAGGCAGGGCTAGGGCCAGTGTTTTATTGGTCCATCAGTGGCCAAATAGCATGAAGAAATGGTGCATGAGATATCATTAGAGAGGGGGCACAGTATTCCATGGTTCGCGCATCTGTTACTGGTATGATCCAACATTGATTACTAAGGAAACCAAGTCCAGGGTGACGATAGCAATCTCCGCTCACAAGAGGACTATCATGGAAAGCTCCTGCCTTACTTTAGTGCAATGTTGTGATTACCTGAGTGATAGTTTGTTATGGATATGAAAACTACCTTGACATCATAAACCCTATCTTCACTTGTGTGCTCTACTTGGAATTTCGCATTGGTTGCTTGAAGGTACGGACACCTACTAGTCGCTGTGAGCATATGCCAGGCGCTAGTTGCCTGGTTTGTGGAGCTGATGAAAGGTCCTTGCTGCATGTTATGATTGTATGCAATGTACTGAGTAATGTACCTCAAAACGTTGTTTTTATTGTATACTATTTGCATGACAGATTAAGCAATGAGCTTTTGTAAATCTACCCTCAATCTGAATTCAGTATACTTTGTATCAAAGTACATAGACCGGGCTTGGCTAAGAAGGTATGCTTTGGTTACGTTTAAAAATAGATGGTATTTGACTGTACATCGAAATCACTCAGACACACACCTAGTTATTCCTTGCAAATTGTAATACTAATGTAAATGTTATTAGCTTTGATATATGGACTTTTTTTTACTAAGCTAACATTGCCAGCCATTGTAAGATTTTAATGTATTGACTAATGGGCATACAATTGTGTTTCATTTGGATTTTAATTGTTGTAATTTTAGTGACAAAGTTTATTGCACCCAAATACTTAAATGTCGAATAAAGGTTTACTACAACAACAAAACCTATTGGTGCAACATGCACAGTGGCCACGGCCGAAGGCCATGGCTAGTGGGCCCTAAAGAAACGTATTGGGGCAACATGCACAATGGCCATGGCTGACTGGCCACATCCGAAGGCCATGGTGAGTGGGCCCTAAAGAAACATATTGGGGCAACATGCACAATGGCCACGGATGACTGGCCACATCCGAAGGCCATGGCTAGTGGGCCCTAAAGAAACGTATTGGGGCAACATGCACAATGGCCACGACTGACTGGCCACATCCAAAGGCCATGGTGAGTGGGTTTGAATAAACCACGGTATAACAAAACCTTTCAATTCACTGAAAAAACTTTAGTTAAGGGACAGTTAACGTGTTCATATTTAACGCAACAATACCCTTGAAATTGAGCAAATGTGGGAAGTGATGACCATTTTCACTCTGCATCCCTACTATTGCAAAGCCCATGAGTACATACATAACAGATGGGATTCACATTGACAAACAAAATTAGAGGTTGGCAAGATAAGTGACTGTGTTGAGCGCTTGCTGCTCTGTTCTGTGTGTGATCTGCAGGTCGCAGATTCGAATTCTGGACAGGGAAACTCAGCCGTTCATACTTCCAAGGTCGGTCGATACATGTATGTATATGTGGTGTATGTAAAGCACTTAGGCATAAGGGCTATATACATAACACATCATTAGATCCTAGGGGTCATCAATGATGGGGATGCTAAGATTATCATCACTTCCCGCATCCGCTGAATTTGAAGGATATAGATATTATGCATTTCAAGTCCAAATGTGGTTGGCATTTCCTTTACTGGCATAAAAAAGGACCTGGTATCACATTTGCACTTTCACCCAATGCACTCATTCAGTGTCAGAAATATAAAAGTGTATAGGACTTTTCATGTTGTGAGTGTGGTTCTCAAGGTTGCCATATTAAGGATATTCTGGGCTCACTATTATGAAGAAAACCCTCCTCACTCCCGCCACAAGGATGTTTGGTATTGTTTCCAGCAATAATTACGTAACTTGCCTCAGCCTATTACAAGTACACAGTTATAGTCATAAGTAAGTCTACTGTGTTGTTTATTAATTGCTGTGCAATTATGTTACATATATTGCGTGTTCATAGATATTTGGCTCGTATCTGCTAATGTTTAGGACATGCACACTCCCTTCCACACCCTTATCTCTGCCTAGTAGTGCAGAGCAACATGGAGTAGACACGTACCCTTGTCTTCCATAGAACCACCCTCACAGAGTGGACATTTCTATTAGCTTTTCGTATTACCACGAATGATTGGTTAAAAGGCAAACGCTGTTATATTTGTTGACATGCTCTTTAAGACCTGCCACGTGAACTGCACCCACCCGGCAGAGCAGAGGTGTGTGGACTTGCTGCAGGGCCCCCCAAACTCCTGGATGCAGGGGGTACTGGGCCTGTATGCCGTCCACAAGTCCAGCATGTGCAAAGGAATGCTGTGGCGCATTCACTTTCAGGGCCCAGTAGTACAAGTTGTGCAGTCAGTGGTTGCATGCAGATTGTGCCATGTGCAATCCCAATAGATTCGGCGGCTCAGGAAGCAGGCACCAAAGAATTATGCGCATAGAAGTGGGACTTATACTTAAGGCAGATGTCCTTCTTTTGTTTTGTTTGTGAGCTGATAGGTTGGATCAAGCTTGAGAAAGAGAGGTAAACAGCCAGATAGCCATGCAGACTCTCACACCGCAGGCCTTCCGCAATCAATGGGGTGAGGAATTTCTGCATCCTGACTTTCCTCTGCGATTCCGCTGCAGGTTCTATTTATTCGCAGTGATGGCTTGTTCTGGTGGTTTGCCTTTGCTGCACACACCCTGCGCGGCGTGGTTTTCAGCTGCACAGACGATATGCTTTTAATAAACGGCACACATGCTGCCATCCTGCACCGGAGCAATACCTTTCGCATGCTGAAAGCGAGTTCCAGTTTGCTCCTGGAGACTGTTCCCACCGCGGTGGTGTCGAAGGGACTGGCTTGATTTCAGTTTGGGAAAAATCCCCAGATGACATGTCTTAAGTAGGGCAGTGACATGCAATTCCTGCAATGGGAGCTGTACAATAATATCGTGTCAAATCACATAATGTCTTGGGAACACGAGTTGGAAGGACATTGTCACTGGCCACGTTGATAAGATGATAATAAGTGGCAGTTCGCTTGCGAGGTCTGCTTTCAGAGATGGGAGGAAGCAAACATTTCTCCTCTTCAAGGCTTTGCAGAGTCCATCTTCAAAGGGAGTGCAAGTGAAATAATCGTTTTTAATGTGGGTGCGGTGCGCTTAGTAAACGGCACCCAATTAATAAAAAGAAATCAGCAGATGCCACTCAAAAACCCCGTCAGGCCAGCATAATTTATCACACCACTTGGTAAGCAAATGATTCCGGATGTCCCCATTTTTATATAAGCATATACAATACAACACGATCTTAACTGTTCAACTTTGAACATTTCCTATTTTGTTTCCAAACTGTTTTGATGTATTCAATGCAATTTGCCCCGCCTTTTATATTTGTATACATGTTTATTTGCCCCATTGTTGGCAGTGTTGTTAGGGAAGTTGCCACGTTGATGTTGAATTGCTTTCTGTATGGGTTCTTTTCTAATCAATCAATACAATTGTTGATGATGGTGATGGGCCTTCAAAAAAAAAAAAAGCTAATATGCTTTGGAGAAAAACAAACAATTATGCCTGCCGTGTGGATTCCCACAGGCCGTTTTCCTATGGGATTGCGCCATTATAAAACACTTCTGTGAATCAGGCCCTTGCTAACGTGCAGTTCTACGCCTGCGTTATTTCATTTGGTTGATAAATAAGACATTGCAGTTCATCCTATATGAGGGCTCCTTTGGCAATGCATACGCGCCACGGATCATCACCGTATGGCGCGTCGCTGCAGCGAAAGCTCAGCCGGCAGCCACACATGAAAGGGAGCTGTTGCCTAGTCTAATCTGCGCACCTTCAAGCAGCTGGGGAAAACGTGCTCCCCCTGGAGCCCGAGCTCTGAAGTCAGCAGCAGAGTGTGCTGTGTTGCCAGTGCCAAGGGAGAAGGCGGGCCACGTGCAACCAGCGCTCAAAAACAACTGGCAGGTAAAGCACAGCGGTACATACGTTAGGAATCGGAAGAGTAGCAGCTTTGCTGTGGAGTTCTGCATCCTTCCTTTTTCTAGTCACCAATTTCTTGTGCATTCTGCACGTCCATTTCCACTTATGCAGATATTGTTAAAAGTGTATGTATATTTTTCCTGGTGAACCAGCCTGGGGAGTGGTGATGGAAAGATGTATGCAGTTTGTTTAAAGGGTAAATCTATCCAGCATCTAATGTTCTTTTTTCTGTGGTACTTAGTGTGCTGACAGTGAATCCTGTTGCTAGTCACCCTGTTAGCTGCACCAGCAATTTCTCCGACATATAACTTGATGTAGCAGATCAGGAGTGCACAGTACGGGCCCGATTCAGGGAATACTTGCCCGGTTCACAGTGGATTTGCACTGCTGAAAAGTGACTTTACACTGCCGACACAAACCCTGATTCACGGAACCGTGCAAAGTGTATTTTCGCCGGGCAAAGTCAGGGCAAAGTCATTTTGTACTGCAAAAATGACTATGCGCTGACTTTGCCCGGAGTTTGCACTGAAAAAAAAAACACTTTGCACAGTTCCAGGAATCAGGGTTTGTCTTGATAGTGCAAAGTCACTTTTCAGCAGTGCAAATTCGCTTTGAACCGGGCAAATATTCCATGACTCAGGCCCTTTGCAGGAGGAGCACTCACAGCACAAGCGGGCGCAGCACTCAGCCACTTCCACCATTGCTGAGTATCTCCGTTCCAGGACATCAAAGATGTGCAGAATGTTCCAACTGTGAGTAGTGGGGGATGTTGTAGTGTCTGCTCCTGGTGTACAGGCAATATTCAAGAGCAGCGTCTAATGCAGCATGATGAAAAGCCGTTCCTTAGGGATATGGCAATAGCATCTGCTACTTGTTTTCTGTAGAGGATCCAGCGACAATACTGTAGCAATCACCCCCGGGTCAGCGAGCATACATGGCTGGCAATGGCCTGCCAGCCGGAGCCTAAGCAGGCCTGAGTGAAGCAAGGGCTTCAGCGAGGGCTGTGGGCCATTACCGGCCCACATACACCCCGCCCACCACAAACTGGTGATAGCTACTTGCTCTTGTGAGCTTGTTAATGCTTACGTACACTGAGCCGGACTGTTAGCCTGAATATCATACTATGGGCCTGGCTGGAATACTGGGACCATCAGTGCCATGCATATGCAAGTATTTATAGATTTTCTACAACACGCATGTAGCTGTGATGCAACATAGCACCGTAAAATAGCGGGGGTGGGCACATCAGTAGGTATAAAGGAAGAAGCGGCATTGAGTGGCAGGATATATATTCTTAAAGTCTTCATTTCCTTCATATGCTTAATTTTCTTTCTGGAATATATGAGGGAGGGTGCCGCCACAACGTCCACTGGTATGTTGTGCAACTAAACACTATCAATGTATTGTGTTATATTTATAATTTATATCACACTTAGTGCTGCACTCCTCCAGCTTCTAAGTCTCTTAGTGGAAGACAGCAAAAAAGAAAGAACGCTCCTTCGTCATCTGAAAAAACATGACTTTACTATAACAATCAATACATTAAGGATATACAACCAAGCTAATTTTTAGAATTTTAAAGGGGTTACTTGCAGGTTGTACGGTCCTGCACTTCTTTCTGAGGACACACGTTACTTAAGTAGGGAATGTGCAGAAGGTACGGCATTCTCCCAAAATATACTTGCCCTGCATTTAAGTTCCAGTCTCATGTCCAGCAAGTAAACGATGTCAATTTCTTGAGGAACAATGACCGTGTGGGAAAGTCAGCACAGGTCATTTCAACTGAACACGGGCTACAGTGCAGATCTTTGTGCCACATTGCAGTAGTCTGGTTTCACGTGTTTTAATCGTGGCAAATTTAGACTCCGGCCCTTTTTGGCGATTTATTTTAACCCTAACCCTTAATCGCCCTTCTAGCCTATCCCAGCCACCTCACCCATCACTACCAAAACCCCTACACAGACACAAAACGCATATATTTTAAAAGAATAAAATATCCAAACTCGGCTGGGGTGAAACCACCACAGTGAAAATGGCTGCAGAGAAAATTGCTGCGATTAAAACACTGTAACCAACTGGTCGCACACTTTCAACCTGAGCTTAAAGTGAGAATACGGTTGCATCTGTTTCTGGCACACAAGTTGTACTGCACACCTAGCAGTATAATGGGAAATTGTGTAGGACCCGGTGACTTGCATGCTGGAATGATCACACATGCACTTAGAATATTTAGATACAGCAAAACCGCTCAAGGCATATTTGCAGCAACATAGAGAAAGTTTAAAGCCAGAGGCTGTGAGGGCCTCCAAATGGGGCACTGTAAAATACAATTTCGATGCTTTTCAAGCAACTTTTTCACAATCCTTGTTCTGTTAAAGCTCACACCGGACACAAGGGGCCTGATTTACAAAAGTGTTTTACAATTGCGCAATCCATTGAAAAACTGCATGTAAATCAGGTCCAGAGTGGCTTGTAGAGAAAGAACAGAAGAAGGAATTGGAAGAAAAGCATAAAATAATTCTACAGAGAAATTGTCAAATCAGACTGGAAGGAGGTGATCTATTGATCACTGACTTAGACAATTAATTTCAATCCTATTTCGGGACCCATCTGTGTAGGATGATCACGTTTGGACGCATTTACAATTTTATTGCATGAAAAGTAGCATCCTTGCCCCCTGGCCTCAATGTTTGTATTCGCTACAAGCCATTGGCTAGTAATAATTGACTCTTGGCAGGAAAGACATTGGGCATGATTTACAAAAACACGTTTGAATGGGGGAACCCCATTAAAAAAAGGCTTTGTAAATGGGGCCCGTTGTGTAATATGTACACGTGGATAATGAAGAAGCCAGTTACATTCTATGCCTGCCTAACAGCTTGCAAATAGAAATGTTTTCCCTTGCTTGCCTCCTATAGAGTATGTGCACAAAGTTACTCTCAGCCTTTCCTTTTTCTCATTAACTGTATCACAACATTTACTATTATCAAAGAAGATGGTATCATTGTTATGATGGTGAACCTTAGGGTGGACGGCTCGAAAAAGAAAGCATTGGGGAGGGCAGACAGCACTTAGTAAGCTCAAATCCTGCAGCAGAAAGGCCTTAGGCAGCGATTCATGGAATTATTTGCCTGTAGAATTGTGTATTTGCACGCCATTCTGCGTGCAAATCCCTGTCGTTGATTCATGTAATCGATTGCACAGGACTTTTCCTGGACTTGTGTGGATTTTGCACAGGCTCGCACATCTCTGTGTGCTGTCAAGCATCTTGTGTGATACACCACACAGAATGTGGATGTGGCTTGCGCAGTGGGCTGGGAAGAGGGTGGAACACAGAAAATGGGGACAAACATGCGAAAAAGTGGGCGTTCTGAGGGACGGCCCGCAGGCAATCCCTTCTACGCCCACAATTGCGCCAAACGGCACGTATTCATGGAACTACCCACTCAGCCTCTTGGCATAGTAATGGCCACACAAATCCCTCGATCTCTATGCCATCCGAAGGCAGGCGTAATACACTTGCACGTTGGAATTGCAGTGCAGAGGTGGGTTTGCATGTCGGATATAGGGGTGAGTGTACACAACCGGGCTTCCGATCTAACTTAGGGGTGCACATATGCAGTGTTGTGGGGTGCACAAATGTTTTTTGGGATTTCTGAGTTTTTACTGAGGTACATTTTTTCATACAGATGTTGTCAGGGTGCCGGCAACAGTTATGTGGGACCCTGAGCAGGGTCCCCAAGATGCATGCCTGCTTGCGGGGGACCCCACGCACTGCTGAAGGATGCATACGGGACCGGTTGGCTTTGGGCCTGGTGCGCTATACAAATAAAATCATTAAAAAAATACAAATGCATATATTCGCGTCCCGGGGAGCAAACAAAGGTAGCTATTCTGGTTGTTTATGCTTTGCGCGGGGGCGTGTTGTGGGCGTTCTGGGCGTGACTTACGAATACGGTTACTTTGCACACTGAATTCCATGAATACACGGGCCTGCATTTTTTATTCTGCATGCAGGCTGGCGCAGTGTCCTTCTCGGCACGTTGCCCTTGCGGGATTTCTGCACACATTTCCACAAATTGGCCCCTTGGGGTTTCATCTTTTTGAGGTTCATAAACCACCTTTAAAATTGGGGTACTATGAACACTTTTTTGTACAGCACTTAGTGATGGGGGAGTGTCATAACCCATATTATTATTATTATTATTATTATTATTATTATTATTATTATTATTATTATTATTATTATTATTATTATTATTATCAGCTTAAGCTGTTACAGATGCGGAAGTGAACAATGCTTACACTCAATTCTTCCTATATAGCTTTGGCAATAAATCAACCCTAAAACAGGACCAAAAAAACTGAGCAAAACCGTCTTTAAGTGACTGTAAAATGCAAGTCAGAGACGCATGGTATGGAGCTGAAATAATAATTAAAAAATAAAAATGTGTAAACCTTCTCAATGATAGATACCCCAAAAAAGGGAAAGCTTCGATGTGTACGTGCTCCCTAAAAATAAGTCGTTCTGAAAATATTTGAAAAGCAACATGTTTCAGAAACAAATGCCAGTAATGTTAGCCTTTTTTCAGTTACAAAATATGATCTGGTGCATCATCTGACCGAACATACACAGAGGCACCCTCCTGCTCCATGTGTGCTGAATCCTCAGCACAGGTGTATGGTTCTTTCTGCAGCCTTTGCATCTTGATGCTCCACTATGTGCATAATGGCATTGCTGTAGAAGGGGCAGACCCCTGCGTGTTTCATTGGGAAAACCCCATTGGAAAACGCTTTGTAAATCTGGCCCGATATGTCATCCATTTAAATGACTAATCTATTTATTTATTTATTTATTTATAATACTTTATAATACTTATAAAAAACAAACTCTAGTATGTGATTATTGGTCTAATTCACAGAACGTTTTGCACGGAGCCTAATTCACAGAGCGGAGCAAAGTGACTTTGCACTGAAAAATTACACTTTGCACCAGTCCTAATTCACAGAGCGGAGCAAAGTGACTTTGCACTTCCAAAATACACTTTGCACCAGGCCTTATTCACAGAGCTGAGCAGAGTAAAAGTCACTTTGCTGCGGGCCTAATTCACACTGCGGAGCAAAGTGACTTTGCACTGCAAAATTACACCTTGCACCGGGCCTAATGAACAGAATGGAGCAAAGTGACTTTGCACTGCAAAAATACACCTTGCACCGGGCCTAATGAACAGAACGGAGCAAAGTGACTTTGCACTGCAAAAATACACCTTGCACCGGGCCTAATTAACAGACTGGAGCAAAGTGACTTTGCACTGCAAAAATACACTTTGCACCGGGCCTAATTCACAGAGCGGAGCAAAGTGACTTTGCCCTGCAAAAGTAGTCTTGGCATGGCACTAAATGGGTCTTAGTCACAAAAAAGCCCTAAGTCTGCAAAATTAAAATATAAAAAAGATTCAAGTCATTCTTATTAACTGCATCACACAATGAACATACCCATAGAAACCAATGCAGCTTTCTACAGAACCTTAGCCTGTAATGGTGGACCCTCCCCCTTCATGCACAGCGGTCCCTGCGGAAGGATTGTCACACTAGCTATGCATGGCGCCATCTAGGAAATGTCCAACATTCTGGTTCTGTTCCACAATGAGATAGCTGGCCAGCCATCACATTAGGGCCCAACACATATGCAGCAGTAGAGTAAGTAGACACTACAATGCTTTCGCTAGTAAGTGACTGATAATAGACAAGGCGTGGGAGCCTCTTCCAAGAAGGACCGGCCGATTATGCATGAGTGAAAGCTGGCTTGCCAGTTTTTCACGAGTTTTGGTCCTTGAAACTGTAAACTGTATCATAGGAAACGCCTCACCCCCCGGGCCCCCCCTCGCTCCAGATGCTTGCTGGGTTTTATTATAATGAGATTATTCAATTGCCCCACCTGCCACGGAAGAGCCTGACGATTTAGCACACATTAGCCATATTGGCCAGGCGGCTATTCCAGGGGATTTCAGGTGCAGCCAGGCCAGCATTTAAAGCCAGGAGTGAACGGTGTTCTATTATTCACAGGTCACAAGTAGACTAGCTCAATATGAGAGCCCACGCAGTTGAGGATGCATTTTTTAATGGTATCTTTCAAAAGAACTATGCTGAGTGAAGAAGTGTGGCAAATTAAAATGCAGATGGGATGGTGAGTAGACGGGGATGCTCGAAACCGACGGCCCACCTCGGTATGCGCCACCGTTTACTGAATCGCTGACACAAGCCTTAAACGAAAATCAGCAATTCATCCTAGAACTCAAACATAAAAGTGAATGTGCAATCAGAGGCCTGCGCGGGCCAACAGCCGCAAAAGGCATCCCGTAGACCATTTGCACAATTCATGATGTGGGCCCGCAAAACAGTGTGCATTCTAAACAACAGACCTAATGCAATCTGAATGCCTCCCAGTGTATGGTAGGAGAGGAGTCGCCATGCCTTCCTCTCAGTGCCGCGCTCCATTACACGGTGCGCGACATTTAGATGGCAGGATGCGTGCTTCCCTCCTCCTGCGATGGGATAATCCAGGATTGCCACATGGGATGGTTTACCTTCTTTGGGTTCATTGAAAGAACCGACATGGGCATCCTGGTTTCTTAAGAATAACCGGCTCGTGGCGCGCAGCAATGCTAGCGTCTACCTTCCACGTCAACCGCAGTGTGAATAAATTGCATCCATTCCTCACCAGATAACGGAAAACAATGGAAACACAACCAATTAAAGCAAGAGCAGGCCTCTCCTTATACCACGGGAAAATGGCGACATTTCGACAAGATATGACTCGGGTATGAATAGTGCGGCAGCGCTGCAACGCTGACGCCGAATGTCACAAGAGAAAGGCTGCTTGTCAAGCGGCTTTCCCTTACAAGCACCCTCATCATGACCCGTGTTAATGAAGTTAATTGAATTTAAGATCAATGATGGTTAATTATTGCAATTTGACATTCCGAGATAAATGGCTCTGGGGCAGAGAAATGTGTGTGCCTGTGAATTCTTTGCAGGGAAGGTGAGCACGAGGCAGCCTAAGAGGGATCAGGCGGGCCTTCCATTGATCCAGGGAGATTCTGATCGAGCTAATCCTTTGATGAATGTGTGCTTTGCACGGCTACAAGTAAATGTTGTACACGACTACTCTAACCTTGTCACTGCCCAGATCTATATGAGCAGTGCCCTGGACATCTATTGCGATGGATTCAAGTATTGCTGTGGACAAGCTGGAGGAAAGGTGAGAGTTTATTATATTGGCTATCGATGTGGCCTGCGCTGTTGGGATGGTTCGCAAGTGCTAATTCAATTTCACTTCGTCCAATGTATTTGTCAGGCGATTGCAATGCTTAAGAAACACAACATCATCAAGCACCTATCACCGCAGCTTCCATGCCAGAATGCTGTGACTCTAAATATGGCGGCACTTAATAGCGCGTCTCACGTCACCTTTTTCTGTTGCTGCATGGCTGCACAGGGGGGGGGAGATGCTGTGTTCCCCTCTTCCTCTTCTCTCCATCCTCTTCCTGGTCACAGACCCAACATCATCCTGTGCCACCCCGAACGCCCTCTCCTTCCCACAAATGATATAGTTTCTGCCCCAAATAATATCTGCCACTTTGATACCTGGTGCCACTCTTCGATGGCCAGGATAACATGACAATTGACCCTTGAAAACGAACAATAATCCTAAAAGCCAAACAGTAGAAAGCCAGCAGAGCAAGCCCTGAAAAATATGTTCTTTGCAAAACTGAATGGAGTACCCAGCAAATAAACGCTGTTATCCATACATCCAGAAGTTCTCCGAAACGTCAACTGTCAGGGAAGTGCAGGGGGGGATGCCGGAGAGTGGATCCAGATAAAGATTTCTTGAAATGATACCCCATCCTTATTTGGTAAGGTGGAGCATGTTTTCCCTCCAGACTTATTTACGGCCTTTTAATTCGGTCACACGCAGGTGTTGCACACCTTTTTGAAAGGCGTGGTCAGGAATCTGTGGATAACCCTGAATGTAAATAGCGAGGAAGGCTGAGTATTCCCAGCAGATTCATACTCGTGCATCGTAATCTGGGAAGCCGCTGCAGACACCGGGAATGCCCAAGCGTCTTGGTGAGTGCTATTCCCAAATGGAATTTCTCATCCCAGAGGTGGAAAAGGGGAAAACAGATAGGATAAGATAAAATAAAGACACAGGTGGATAAGTCGAGATATATCTGTGATTTGGTGAAGAGTTTGGGAATTTCTGAGTGCAAAGAAATCCACTGGGGATGGAAGAGGGCCAAGCCTACACAATCAGCTGCCAATTCCTCCCAGAAGGGAGAGAGGTAGAAAGGCATAAGGACCAGTCAAAGGACCAAAAGAAGAGAGGGTGTGAACTCGGGCAAACTGTGGTATGGGGATCTGCAACTTCAAGCTAAAAGCACATTTCAATTCTGGGGCGATACAAAGATCTTTGGAGCAACGTGTACGATACTCGATATCTTCCACCAGGCAGCTTCTTTTGACCAAGCTCATCATTTCACTCCAACTGGCAGGCACAACATTCTTCCTCACCCCGGCTCCCTTGCAAGAAAGAATAGACAGAAGAAACTTGAAGCGCATGGCAGGAATGCAGGAATGCAGACGGTCAATCGTAGTAAAGTCCAACATTGTCTCATGGCTGCTGGTGGTGGTGAGTAGAGGGCTATCTCTGCCATTCATTTGGTTGGCAAGAGTATCCATTCCCTCCCAAGACCTCAGAAAAAGGGCCTGGCGAGGACAGGACTGATCTCATATTCGTGTTGTACTTTTAGTGGGCCGTTTTCAGGTCTACAAGTCCCCCTCACCGCCATCTAGTGCTCATTACCTTTGCACTGATTACCTTATGGTTCCTTTCCGTTCTGGGATCCATACCACCATCTGTTTCCCTGATGGGGCCATGTGGTTTTGGCAATCAAGAGGCATGGGGGAGGGCAAACTGTCCCTGTTAAAAATTCGAAAGGCCAACTTGGTAAAGCCTCACTGTGTGAGTGTGTGGATGACTGGATATGTCTGAATAATCACGTCAGGGCTCGCAAATGCACAGTTCAATGACAAGACACTGGAGGGTGGAGCCTCATCTTCGTCCAGTCTCGCCACAAACGAGAAGCACGCCATGCGTGCCAAAGCCAGGCTGCGACTGCTCCTCCAGGACTGCTGAAGGTCCTGACTCATCCGCATCAGTTGGTTCTCCAGTTTGTTCCACGGTAAGGCTCACCAGCTGTTTGTGATTCTCTCCACGTGACGCAGCTTCAGTTTCTTCACTTCCTGCTGCCCAGTGCTGAATGATCCTATGACTCTGCTGGATCCAAAGAGTGATTTATTTGCTGCTTTTTCAAAATCCTTAACAGGAGTTTTTATTTTAACCCAATTTACTCAACCAGGAACTGCACTTTTTCAGTGGCCATTGTTTTATTAAAAGTCTGGAAGTATGCACCGTAATTCTGTTGATTAGATTAGATTTTAGAAAAGCACTTTTGCCATAAGAAAACCTTTCAGGCACCAGAGTCCCTTAACAGGACTTCATTATGATGACCATAACTTGTGAAAAAGCATAGAAAACAGAGAGAGGGAGGAAATAAAAGTAAGGAAGCAGAACAAATAACGAAATAAAATAGAAAGCATGGTTCCCTCGGGGTAGTTTGCATTGAGACAATCAATTTGCTGTTAATTATCTTCGTTTTAGAGTTCTGTTGCTTATTGGTGGCATGGATTTTCTTCTCGACAGTCTGTAGCCAGCTACGCGCATTCAAGTGTGACGGGCGTGTCTTGGTTCTTCAGGAGAAAAGCTCTCCTTGATTTTGGCCATATGCACCTGATACAATGCTTCAAGGATAGCGCTATTTGCTATTATAAAAAGATAGAGAACGATTTAGCGACAACAGCACTATGCAAGCTTAGAATCTGAATGGCTGCTCTGCCCCCATCCAAAATCAAAATGGGGGTGCAAGAAGAGAGCAAGCAAGGCACTTGTGGTACCTAGTGTTGCATGACGGGCCCCGAAAGATTGCGCAAAACAATGGTATCCGACAAAGAAACGCTCCAATGCACACTGAGGACGTTAAATGGTCCGTTAGCGGATATATAACGGAAAAAGCAAATGTTGTCAAGGAAAAAGGGATTACTGATTGCAGAGTGCTGGCAATGATACAACGTTGAAGACTCCTGTCAAAATGTAAGAATATGCAAAAACACTATTCAGAACACTGCTAATCATCTGCTCCTGTCAAAGTCTTGAAGGGTATCTGACAGCATATTTACATTAAACACATTTCAGAAGCCAAACTCTCAGTGCTATGCTGGAATCTTTGAATTACATCGTATAAAGCACAAGAGGAGCCGCTGTCTACCCCGCCAAGAACCTGTGCTGTTTCAGGACAAAACATGTTTCAGATATTTTGAGGAGCATAACTACATTAAATAACCAGACACAAGGCATCAAGCCGGCACTGTTTTCCTCAGTTAGGTATCTGAAGACACAACACATTGATAGGGACCATTTTTATTAACAAATAAATTGATGGAGAAAAAACGTATTTATGGGTGCTAGTATATCAGCAATGGTGGTGTTTAAAGAGAGGAAGCAAATCAGGTCCAATCGTCAGAACGATCCCAAAAAGGTGCAGTTCTTTAGCAGTAAATATTGAACCAAACTGTACTACATTGTGAGTGCCTCACTAGTTTTTAAAACAAATATGTGTATTGTTTTTTAAATAAAAGCAGTCAAATGAACTGCAATCATTTCATGCCAAGCAATCGGAGGAGTATACAACCAAAGGGATAACATGGTGGAGCTCTCGGTGCTGATCAAAGTATCGATAAAATAGCGTGGATCTAATGGTCTTCCAATAGTTGGCACGCCAGAAGCATAGAACGTCTAAGACACACATTTACATTTCAAATCACAAATTGCAAACCCCGTGTACCTATCATATTCAACGTCAACAATTGTATCCTTCAAGAAGAGGATACGGGCAATGTGTGGGGGTCTATCGTCTGTCGCATGATTGATTTTTAGTAAAATTGTTTCCCAGTGCATCCTGACCTCCTGCCTACATTTTGTGCATCCTTCTTCCATGTGTACAAGCAAGTGAAGTCCAGTCAACCCCCATCTCTCAAGGTCTTTGAGCCACAACAGAGAGATTGGGTGTTATTGGGATGTCCACGCTACAGCAATGCATCTAACCGCCAGGACCAGGGTCAACATTCTGCTTGTTACTGTTCTCCGGGATGTATGAGAGCGGGAACCTAATGAATGTGTCTCTGGGGTTGGAGGGGTATGTGTTAACTCCATTCAGCATTTGGGACAGCAGTGATAGGTATCAGGGAATATTTGTGCCAATTTCCTTGGAGTCAAGTAGACTCTGTCAAGTATATTAAGTTATATTCGCTTAAATTTTTGTTTTCTGGACACTGTCTTGGGATATACCAGCATCGCCTCCCATTCCTTGTCCTTAAAAGTGCAACCCAGGTCTTTCTCCCATGCCTCTCTGATGACTAATTCGACTGGGAGGCTCTATCTATCAACACATCATATATTAGTGAAACCTTCCTACTCTCTTCAGCACATCCGTAAAGTGTAAGTAAGATACTGACCAGTGGTGGTTCCATCGGCAAATATTTGGGGTGCCTCCCTAGTTAACTGCATCTATGTTGTCTTTCCTGAATACCAGCTTAACCACCTCCATATAAGTCATTCTATTGGCACAAGGCCAGCATGCATAATCCATACACCACACCAGTGGACAAGCAGGTGTGGTGAGTCCATGTTATTGGCATCAACTTTCGGTCCATGATTCTATGAACGTAATATCTGGGGACGAATCCCAAGCTTAATGGTTGATTCAGAAAGGTGCATTGCTCACTGAACAGGCTAACACCCTGCACCTAATGTGTAACAGCACTTTAATAGACTAGAATGATGCTTGCAGAATAAAACACATGCCTGAATGTGTCTCGCACCTGCAGCACATGACTGGGGTCCAAAAGTGAAACAAGCACACAAAACGTGCACTAGTTATCATCAGGGGTGGGGTGGCCAATGGGGAACTCTAGAGATTTCCTGGTAGGCCTCTACACCCTGGGACTCTTTTGTTCCCAAATGTTCTCATAGGAAAAGGGTTGGGCTTGATGAAAATGTGTAATATGGGGCCACTTTGAACATGATTTGCAGGGCCACTTGTGGTTCGCAGGCCACCCCTGGTTATCATTTCTCCAAGATGTACAGCGGCAGCGCATGCAAGTGCTTTTCCCCTACAGAGCTGCACAGGATCACATGTGCAGCCCCTGCAAAGGATTTAATCCTGCCCAGCTGGTAATTTGTTGTGCCCGCTGCACCTGTGCAAGCTTTAAAAATGCATCGCCCGCCCAGACCGTACACCAGAAACGTAGGCATCATTTTAACTTTACGCAACGGCACAAAGTGCGCACGGGACATCATCACCTGTACATGATTGACACATTAAGCAACAACACACATTTTACTCCGTCTTGCGCGTGGCTACGACTGAATCATCAGAAGCGTGTACACGTGTTTTACCCTTGCACGGCACTTGCACGGCACGTGCACTTCGAGCACTTGCACCAATCACCTTGCATCAAATGCACTTACTCTCCCCTCCATCTGAAACTCGCACTGTTCACATCATATTGCACTTGCAAAACCTGCATATGGATTACGCACACCTGCAACGGGTGCAAAGCTTTGCATGTGACGATGGGCACTGCCACAGAGATTACATCTACAACACCTACATGCGGCTTGAAACTGCGCCACATAAAGGCCTGGGCCCTCGCCATAGAACAAGGCAGTGCGCATTGCCAGTGTACTTGCCGCAGCTACTACCAGTTAGTAATAGCTATGAGGAAAAGGACAGAGGCTCATTCTGGTAGGGATTTTCTGCCCGTGGAAACGTTTGCCAGTCTCCACCCCCATATAGTGAGGGAGGTGAGATTGCAAGGACTCATGCCCATGCACAATCCAGTCCCCCCCCATGACAAATCAGCAGCTGCGACTCCCAATACAGCATTGGAGATGGTGATACAGCAAGTGTCTTTGGCTGATCTTTATTCGGTCTCATTGACAGGGTGATACCTAAGCAGCCACTGAGTTGAGTTTTACCCCATAGGAGGTGACTGCTTTAATCCCATACTTAGGAGGTGAGGTTATATGCACCCACCACCCGGGAAGAGCATTTCTTCCCAGGGGCCTAGTGACTCACCTGCAGGGAATGGCCAGATGAGTGGCAAATCCTTCTGCCTGGGCAGAGTGGAATTTCTTAGGTGACTCCACTCAGCATATGCATTATCATCCAGGAAAACCAACAGGATATGTTCTCCTATCGGTGACCAAATCTACAGTATCACGGCGCGGGAGGGATCACAGAAAACCTCTGATTAATTGCACAGGTGTTGAGCTGATCAGACTTTGGACCTGAAAATCTGTCAGATTAGTTTAAGTGTGACTACGGTGGCTATAGGTGTTGCTCGCTGAAAGTCACAGATTACAGCGTGCTCACTTTCATTCTTAATGCGACCTTCAAAGATCCATGTGAAAGGATAAAATAAGCTGGCATTGCTTCTGAATGAGTTATTTACATTCAAGCATGGACTGAGAAAGCAGCTAAAAGAGTTATTTACATTCAAGCATGGACTGAGAAAGCGGCTGAAAGAGTTATTTACATTCCAGCATGGACTGAGAAAGCAGCTAAAAGAGTTATTTACATTCAAGCATGGACTGAGAAAGCGGCTGAAAGAGTTATTTACATTCCAGCATGGACTGAGAAAGCAGCTAAAAGAGCTATTTACATTCAAGCATGGACTGAGAAAGCGGCTGAAAGAGTTATTTACATTCCAGCATGGACTGAGAAAGCAGCTAAAAGAGTTATTTACATTCAAGCATGGACTGAGAAAGCGGCTGAAAGAGTTATTTACATTCAAGCATGGACTGAGAAAGCAGCTGTAAACTTGCAGATGAATGCGGTGGATTTTTGACCACCATGGAGGCCGTTCGTGTTCAGGAAAAGATGTTTTTTTTTAACAAAAGGTGGTGTGTGCATTTATTACTCTATTTATCAAGCACGTCCTAAAATATTGAGGGGTTGCCTAAAAAGTGTGATACATTTCTAGTGTTTAAGTGAGGTGACTCATTTATCCTCAATCTGCAAATGTTCTGCAACCTGACGCTCTCCAGATGTTTTGGACTGTGACTCCCAGGATCCCTTACCATTGTCTGTCCTTGGTATGATGGGTGTTGTTTTACACGTGGAGAGGCAAAGGTTGCAGGACCCTAGGGTCGATGCAATCCAAGACTTTGCAGTCCTACTGCTGATAATAAGATGTGCACATGATCAAGAATTCAATGACGGAAACGGTCAACCAAACGCTCTACCAGAAAGGCCTATTGGTAAATGGTCCTTTTTTTACACCCATTCCAGCCCTCAAAAATATGTTTACCATATACATTGCAACCTGACTATTGGTCAAAATGGCTTAAAAATTCAAACAATTATTCTTTTTTTTACTTAATAGAACCCGTTCACATCTGAAATTTGAAAAGCTGAACAGTTTCCACCTCGAATAAAACCTGCAACATTCAGGTTGAAAATAGCTCTCTGCAACAGCTCTCTGCAACAGTTATATTAACCTCACTGTAAAGCAGTACGTTTGGTTGTATTCTGCAAGAACATTACATATCTTGTACCACTGCTCTTTTTTAACGTAAGAAATTTTAACGTCGACAAACGAAATCTGTAACAAGTATAGAGGGTCTGGGAGTAGTTCGAACTACATCCAGGCGCAGGATGTCTGTACTGTCCCCATTGCACAAGGCCAGGGGTGTCACACAGTGGCCTTTTTCTGCCAGCAACAGACAGACCCACATTGACAGCGTATGGTGAGAGGGTATCAGAACTCTCATGTTGTGTAAATGCATCCTTTTTTTTAAACCAATGAATTTTAAGCTAGACAAGGAACTACATTTACAAGTACAGACATCCTGGCGGTAGATGGGGCTACAGCCAGGCCCAGGTTGTCTTTACTGCCCCCATTGCACAAGGTCAGCGGGGTCGAACTGTGGCTCTTCCCCCCAGCAAGAGTCCCCCCCCCTTGACATTTCCAGGATATGGCGCGAGGGTGGGCCATATTAACATACAGTATGTTAACATATGTGCCCACCTGCCCTGCATTTCGTGTTCTCGCCACTGGTTCAACATTACAAAGCCCCTTTGCTGACACGCTCCGAGGAGTGGGATGATGTCACAGGTGGCCAACTGTGGGTCCTGTCTGTGGTTGTAACGATTTGTGAATAAACATTCACATTACTGTTGAGTAGCAAATGTGCAACATTTATCGATGGATTTCGAGCAGATGGAAGGCTCTAAATCAGCTGGTAAAACTGCTCAGAAGGAAAATGTGCCAGTCACAGAGAATAGTGTAAAAACAGTGGCCCAGAATCACAGCTCTGCAACAACAGAGCAATTATAAGCATTGGATCGGGCATATAACATCGGCGACATACTCCAATGTTCCTAAGGCCCTCTACATGACATTAAGTGTCAACATCGAAGCACGTAGCAGCTGTGCAATTCCACATGCTACGTAGTTTATCACTTTAAGAAAAATGGCTACTTTCTTTCTGAGGGGAGGCATTTTAATCTTGTCTTGAAGTTCTACTTTACCAATAATAGAGGAGGCCCCATTCATCGCCCCATTCCTGAGGTACTGCTTTAGTCAGCTGGACACCACCAGGGTCTATTTTGCCACTCTAGATAGCTACACATTATGAATTTACTCCCAATGACTGCACTGAGGTTTACACATGCAATCCAACAATGACCACTCAAGCTCCCTTCTCATCAAGTGGCTAAACAGGTGTGGAATTTGGAGAATCCAGTTTGCCTCTTTCTCCCCTTCACTCTTTCCCTTTCTGCTCCCGATGTCCATCTGTACATGGCCAGCACTTGTTCTGGGCACCTCCACGTCATGTGCCTTGTTTGCCAGGAGGGATATTTAAAAACTCTCTCTGATGAAGAAGCCTGAACACAACAAGGGCCCACATGTGCACTTCTCGAGACTCTTACGCAAGCATGTGCACGCTATCAGTGTGCCAAATGTTGCTCTCGAGGGACATTGTCTGTTATCTGAAACAGGCTTCTTTTTTTCAGGCCTGTTGGTCCTTTCCCAGTGATTACACATGCAAGCCTAGTACCACAATCATACCCCTCCAAGCCACTTGCACCTTTCCAGCTGTGTGTCTAGTTACCTCCTTCCTACTCACACTTCTCTTGATCTTTCATCTTTTTTGCTTTTCTTCTTGTCCTCGCCGATGCCAGCCTGGTTACCTTAGGCAGGGGCAACATACCCCACTATCCAGATAAGGCGAATCATGGTAAGACTACTGTGGCTATTATGGGTGTCATGCAAAAGGATTGTTAACATAAAATAACATATGCACAGAAACCTTGGCCATTGACATTTGACAGGGATTGCAGAGGACAATTCTCTGGCAAGAGGTTTACCCGCTCCTTCTTCAGTAAGGCCATCAACGCCAACAGCATAGTGACAGCGGTGAGCGGGCACTGCTTTAACAATGAAAGAACCCTCTTTGCAGGCCTGAGTACAGCCAGCATCACCAATATGGGGAATGATATTGGCAGCATAACACCTATCCCCAGGTTGTGATCTTGTGAACCACTTCTCAGTAAACGTACGTAAAATCTCAGGATTGGTGCGCATTGGATGGAAGCATGTGTTCAAAATAAATCCTGGAGCTAACCAATACTATCATTGATCATTTTTACCAGTAGCTGGTTTAATTTAGATCGCAAATGAAGTTAATAAATTAGCACTAACCAGTCACTATTTCATGGTGAACTCATCAATATCAATAATTAAACGATTGCTGGCATGGAGATGTGAACACCACAAACAGCAATATAACCTATCTGCTGCAGGCATGGAGATGTGAACACCACAAACAGCAATATAACCTATCTGCTGCTTGCATGGAGACGTGAACACCACAAACAGCAATATAACCTATCTGCTGCTGGCATGGAGACGTGAACACCACAAACAGCAATATAACCTATCTGCTGCTGGCATGGAGACGCGAACACCACAAACAGCCATATAACCTATCTGCTGCTGGCATGGAGATGCGAACACCACAAACAGCAATATAACCTATCTGCTGCTGGCATGGAGACGTGAACACCACAAACAGCAATATAACCTATCTGCTGCTGGCATGGAGACGTGAACACCACAAACAGCAATATAACCTATCTGCTGCTGGCATGGAGACGCGAACACCACAAACAGCCATATAACCTATCTGCTGCTGGCATGGAGACGTGAACACCACAAACAGCAATATAACCTATCTGCTGCTGGCATGGAGACGTGAACACCACAAACAGCAATATAACCTATCTGCTGCTGGCATTGAGACGTGAACACCACAAACAGCAATATAACCTATCTGCTGCTGGCATGGAGACGCGAACACCACAAACAGCAATATAACCTATCTGCTGCTGGCATGGAGACGCGAACACCACAAACAGCAATATAACTTATATGCTGCTGGCATGGAGACGTGAACACCACAAACAGCAATATAACCCATCTGCTGCAGGCATGGAGATGTGAACACCACAAACAGCAATATAACCTATCTGCTGCTGGCATGGAGACGCGAACACCACAAACAGCCATATAACCTATCTGCTGCTGAAAAGGAGACGTGAAAAGTACAAATAGCAATACAACCTACCTGCTCCTATGCAAATCTATCAACTGGCCCAAACACAAACAATTACGCACACCCCTATGTTTCTTTCATTGGCAATTATACACCGTAAAAACTGAAATAATTAAAAGTAATTGGAATCTAAAATAAAATCTCATTCAGTCAAAAATAAAATCTAGGAGATACAGTGTAAAACAATATCTTAATATCACTGGAGTTGTAATCCCTGCCTGGAATGCCTAGCAGCTACGTGGCCCCATGCCCAGGGTTTTATGTTCAGCCAGTCCTGACTTTTGGCTTTGCATGCTGGGAATTTTAAGACCATTAGTATAATGGCAAAACATAATACTACACGTCTTTGTACACAAGGGGAAAGGTCAGGACTGGCTGAATGTGGCAGGCATAACATGGGGGATTTTGACACCAGTGCAATCCAGCCCCTAAATGAATATTATAGGATGCGTGCAAGTTACCAAAGTGTTCTCTGCAGTAAAAAGGGTGGGGTTGCAGGTCGAGTCTTCCATGTCTGCACAGAATATATTAGCGACTTCTCCATGTGATGTACGTTTTATGTCATTCTTCATGACACCAAAAGATTAAAAATGGTACATTTTCTTTCACAAATAACCACAATATCATACTCCTATTTCCCGCCATGGGTCCCATCTACAAACACTGCCAACCAAAAGACAAATCTTAGCCAGTTTGAAAGATCCCGGTGCCATAACTAGTGTCACAAGGCAAAACTACTATAATCCAACACACTCTGTAGCTCCAAAACCATAATCCGATCAAAACTAACTCTTCACATCTCTCTACTTAAATCTGGTAATGACTCAGAATGTTCTTGCTACTGAATACATTTCAATCCCTGACCGCACATTGTGAACTCCAACACTCTCTCTCTCTCCCTCTGATTCTTCTCTATCTCACTCTCACTTTCCCACTAAGTGGTGCACTGTCCACCTTCCTTGAAGACATGGGTGTTGCTAGCTCTGGAAAAGATCCAGGGCTAGGCTAATGTCGGACTATCGGGACTCAGGGCTTTTTGGTTGTAGCCCCTGAGCTTCTATCTTTGGCTACCACCAAATGACTGTGGGCTATAGCTCCTTCAGCCCAGCCCCCCTAACAACGCCTCTGCTTGAAGAAGTAGAAGACAAGATTAATTTGAGCTCAGAACTCGCTATACAACCTGCCATCTCTACATGTGCATCACTTAAAGCCATTGGCTAGTCTTACTGCATGTTCTTCAATTCTGGTTCCACACATAATTATTTCCTTCGAATGTTATTTGAAACATGTTAAACAATGTTATTTCAAGGTATAAGATACAAAGTGAACAACGGTGTAACATCAAGTAACATGCCTATGAATATAGAAGAAAATAGGAGGTTCCACTGTTGGAAATGCTCGCTGCTGATAACCCTGCCAACCTTAGGCCTGTTTCTGAAATTCCTTGTATAACTACATTTCTAAAACAACTTTGGGAAGCCAACTCTACAGCTTTATAGACAAAGCAGATCTTCTAGATAGCTCACTAGCAAGCCTTCATTCTGGTAAATGTATGTTCTTGAAGGCTTAAGAATAATGGCAACAATGTTCAGGTGCTCATGTGTCAAACGTATCTGCAGCCTTTGACTTCACCGACAATCACCTCTGTCTCAGATTACACGGCCTGGCCCTAAAATGGATTGAATCTCCCTTAATGGACACAATACAATGAATAGCTAGTCCCCATTTAAGTCTAACGGTTGCCCTCTCCCAGTCCCTGTTTGTCATGATGCAGCTCTTTCATATCTCCAGGATGACAGCTATATGATCTCTCGGGCCTAGTTCACTGACCTCAGGGCTTAAATCGAGGGTACACCCAGGTGGACGGAGTCCACCCACTTTTTTCAGTGGGTGGACTCAGTCCCCCCCAGCTAAAATGAAAAACATTTAAAGACTTCCTTGAATTTATGAATTAAAGCCAATGTCAGGGATTGAACCACAGTCCTCAGGTTTGAATGCCAGACACTTCACCACTGCACTATACAACCTGATACAAAATAATCTAAAGGTGAAATGTCTCATTTCGGTACCGCATGTTCCATGTAAAACATATATATTGGCTCTTGGAGTTTAAAATATTCAACCCCTTTAAGGTTTCAAATACACTATTAGAAGAAAACATCCTCTCCTGGTTTTGTGTGTGTTGCTTTTATGAAAGGCAAATGCCATTGGGCCTGTGCAAGTTGGGTAGTTATACAAAGTCAATTTAATGAAATGTGCATATTCACCTTGATATGCTAATTTCTGACGTTGACGTCACATCCCATTGCATTTGTTGATGAGTCCCCTCACTTTTAGTTTTAGGACTTGACCCCTGACTGACCTGTAGAATTCATCCTTTTTCATGTATGGGGACTATAATAAAGGCTTCATGCGGAAGGAGGAGGATCTAAATGAATCGTCACCTATTGTGAAATGATGGCGGCTGCGTGTTAGCTTCCTCTGAGTTAACAAAGCAAACTAACTGACATTTCAGGTTTAAGAAGCACGTTATTGCTGGGCCACCATCATGTAAAATGGACACATGACTGTTGGTCCATGGAAAGGGACTTGGTCCAGGGTTGTAGGTACTGTTAACAGTTTCAGTTTTAAATTTGATGCAATCTGGACGCAATGTAAGTACGAGTAGCTGCTTTTTTATCCGGTCCGTTGGAGAACTTCGCTAGCTGTCCATTTATTCGCAAGTAACCGTAGCCAATGCTGTTCTATTCCCTCCGGTTGACCACTGCAAGGGAGCTTATGCCAGATTGCTTCTGCCTCTATCCTTTAAACAGGGGGGTTGCTAGGTCTGGAAAGGATCCGGGGATACGCTAATGTCGGGACTCGGAGCTGGCTAGCCTTCTGCCTGTAGCTGCTGAGCTTATATGCGGGGCAACATCCAAAAGACCGGGGGCTATAGTCCCCTTGCCCCCCCTAGCAACGCCTCTGCCTGCAACTGCAGGGCATTCAGGACGCAGTGCACCGTTTACTTCTGAAATTGGAAAAGGCAAGATGGCATTACACAGTCTGCTAGCCACTTCATTGGCTGCCAGTCTGGCAGCAGGATGCCTTTGAGACCCTCGAACTTATTTATAAGGCTTCACTCTCACAAATACTTGTGTGTCGCCAGGCTCTTCTCAGACAATTGTGCTCGGTTTCCCCTCGAAAACATTCTCGCAAGTGGGTGGGAGATCCTCTTCTTCCTCAGCCCCTCCCCTTAGGAGGAAGCTCCTACTCTACACATTAACTGCCCCGAAACATCTCGCCGGTTTCCAGAAAAAGCTGAACACCCACATCCGTGGCAAGAGGTCTTCCTCCACTTCAGATCTTGGCTCGGTGTCACAATGGTTTCTCGAAGCTGATAGTTGCGCTGCGCAAATATGTTTTCGTTGTCTACACTTTTAGTACAATACGGTAATGTCCTAATTTGCCGATTTACTGCATATTCTGCTTGTTCTAATCTCATTTCTCACTCATAGTAGCATTTGAAAAAATGTGAGCGGACTACGCTGTGAGTGAGCATTTCCAAACTTTTGACTGCCCCAACGAAAGGTCTGCAATCACATTTTAGAGCACTGTGCCTTCCAGCAGAGACATATCCATAGTCATATCAGTTTGGTTCCACCCAGAAGATCAGTACAGTACCAACCTTACCAGCAATTCTCCTCTGACCATAGGCATGTGTTTCAGCCCGGTTGGACATCATCAGCGAGGTGTGGCTCTGGTGCTTCACTGCGCTAGGCACAGGGTGCAAGGGTGTCACCCACATCCACAGGCATGTGTTGCAGCCCGGTTGGACAGCATCAGTGAGGCGTGGCTCTGGTGCTAGGCACAGGGAGCAAGGGTGTCCCTAGAATCCCCAGGCATGTGTTTCAGCCCGGTTGGACATCATCAGCGAGGTGTGGCTCTGGTGCTTCACTGCGCTAGGCACAGCGTGCAAGGGTGTCAACCGCATCCACAGGCATGTGATGCAGCCCAGTTGGACAGCATCAGTGAGGCGTGGCTCTGGTGCTAGGCACAGAGAGCAAGGGTGTCCCTAGAATCCCCAGGCATGTGTTGCAGCGCGGTTGGACACCATCAGTGAGGTGTGGCTCTGGTGCTTCACTGCGCTAGGCACAGCGTGCAAGGGTGTCACCCGCATCCACAGGCATGTGTTGCAGCCCGGTTGGACAGCATCAGTGAGGCGTGGCTCTGGTGCTAGGCACAGAGAGCAAGGGTGTCCCTAGAATCCCCAGGCATGTGTTGCAGCGCGGTTGGACACCATCAATGAGGTATGGCTCTGGCGCTTCATTGCGCTAGGTACAGCGTGCAAGGGTTTCACCAGCATCGCCAGTCATGTGTTGCAGCCCGGTTGGACACCATCATCAAGGTGTGGCTCTGGCGCTTCATTGCGCTAGGTACAGCGTGCAAGGGTTTCACCAGCATCCCCAGGCATGTGTTGCAGCCCAGTTGACACCATCAGCGAGGTGTGGCTCTGGTGCTTAAATGCGCTAGGCACAACGTGCAAGGGTGTCACCAGCATCCCCACACATGTGTTGCAGCCCGGTTGGACACCATCAGCGAGGTGTGGTTCTGGTGCTTCAATGTGCTAGGCACCGTGTGCAAGGGTGTCACCAGCATCCCCAGGCATGTGTTGCAGCCCAGCTGGACACCATCAGCGAGGTGTGGCTGTGGTGCTTCAATGCGCTAGGCACAGCGTGCAAGGGTGTCACCAGCATCCCCAGGCATGCGTTACAGCCCGGTTGGACACCATCAGTGAGGTGTGGCTCTGGTGCTTCATTGCGCTAGGCACAGAATGCAAGGGTTTCACCAGCATTCCCAGGCATGTGTTGCAGCCCGGTTGAACACCATCAGCGAGGTGTGGGTCTGGTGCTTGATTGCACTAGGCACAGCGTGCAAGGGTGTCACCCGCATCCCCAGGCATGTGTTGCAGCCCATTTGGACACCATCAGTGAGGTGTGGCTCTGGTGCTTCATTATGCTAGGCACAGAGTGCAAGGGTTTCACCAGCATCCCCAGGCATGAGTTGCAGCCCGGTTGGATACTGTCATTGGGGTATGGTTCTGGTGCCTTATTATGCTAGGCATAGAGTGCAAAGGTTTTATGTCTGGATTAGTCTCACAGACCTAGCCTGAAACCCACAGCATTTCAAAATGTGCAAAAAAGTGGGGGCCCCTTTTCAGAGAATGCGCACAGACAAATACCCTCCTCTATGGCATGGTTCTCACTCAGGCGGGTCAAAAACATGTTTAGCTGACTCTATATTACCCGGGTAGAAATACCCATTTGCATATCTGCCTGGTGCAAACCCAGTTATCATTCTCGCACCAAAATGCCAGGCAATTATCTTCTGAAAAAGAGCACCCCCGGCCACCCCTAATATATGTCCCTGCCTTATTTGGCATAATCTGTGAGTTGTGGTAGTACTTCTGTGCATCTCTCAAGGCACAAAGAGCAAGGAGACCACATCTACATTGCCCTTACAGATTTAAAAGCAAAATCACAAGCATTTCAAAACTTCCCAAAATTGTGGAAGCCTCTCTACCATGAAGGAGCACAACTAAATAACGCAATTGCTAATGATAATCAATAGAAATCAGTCAACAAAATATCCCCAGTCCTTACTAAATAGACAAGCATTAGCAAAGCCAGCAGTTCTGGCTTTTGTGTTGGCAGGGAATGGGCAGTTCCCAGGCATTGCAATAAGTGTATTAAGAGCCCACAAGGTGGCAACAGCTGAGCACCTAGGCATAATATATTAGTGCATATCAAATGCCTATTTAATACATATACACACGCCAAAACTGCTGGCTTTGCCAATGTTTGGTTTTAACAGGACTTCAGTGCAAGGGCGAGACGCACAGAAACACCTATTGTGCATTAATGAAGTGGCTGAAAGCACACCTAGTTAAGACATTTGTATTAGAGCAGTAGTGCACTTACAAATGCACTTAAGCCTCTAACTGAGAGGACTGCTCAGAAATAACTGGGTGGCACTATAGAGTACAAACTTACAAGTTACTACTTGAGAGGGGTAGCTAGCTACGAGAGATTCCAGGGGGATGTGTTGTGGATGGGATAGTGGGTGGCAGTGCTCATACAGATAAATATGGGAATGGGCAGTTATTGGGTGGGAAAATAACAAAACAACACCCACAAGCTTTGCCTAAACACACTCCCTCGTAGCTGTAATAGTTTCAGATTATAGGTAGTGCTTAAACCCAAACTATTAAATGTGTTAAGAATCAGTTACTACATTGATTTATTCCTTATTTAAAGCACTCACACAGCCCGAGGGCATCGCAGCGTTATTACAAGAATATGTCTCTTAGTTGTGTATTTATAACACGCTTAATGGGCATCGCAGCGTTATTACAAGAATATGTCTCTTAGTTGTGTATTTATAACACGCTTAATACCCATGGGTTTCAAAGTGCGGACCCGGGGATCAAACCTGTGTTGCTTCATGTCCTCTTGTTTCTAAGGCAAGCACGTTGTTGCTGAGCTATCCTCCCAGGACAACATGAAAACTACTAAGATGTTGCAAAGGCTATGCTATACAATGACATATGCCATAATAATTGCCAGTGTTGACTACAGTACAACCACTACATCAACCACTACATTGTCTATTGTCTATTTGACTGACTGCAAATAAATACAGCATGTTGGATTCATAACAAAAGTCACTACTTTCAGAACACATCTAAAAACATTCTTGCTTGAAGCACCTGAGCTAAAGACACATTCCTCAGTACTGTTCAGCAATAGGAAACCAAGTTGCACCTCACTGAGGAGGCCCAAGAAGGCAGCAACATGCCTGGGGTTGCTAGTGTTTCCGTATAGAGGGGACCTGGCTTAGCAGATCTGGCTGGGCTGCTCCCAATGGGGGCAGTACCTGACTGATTTCCATATGGCTGGACCTCTTTTGCAATGGCACAGACGGGCTAAAAAAACAGTGGTGTGGAGGTTGTCCAGAGCAATTCCAGTGGTTCAGATTGATTCAAAACTTTCCACCCATCACTTTTTTGGTGTCAGTTTGTCTCCAAATGTGAGAGAGGGTATGTCCAGACATGGGTCCCTTGCTCGCTGCGCAATAGGAAACCATGCCGCACTTCACTGAAGAGGCCCAAGAAGGCACAACATGTCTCGGGCTGCTTATCTTTCCGTGCAGAGGGGACTTGGTTTAGCAGTTTGGGTAGGTCCGCTCCCATTGGTGGCAATACCTGACTGATTGATTTGCATATGGCTTGACACCTTTTGCAATGGCGCAGACGGGCTAAAAAACGGTGGTGTGGAAGGTTGCCCAGAGCAATACCTGCGGTTCAGATTGATTGAAAACCTTCCATCCATCACTTTTTTGGTTTCTCATTAGATGGTCCTAAATGAAGTTCCACAGTGCATGATATACAGGCTACCATACAACACAGTACTAACCTCAGATCACCCAGTGGCCAAACAAGCCCTCTTTAAGGACGGTAGGAACTCAACTTCTTTCATGTGACATTTTCACCAAAAACATTTTTCTAGCACATGTTACAGATTCACAAACATTAGGATCTTATGAAAAAGAATGCTCCTTTGTTGGTCAAGTGAATCTCTCCACTGAATGATTTTACAAGATTGTTCTCCTTCCTGCTCAAGGCGAATGGAAGAAGTTAACTCCCTCCGGACCTCTTCTTTGAAAGCAATGTACTCATATTGAGGGAAGGAATGGCATTTCTGGGCCATTAGCCATTACAACACCAGCTATTATAGAACTCAAAACCAACCTGATCAATAAATATTGATGGGCAATGGTTGCCACAAACTTGTTCATCCATTTTTGTCTTTGTATGTGATCCCGGTTGAGGTGAAGCTACCGACGCGTATTCTGTACTGTCCATTACCACTAACGGCGCTTATTATTTTAGGATCCATAATCCTGGTGTGCAGCAAAAAAAAGGTCTTGTCATTATAAGAACAAATGTATTAATGGGGGCACAGGCCCCCTTCGGCGACACTGTTCTTTGGGGCAACACACAGTAGATAAAGCAGGTTGAGAAGTGAGTGGGTTCTAACTCAGTATCTCTCATGGTCATGCAAGAAAAAGGAGGCTGCCTCCTATTTAGACAATCTGGGGCGCAAGTTCAGGTGAGGTGCAATGCAAGCTGTTGTTTCATCTAGATACTACTGAGAATTAACAGGAGTAGCGGGGCATTCTCAGGATGCAGGTGGGGTGTCAATGGGTAAAATGGTAAAATGACAGAATAGGTTCCTACTCAACTTACTGCCCATATAACACTCCTGCCCCGCCAGAAAATGTGCCTCTCTCATAACTCTGCTTTTGGCCAGACTCTGGCCCGCAGCAGGATAGCTCAGGGGCAACGTGCTCACCTTGGAAGTAAGACGCCACGGAGCAACACAGGTTTGATCCCCGGGCCCGCGCTTATAAATCTCTGGGTATGAAGCGCGATGTAAATAATGTCTCATAACATGCACTGTTCCAAACAACCGTAGTCCTGGCAGGCCTTTACCTCTTGCGTCATTCCCGTGCCTCAGAAGTCTCTGCCCCCCTGCACTTTCCCTCTTCCAGCACAGGAGCCATTCACAGTCCTTGGAACCTACCACCACTACTACCCACCTTATCCTCCTCCGCTCTCAGCTCTTTATTTCATGGATAGAAATGTGAGTCAGATTATAATTAAAGCAGCAAAGTCTGGTGCTGTCCTATAGGTATTACATCGTTTCATCGACAGTCATTTTTACGACTGCCTTTTAAACGAGTACAAAATTACGAAAAAGGATATCAACATTTTTTGGGGGGGGTTTGAAAGGGTAGATATGGGGATGGGGGTCGGGAATAGTTAAAAAGTGGTGGGGGAGTGGGAGAAGGGGGTTTGGAGGGCAAACCTCCCAAAAAACGAATTGATGGACCTTTACAATGAAAGAACATCGAGCCATCCTATTACAATAAATATCATAACATTCATTTTCTGTAGATCTGAAACATTCATTTTAAATCTGTGTGTAATACTGAAAATAATTTGACAGAATGCATGTGGGTCGGGTTGGAAAGAAATGTATATTGCTTAAATCTCAATGCGGCACTATCCTTTGTGTGGGGAAAAAAGAGTGTCTCGACTGTTTCTAAGGTAGTTTGTAAAAAATATTTATTTCCATACCAGCTAATTATGATGGGAGTCTTTGTTGAATGCACAGGCATTAAAAAAAGTGCTGATATTTTATGCATCTTTAACTGTAACGTGCTTCCCTGCAGCGCATTGGTAACTCCTTGACATTTAACATTCACTCACAGCAACTATAATAAGGGGTTTGATTGCTCCTGTTGCAGATGCGGTAATTTAATAACTGTGATCAGTTGCATAAATGTACTATGCAACCGTCTCAAATTCGCCGCATTAAAATTAAGCAAAACTGTAATCTGTTGACAGGCTGTAGCTGCAGAGCCGACCCACTGGAAGCCGTTCACAGCATTACGGGCAAGACCTGAAATTAGCCCACGGTATTTGCTGTTAATTGCACACAAATGGCGGCGCTTTCTTTGCGCCTGAATGAAGGAAAACCTTCCTGCTGAAAACGCATACTTTTATCTGACACCTGATTATCTTATGGCGTAAACTTTTCCTCCAGAGGAGGCGTTCTGAAAGGGTTCCATCATTCCGCCATTGTCCTCTCTGCCAGAAATCTATAACGTGATCATTTGCGTCAAGGGGCGTCCGTGGAGCGAGGGCCCGAGACGAGGACAGCGGCAACAAGCATGTGGAAACCATGCCCCTCGTGGTCACGGGTCTAGCCTGAAATGAATGAATTATGATCCCTTCCTTGGGGATGGGGTTCTATCAATGTTTTCCCCTAGCAGTGGTTCCATACCAGGTGTGGCTGTTTTGCAGCGCTAATATAGCAGGGGAAAAAAACTGCAGAATGGTAACGGTCATTTTGAAGCACTGCTAAAAAAATAGAACGTTTGCCTGCTGCACTTAGGAGTGGCCTGGGGATTTGCGGGGCCCTGGGCGGCAAAAGATGTTTGGGGCCCCTTTATTTGCATTGCAGAAAATAATATCACAAAAATGAATTATTAATATCCATGGGGATCAAATAAACTGATGTTCAATATCTGAATTTTAACAGTTAATATTACAGTTCCAGTACCAATATCAGGAGTGAGGCTTATTTTGGAGTAGCTGACCGAGTGAGCTGAATCATTCTTAGAGATAGATGGGTACCCCAAAAGAAAGTACTGTGACAAGGAAGAGCAGGACAACGAGTAATGGGATCACTGGTAAGTCGTCACGAGAGGACAAAGGCAGTGAAGATGGCAATGGAAATGTGCACAAGATCACACAGTGAATAGCTTTGAGGCAAATAACATGGACTCAGGAACCAAGACACATGCACACTAAAACCCAGGATTTGCAAGTACAGCGTGATAAGAATACAAATATATGAAAAGGATGTGGGGTAAGCGCTTAAAAGCTCCTTATAATTACAAAGAAGGTCAGAAAGCACCTCATCCACAATTGCTGACACAGACAATGTCTGCGCTAAACCCACATACAGCAAGTGTGCAACAATAGACTCTGTGAGCTGACACCCTTGACGGTATTGTATAAGGTAGCTTAAAGACAATACTCACGAGGACGAGAAATACCACGTGAAATTTCAGCGAAGCCCACAAACCCCATTGATCAAAATGGGGCCCAGAAAGACTATAAAAGCAAAGGGAGGATAACTTAACACATAAGACTCCTGACAGTGGACAAGTAGGAACAGTGCTTACAGAATAGTGAGGAAAACATAGGCATTCACACAGGAGCCGCATACAACAGCACACCACACCTAAAAGTCAACAGGGAACAAAGAGAGAAGTGCAAGGGAAAACCAGAAACAGACTCCAAGAGAAAGTAAAGGAACAGGATCAGGGAAAACAAAATTACAAGTGCACAACCTCTCTCCTCCCCACCCACGGAAGGAAACGAAAATGGGACAAAATGGAAACTCTATAAATGAGTAGAGTCTAAAGGATCATGGTTGCACTGCAGAAAAAGTAAAAGTCAAAGGAATAAAGAACACAGACAAACTGGGCTGCACCAGAAAAGGAAAGCACTGGGAAGTGCTGACTGCAAAACAGAGGAAGACAGAAAGGGAATCCAGAAAGGAAAATACTAATAAGCACACTAAATTCAAAATCTGTGGAAAAGGGAACAAGACGAAACTAGGAACTAGACACCAATCTAAGAACCAGGAACAAGGGACAGGTCACAAACAGGAATACTGCATCAATGACTAGCGCTGGATTTAGGCCTAGCTGAGGCTTTTAAAGCTGGCTTACGAGCACACACCTCCGGTGTGCTGCTTGCTAGCATCTACCAGCCATATATGCTGCTTATCCTCCACCAAACCTTGTCCTGCAAGTGTGGAGATGAATCAGTGGGCCAGGAATTCTGGTAAGAATAGTCTTTTGATTAAAGCAGCATGCCGGCTGCCAAAAACCTGGAATGGATCCGGAAGGCAAGTGGCATGGACAATAAGGATTTAGGGCTCCCAAATCACCACGGAATTGTCTCATAAGTCTCAGAAGGAATGTCCAACAGGAAATAAACCCTCAAGTGGCAGGAAAGACAGCAAAGTGAGCAAATCCTGACATACGTAATGCAAACATACCTAATGTGACTGCACGTTGCAAGGAAGTAACGGCAGGAATTGGCCCTGGGCCAGACAGGGCAAGGTGCTTTTGCTGCAGGATAGTGCAATCGTAATAAAGACTATTTACCGGAAAGGTACTGAGGCAGTCAGAATAAGCAATTCCGCAGGTCTTCAAACGTCATCAATAGTGCTGAAGTCCAGAAAATAAGTGTGAGGAACCATTAACATATGCACAGGGACTGAACATATCTTAAAGTGAAATGCTCAAATTTCATTCATCTGGTCTTTCCTAATAGAAGAAAATTCAAAATAGAAATGAGCATTGTTTTTCACAAAATAAATCATCAGGACCCGGGAAAAAAACAGCAAGAGGAAAATTTTTAAAACACTGCTGACAGAGTATAAATGATGTGCGCCTTTTAACCCAAAGATCTATATTGAAATATTCTATGGAAAGCAAAAAACAATACAAGATGTGTGCTTTGAAGACAATTTCATGTGGTGTTGTGGGTTCAAATCCTTGTGCGGGATGACCACTTGAGAAAGCAAGCTTTGTTGCATGCTGGCCTCAAAAACACCCAAGGGGGATGGAGTCACCATGACATGTGGCTTCAACAATACTGTTTTAGAAATCAGACCTGAAAAGTACAAACATCATAATTAAAATACCTCCAGCAATATAGGAAGCCTGTTAGAAATATGTTAAACAAAAAGTACGAATGTTGTGTTATTTTCACCCCATCTTGAAGACTACAAATCCCAGAATGCAATTCCACAAAATGATAAAAAAAAATGGCTTGTAGGCTGTCTTTCAAGACTTAGTCATAACAAAAGATAATATTAACCTTTTGCTAAATTTAATAAAGTCATACTTTCAATGATGTGAGTGAAATGTGACATTCTCCCAAAAAGAAAACATGTGTTTAACACACAAAATACGGGCATATGAATACTATCGAGATAGTGTCCAACTCTTTTTTGACAACATATTTTAATTGTCATCAATGAAGACAGGTTTGGGTTTCTGTGTGTGCTTTCAGAATAAAATGACCCTTTTCAATCCCTTGTCCAAAACAAAAGTTCTTAAATGGACCATTACTTTAAAAAAGGAGCATGAAAAGCCCCAACTATGAGGCCCCGCTGGTCTGATGGGCGGGAGGGATTTGTCTCTAGAAGTGCGTCACAGTGGATTGGAAGCTGACAGCAGAGCCTTGCTAAAACGTGCACAAAGAAGCGCCCTGTGGCTCGAAACAGCCCAACCCTCGTTACTTCTTATACTCACGGCAGTAGGTAGCTGCAGGAACCCCAGGAGCGCGGGGCCCGGGCCGATCGCACAGGCTGCTTATGCCTCAAGCTGGCTCTGGCAACACTTATCTGGACAAACGTGACACAAAGGATGTCGAACGCCCGCTTAGTTGACTTTTAGAGTATTGCTTAACCAAGCAGCAAAGTCAAGAATAAGTGTTGCTTCTACTTCCCGTCCAAGAGCTTTAACCATCTGCTCACATTCGCCAGTTAGACTTGCAGGTCTAATTGCATCAGTGCGCGGGGCGGCGATGCACACGCAGCGGTTGATGCGTGTCTGCATCGACAACGAGAGTTTTTATCAGCACATGTAGATTTAATAAGCATCCACAGGGGCGAAAGAAAACCAGAGACGTCGTCTTTTTTAACAACCCTATGTCGAAGGTGAACTCTTGACAGTGAAATCGTGTGATGCCGCGTTATTGCAGTACCAAGTGACTAAAACCATTATTGTTCCTCTTCTTAAGGATGGCGATGCATAAGCACCCTGTCACTTTGCATGGCAGCACCGGCTGCTCACCTAGACAGGTGACGCGTCAGGGTCCATGCGGGCAGTCTCACGCAGAGGGGTAGGGGGGGCCTTGGCCTGCTCTGACAAATTAGAAGGGACTTTGCAACCAAATTTCCTGCCAAGAGGCCTAACAGTCAAACGCATGGCCTTTTCTAATCAAAGGGCAGCAACCTTATGACTCTGACACAGTGTCTTTGTGACATAAAGACGTAGTTCACGAAAAGCCTTAAAGATCTCAAGTGAGATGTGGAATTTCCTTCGAGTTTCAGTGGAGGCCTTCCTTATAAGTCGGTCCTAATATATGGGAACATATTGAAAATGTTTTTCATGCTAACACTTTAATAACTTTTCATACTTTCTAGCGAGCACATAGAGATCTCTTATTTGTTGAATTGATTAACACCTTTTTGCTTATCAAAAGGGGAAGACATTGAACAAATTGGTGAATTGGTCTTGAAGGACATCGGTGCCGTCTGCGCCAAACAGTAAGCATTTTCTTGGGTATCCATGGCCTCAATTGTCTGGCAAATGGGGCCTGAAGCTAATGTAGTTGGGCCCACTGCACTGACAAAAGTATCTATAAATGCCTACACAACGCTGCTGAGTGGGCATTTACAGATTTTGGGAGGGCCTTGCCCCTCAGGCCCTACCCTGCCTACGCCTCTCATATGTGCCCTCAAAGGCACACTCTGAATGCAGAAAGGAGGGCAAATAAGAGGCCACTACTTTGAAAAATCCTGGGATTCGCCCAGAATCACAGCGCGTGCAGTATTGAAAAAAAGGACCTCGTCACTTCCGGAAAACAAGAAGCCGGTCTGCGACACATTTCAATCGCAGCCCGGCTCCATCGACTTGCATTTCTCTCAGAAAATACTCTGGGTTTTAGAAATGCAACCACTACAAAAATCGAGGAGAGGAAGACTGGCGCATCCTGGACAAAGAAGATGCTCCTCCATAATTGTCCCGAGCGACCAAGGGGATTATCCAGTCTGGCATGAGGCAAAGTCAGTCTAGATTTGGCTAATCTCGGCTCGTAGGCCGTTGCGCAAGGCTTTCGAAATCAATGTGCCATCGCACTTGACAGGGCGACACTAGGTTTCGCTGAAATATGTCAGCCCGGTTTTATGTTAAAATCCCAGAGGCATGATCCCGCTTCAGAGTTTGAATGCGAGGAAGGGGGCATTAGGAAAGGGTGCTGTGCTCGCCTTTATCTTGTGCGGGAACACAACTGAACTCTGCTGCTGATGCAAGTGCAATTAGGCCACACATCTGTACATTGAAAGATGGAAAAAAGCAGACGAAAAAGCAGTGGGGGAAAGAAAAGGAACAGGCAGAACCGGTAAAATACAGCACTGGGCGTGGCTAAGAAATGAGCAGAATGCATGATGGGATATGCTAATCTCACTCTTTCGTTAGATAACGAATGGAAGTAAGATAATATCTCCTAACTGGACATGACCGGCCAAGTGCTGAAAGCTCTGCTTGGCTTGGAACCTGGCTTTCCGTGGCTGCTGGTCAGCCCTACGCACAGAAAACCCTAACAGAAATGTTACAGCGGAAATAAGAGCCATTTCCAATGATAATACACAATTTTAGCGCTCGCGCCCGGCTGATTTAGGTGGTCGGCCAACATGTCAGGCGGCCTGCCTTA
Source organism: Ambystoma mexicanum (assembly GCF_040938575.1). Lineage (NCBI taxonomy): Eukaryota > Metazoa > Chordata > Amphibia > Caudata > Ambystomatidae > Ambystoma > Ambystoma mexicanum. The sequence continues at coordinate 1,441,113,435 of NC_090921.1, forward strand.
CTTAGGTGAGCCCTTAATGGGCAACTGGCAGGCTCTGGCAGCCTGGCTTCTCTTTTAGATTCGGTTTGTCATTGGGTCTCCATTACCTGCCATTCATCTTTGATCTCTTTGGACAGGCCTGATCAAAAGATGTCACTTGACCTACTCCACTTGGCAGAAACTTGCTTGGCTCTCATAAATGGGGCACCCCGGCTATAAATAAAATGACATTATTATTTTTCTGTGCTATCATGTAGAAGAGACAATTATGATAATGCAGTGTCTGTCACTGGAAGCCCAGCAAATTGCTAGCTCTCACGCAACTGTTTAGCTTTCTTATTTGTTTGTGTCTGTTTTTCTCCATTTCAAGCTGGAAATAAAGCAGAACTGATACTGCTAATGCGCCGCCTCCCACTGATGGTCGGCGCGCTCCGCGTATGAGGCCGACATGCAGATGCGACCATCGGATTACACTTGTTGGTGGCGGGAGGGGGTTTTGATCCGGGCAAACGGTTATCTGCGAGCAATGGTATAAAGACTGCACTTCATTAACTACCTGGAATTATAATTGAAGGAGGAGGGGGGGCCATTATCACAAAAAGGGAGCAATGCCGGTGAACGCAGCCTACGGGAATAGAGCGTTGCATGAATCGCAGTTTTGGGCATAGAAATGAATACATAAAAATGTGTTTTTTATGCCCTTATTAAAACCTTGGCAATAATAGAAAAAACAGATCCTATTTAAAAAACATTGCCTGTTTTCACCACTCGCCTGAAAACGCGCTTGGAGGCTTACACATTGTGCCATTCACTGGAACCTTACCATGCATTAAATACCAAAAAATCCATTGAAAATGACTTCATAAATTATGACAATTTTCACGTCCATCTCAAAGTTGAAAGAAAGTAAAATTGAAAAAGTTCCTAACTTTTGATATACTTGTATTCATTTACATTAAGAACTGTGCATATAAAATGTAGGTATGCCCAGGGGTCTTTCGTACGCCCACCTAATGCACAGAAGGAAGATGGAAACGGGTGCCAAGCCAGGAGGTGGCTCCCCTCACCTAGATCATATGTGATCCACCCTAAACAAGATCCACAACTGAATAAATGCAAACATGCTGCCACTGAGCAAGGCCACAACAGAGTTCCTCATATTAGTATATCCTAACCGTCTTTCCGTTCCTCCCTCCTCCTGTCACATCACAGCCATTTGGTACAATTACATCTTCGAAGCTACAAAGGGCAAAAACCTCAGGGTGACCTTGGACTCCCTCTCTCATTGGAGGTCCACAGCAGCTCAACACTTTCCTCTGAAACGGCTTTGCAACAGAAAACCTTTTCTCCCCACCCGCCATTCTCCAGACACTCACACTCTAATTGCAACAAAACATGTCCCTTTCAACTCCATCCTAGAAGGAGCCAACTCCACTTCAACGAAGAGACAGCACATCCCTCAGATTTCAATAGCCAGACATATCACTATCATCGGCCACGAAGACCATACACAACTGACTTCCCAATCCCTTGATTGGCCTACTGTCAATAGATGCCATCCTCAAAGTTCTACACAAAACACCCCAGACTAACCATCCTGCCCACAAACCTGTGAGAATCTTATGATCATCCAGCATGATTTTTCAAGACCCTTCTCATTGCAAATCCACTAGAATGGATGGCAAAAGATTCACAGTTAGAGGTTGGATCCCCTTGGACCCTATTCCACTAAATCCTCAGGACATCAGCAACTTCTACCAGTTTCAGCACAACTTGAAGATTTGGATCTGGTCAAAGGCCGTCTAACACTCATCCCCACTGTCTATGCATTGAATCATACCTGGCGCCATTAGACTTCTTTGCAATAAGTGCAACATACAAAATACCAAAATAAATGAATAAACATAAGGGTCAGTATTGACCCTACTTTGTATTACTGTACATGATACAATAGCAGTAAGTTCTACTACTGTAACTAATCTGTATCCATTCTCCGAACAGGAACGGATAATGTTTTGATTGGAATGCCTAAAATGAGTATGCAGCTTTTCCAAATACTGCATGAGTCATTTCTGAATATCTACATGTGTGTGGCAGAGGCCATCGGATTACCATGTGCAGTATTAGAGGGCTCGAAATTAAGATTGGATAGCAGGAGCTAAAATCAAATTATGGGTATCCAGCATTAACCAGTGACCAGAAGCTACAGCTGGGGAATGAGCATCAAGTACACAGCATTTGCAAATAAAACTTCCATAGACGATGGAAACATATAATGATTCTGTCCATTATTTATGGCCCTGTATGCTTTAAATGTCATATAGATGTTTCCTAATGTTTTTTTATACATTGTCCCAAATGCAGAGAGTCAAATTCACATAGGTATGTATGTTTGACACCAGTCGACTTGGGGAGCTGAAAATAGCTCCTGGTAGCTGTTGATGTCATGCTAACCAGGCTCTTCTGTGCTACAGCCAGGAGCTAAATAGCTCCCAGCTCCCCTTAACTTCGAACCCTCTACTAACAATTTAAGAGATAATTCTGCTGCTCTCAAAATGAAGGCCTTATCTTCTTTGAAATTACATCAAAAGGAATTTATTCAATAAGATCCAGGACATACTCTAAATTTAAAATCCTAGCAGAGGCATGAAGTGTCAAAGAGGAAATCGACCTTTTTATATACCCAGGAGTAAACAAGGTCTTTGCTTGTAGAATCATGTCAGTACCAGAGCTGTAATATTATTTGGGAACAGCACTTCCATGCTCTAAAAATAGCTAAATACACAAACCAAAGTAAAGGGAGTACAAATACTCCCAACAAAACTATAGGAAGCATAGCAAACACCTCCCCTACTTCCACCCACATAGCTACATGGTCGGTAGGAGCCTCCCCCTACTTCCACCCACATAGGTTCATGGTCGGCAGGAGCCTCCCCCTATTTCCACCCACATAGCTCCATGGTCAGCAGCAGCCTCCCCCTACTTCCACCCACGTAGCTGCATGGTCGGCAGGACCTCCCCCTACTTCCACCCACATAGCTCCATGGTCAACATGACCACCCCCTATTTTCACCTACATAGCTCCATGGTCAGCAGGAGCCTACCCCTACTCCCACCCACATAGCTCTTTGGTCAGCAGGCCCTCCCCCTTCTTCCACCCACATAGCTCCATGGTCGGCAGGAGCCTCTCCCTACTTCCACCGACATAGCTCCATGGTTGGCAGGACCTCCCCGTACTTCCACCCACATAGCTCCATGGTCAGCAGGAGCCTCCCCTTACATCCACCCACATAGCTCCTTGGTCAGTAGGAGCCTCCCCCTACTTCCACCTACATAGCTCCATGGTCGGCAGGACCTCCCCCTACTTCCACCCACATAGCTCCATGGTCGGCAGGACCTCCCCCTACTTCCACCGACATAGCTCCATGGTTGGCAGGACCTCCCCCTACTTCCACCCACATAGCACCATGGTTGGCAGGACATCCCCCTACTTCCACCCACATA